>NC_064617.1:965154102-965476409 GCF_023898315.1 Schistocerca nitens
AAGCTCGTGTCCGGGCAGTTAGTGCTACAAGTACGAAGGCACTCAGAAAAGAGAATTCTGTAACGTCCACTTGAAAAGGGTCTTCATTGACATTTCTGACTTCTGTCTGGCCCCTGACGTACAGTTGGGGCTCCTGGGACTCGATCTCTCACGGGCTGAGCCGAAGCTCAACGAGACAGTGAAGGAAAAACACACTTAACGTCTGACGCCTTCTGGTGCAAGTGTTCCGTTTTGTAAGCGTCGAAATTTTAATTTTCGTTGCCGTTCCGTGAATTTTTTGTGATGTGTTTAAAGAGCGAGGTTTTTCTCCTTCTTGAATCCGAGATAAGGCCGTACCATCACAAACGTGATATGTGAAGATAGACGATACACACCTCCAAAGTGTGGAAAAAGCTACGATTACAACAAGAATCTGAGAAAGATCTTATTACAGGCACATACAGGAAAGTTAAGTGTATCGCTCAACTCTTAAAGGTGCATTTACTTACAAAAATTTGTGTAGTGCACGTATAAAAGAGATTAACCAGGTTTGTAATTTAGTGTATCACGAAACGAATCAGAGAGCAGTTGCACCAAGGGAATAAAATGTTCACTTTGAGATCCTTGAGTCGCTTCTAAGAAATACCGTTTTGATCACTTGACATGAAACCATCAAGTCGAAATAGCGCCTGTAGAGACTGAATTTGAATTTTGCTACAAATTCAGTGATTGTAGGCAGGAAACATATTGTCACTAAAAGTAAAAATGCGTGGACGGTTAATACCCCGATAATGTGACATGACATTTCTTTGTATGTTATTCAGCGCATTGTGTACTCGCATTTGAAAGAAAGGACTTACGCCACTTTAAAACGCAAGAGAGTAATAAAATACAAGCCGTATGTGCTGTCAGCATTGAAGAAACCTAGACTAGAGATAGTATCTGTCAGATTAAATACGCAGCTACCAATATCAATCATCAGAACGCCATTTAGGCTAGACAGAAACAGAAAGAAACATCGTCAACAGAATTCAACTCCATTCAATAAACGACAAAATAAGAGGCACTTTATTTGCTTCCAAGTAAGAACAAATCCATTTGGTATCAGAAAAGATTTATGTAACATTGAGCAATACAATAACTTACATTCAGATGTCACGAGACATAAAGTAGATATTATCAGTGTAGAAGTGTGGGTTAACGAGATCAGCTCGAGTGATAACCACTGTACGTTGTTCTACAAGTCACAACATGTAAGCAGCCTAAGACGTTCACTGCTGACAAAAGAGTACGTTGTTATAATTATTGTGGGTATTTCTCAAGGTAAAATGCTTAAAAAATTACCGCAGTGACTGTATTTGCATCAACTGAACCATTGGATATAGTTTCGAATTAATTACGATTCATATGCTTTACGACGTGAGACAAGATTTTCCTTGTGCTTTTCTTACTTCAGACAGATCTGATCAAGCGATTCCATTAAATAACATAAACATACTGTCACCGGTATGTATGTATTATTTATCTGACTGGTTTTCAAAAAATGGCTCTGAGCACTATGGGACTCAACTGCTGTGGTCATCAGTCCCCTAGAACTTAGAACTACTTAAACCTAACTAACCTAAGGACATCACACACACCCATGCCCGAGGCAGGATTCGAACCTGCGACCGTAGCAGCAGCGCGGTTCCGGACTGGAGCGCCTAGAACCGCACGGCCACCGCGGCCGGCCTGACTGGTTTTACAACGCTTTCAAAGGTAGAAGAAGACCATATTGTTCATGGCACAGTGGCAAGCAATAAGGAACGTTTTTTTTTTTCCCTCAGTTTCTGACTGGTTTGACACAGCCCACCTCCAACTCCTCTGCTGTAACAACCTTTTCATCTCAGAGTAATATTTCCAACATTCGTCCTCAGTTATTTGCTGGACGTATTCCAATTTCTGTCTTCCTTCACAGATTTTACCCTCCACATCTCCCACTAATCTCATGGGAATTATTCCCTGACGTCCTAACAGATGTCCTTCCACCCTGTCCCTTCTTGTCAGTGCTTTCCACATGTTCCTTTTCTTGCCAACCCTGCGTGGAATCCTTACCTTATCAGTCCGCCCAATTTTCAACATTCTTCTGTAGCACCACATATAAAATGTTTCGATTCTCTTCTGTTCCAATTTCCCCACAGTCCGTGATTCACTACCATACAATGCTGTGCTTCAAACGTACATTCTCTGAAATTTCTTCCTCTGATTAAGGATTGTGTTTGATACTAGTAAAAATGGTTCAAATGGCTCTGAGCACTATGGGACTTAACTACCGTGGTCATCAGTCCCCTAGAACTTAGAACTACTCAAACCTAACTAACCTAAGAACATCACACACATCCATGCGCGAGGCAGGATTCGAACCTGCGACCGTAGCGGTCACGCGGTTCCAGACTGTAGCACCTATAACCGCACGATCACTCCGGCCGGCTGATACTAGTAGACTTCTCTAAGCCAGGAATGCCTTTGTTTGCTAGTGCTAGTCTGCCTTTCATGTCCTTGCTCCGTCCGTCATGGGTTATTTTGGTGACTGATTGCAGAATTCATTATCTTAATCCACTTCGTGATCGCCAATTCTAATGTAAAGTTTCTCGCTGTTCTCGTTTCTGAATTACTTTCGTCTGTCTTCAGTGTACTTCCAAACTATATTCTGTACTCAATAGGCTGTTCATTACACTAAACAGATCCTGTCTTCACTTTCACTGAGAATAGCACTGTTGTCGGCGAATTTTGTTATTAATGTTAGTGCTCTCCATTGGTTGAGTAGCCAGCCCATCTGACTGCCATGGAGCGTGTTCGGGTTCGATTCCTGGCCGTGGATTGGGTGTTTTCCTCATCATCATTTCATCATCATCGACACACAAGTCGCCCGATGTGGTGTTACCTGAAAAGACTTGGAACTCGGCGGCCGAACTTCCACAGGTGGTGACTCTTGGCCATCGATACCATACGATTACAGTCGATCTATTTTTTTTCAGACTTTCGAATGTCTTGCTCCAATTTACATTGTTGAACGCTTTTTCCAGGTCAACAGATCCTATGAACGTTTCTTGCTTTTTCTTCAGTCTTGATTCTATTATCAGCTGCTACGTCAGAACTGCCTCTCTGCGCCTTTTCCTTTCCTAAAGCCAAACTGATCGTCAGCTAACAGATCCTCAGTTTTCTTATCTTACCTTGTGTATAACATGCTTGTCAGCAACTTGGATGCATGAGCTGTTAAGTTGAGCCGGCCGGAGTGGCTGAGCGGTGTTTTCCCGAATTTCCCTGGATTTTCTTTTTTATTTTTACTTTCTTCTTTCGTAGATGATCTGAAGTACACTATGTGACCAAAAGTATCCCGACACCCCCAAAAACATACGAGGTGTGGCTAGAAAAAAACCGGACTAGTACTGGTGAAACAATAAAACGACTGCAATAAGGCTGAAAGTCGCGTGGCCTGTCACGTGACTCTCGCTCCGCCTACTGCTCGAGTTTCATCTGCCTCATGCACTCAGTCTGCCCGTGGCGTCTGTTTTAAGTAGTTGACGTTTTGTCTGTGCGTCGGAAAATGTTGAGTGTACAGAAAGAACAGCGTGTTAACATCAAATTTTGTTTCAAACTAGGAAAATCTGCAAGTGAAACGTTTGTAATGTTACAACAAGTGTACGGCGATGATTGTTTATCGCGAACACAAGTGTTTGAGTGGTTTAAACGATGGCCGCGAAGACACCAGTGATGACACTCGCACTGGCAGACCATTGTCAGCAAAAACTGATGCAAACATTGAAAAAATCGGTAAACTTGTTCGACACTTTCCTTGTCAACTCCTGTTAACTCACACACTGCTCTGATTGTTAAACGGCGATCTTGTCGAACAAGTTTACCGATTTTTTCAATGTTTGCATCAGTTTTTGCTGACAATGGTCTGCCAGTGCGAGTGTCATCACTGGTGTCTTCGCGGCCATCTTTAAATCGTTTAAACCACTCAAACACTTGTGTTCGCGATAAACAATCATCGCCGTACACTTGTAACATTACAAACGTTTCACTTGCAGATTTTCCTAGTTTGAAACAAAATTTGATGTTAACACGCTGTTCTTTCTGTACACTCAACATTTTCCGACGCACAGACAAAACGTCAACTACTTAAAACAGACGCCACGGGCAGACTGAGTGCATGAGGCAGATGAAACTCGAGCAGTAGGCGGAGCGAGAGTCACGTGACAGGCCACGCGACTTCCAGCCTTATTGCATTCGTTTTATTGTTTCACCAGTACTAGTCCGGTTTTTTTCTAGCCACACCTCGTACGTTTTTGATATTAGGTGCATTGTGCTGCCACCTACTGCCAGGTATTCCACTTCAGCGACCTCAGTAGTCATTAGACATCGTGAGAGAGCAGAATGGGGCGCTCTGCGGAGCTCACGGACTTCGAACGTGGTCAGGTGATTGGGTGTCACTTGGGTCACACGTCAGTACGTGAGATTTCCACACTCGTAAACATCCCTAGGTCCACTGTTACCGATGTCAGAGTGAAGTGGAAACGTAAAGGGACACGTACAGCACAAAAGCGCACACGCCGACCTCGTATGTTGACTGACAGAGACCGCGGCAGTTGAAGAGGGTCGTAATACATAAAAGGCAGACATGTATCCATACCATCATACAGGAATTCCAAACTGCATCAGGATACACTGCAAGTACTATGACAGTTAGGCGTGAAGTGAGAAGACTTGAATTACATGGTCGAGCGGCTGCTCATAAGCCACACATCTCGCCGGTAAATACGAAACGAGGCCCCCCTTGGTGTAAAGAGCGCAAATATTGAACAACTGAACACTGGAAAAACGTTGTGTCCAGTGACGAATCACGGTACACAATGTGGCGATCCGTGGCGTGTGGGTAAGGCGAATACCCGGTGAACATCATCTCCCAGCGGGTGTAGTGCCAACAGTAAAATTCGGAGGCGGTGGTGTTATGGTGTGGTCGAGTTTTTCATGGAGGGGGCTTGCACCCCTTGTTGTTTTGCGTGCCACTATCACAGCACAGGCCTACATTGATGTTTTAAGCACCTTCTTGCTTCCCACTGTTGAAGAGCAATACTTGGTTGGCGATTGCATCTTTCAACACGATCGAGCACCTGTTCATAATGCACGGCCTGTGGCGGAGTGGCTACACGACATTAACATCCCCGTAATGGACTGGTCTGCACAGGATCCTGATCAGAATCTTATAGAATACCTTTGGGGTCATTTGGAACGCCGACTTCGTGCCAGGCCTCACTGACCGACATCGTATCTCTCCTCAGTGCAGCACTTAGTGATGAATGGGCTGCCATTCCCGAAGAAACCTTCCAGCACCTGATTGAACGTTCCCGGGTTCGATTCCCGGCGGAGTCAGGGATTTTCTCTGCCTCGTGATGACTGTGTGTTGTGTGATGGCCTTAGGTTAGTTCGGTTTAAGTAGTTCTAAGTTCTAGGGGACTGATGGCCATAGATGTTACGTCCCATAGTGCTCAGAGCCATTTGAACCATTTGAACCTGATTGAACGTATGCCTGCGAGAGTGGAAGCTGTCAAGGCTAAGGGTAGGCCAACACCATATTGAATTCCAGCATTACCGATGGAGGGCGCCACGAACGTGTAAGTCATTTTCAGCCAGGTGTCCGGATACTTTTGATCACATAGTGTACTTCTGTTACCCACAGTTTCTTTGCAGTTACCTTCCTTGTGACTACGTTTTTCTCTCCAACTTCTGTGATTTCCCGTTTCAGAAATGATCGTTCTTCTTCAGCTTTTATGCCTACCGAGCAGTTCGTCGTCGCAGTATGTATAGCCTCAGAGATTTTCAAGTGTATGTCTTCCTTCCTTAATACTACCGTATACCACTTCTTTTTCCCATTGACTCTTCCTGAGCATTCTCTTAAACTTTGTGCGTTCTCTACTGCATTACTAAAAAGCCTAGCAAAATCCGGGCGACGCAGACTTGTATTAAATTGGCCGGACACGGTCGCAAGAAGCGGACGAGTCCGGCTGAAGCCGACTACCAGGCAACCCCACCGTCAGCTGCATACGCGTCCTTGTGTGCCCCATCCCGCCTCGTGACTCATTACTCCACAGAGCTCATTCCAAAGGACGTGGCACGTTGCACTTCTCAAAGAGTCGCGTCTGGGCGAGAACACGACCGTTAAAACCGAGCCCTATCGCGTCTGGGCGCATTGTTCTGTCGCTGGCCTTTTTCCCCCGAGTTATAACGGAATTCACCGGCGGAACCACAGGATTGCGGACGTATACAAGCGGTCCGGCCGCAATATACGACGGGGCACTACTTGGGAAGAGTTTATATTTTACGACCTTGTCCCTTTCCCACCTGTCTGCCAAGGCCAGCGTAAGACAACTCCTTCCTTTGTGACACTGTGGCTACAAGTACGCTGAAATGTCCATTCAGTATGCGGTTCAGCACGGAGGGAATAGCCGGTCGATGTGGCCGAGCGGTTCTAGGCGCTTCATTCCGCAACTGCGCTGCTGCTACGGTCGCAGGTTCGAATCCTGCCTCGGGCATGGATGTGTGTGATGTCCTTAGCTTAGTTAGGTTTAAGTAGCTCTAAGTTCTAGGGGACTGATGACCTCAGATGTTAAGTCCCATAGTGCTCAGAGCCATTTGAACCATTTTTTATGCTTCGCTACAATGGCCTTCGAATTATCTTGTGCAGTGTAGCGTGTGTACATTTACACGCCTGCGATAAGTTTTGAGTTGATTAGTAAACGAAAAGACGTTTAAAAGCTTTTGCTTTTTTCACAGCTTTCAGGAACATTAACATAACAATTAATCTGTACGTATGTATTACGTATTTTCGTTTTTCTGACAGGTAGGCAGATGAAAACTTAATTTAGTTATATCTCCTACTTTAGGCTTGCACTACGAAACTTTGCCGGCCGCGGTGGTCTCGCGGTTCTAGGCGCGCAGTCCGGAACCGTGCGACTGCTACGGTCGCAGGTTCGAATCCTGCCTCGGGCATGGATGTGTGTGATGTCCTTAGGTTAGTTAGGTTTAAGTAGTTCTAAGTTCTAGGGGACTTATGACCACAGCAGTTGAGTCCCATAGTGCTCAGAGCCATTTTTAGACATCTTTGGATTCACTGGACGGCTCTAAATTCCTGCGTAAGCCACATAACAGGTACGCTTTGCCGCAATCACTTTCTTCTACCTACAAAGAACTTTGCTCTTCCTCGGATAACTAGTTTTTCTGTTGTCATTCCACTCCTGGCCGTTATTCCTAGATATTTCACTGTTTTTACGTTTTGCAGTGATTTATCTCCAGAATTATAATCTAACGCAAAAGGATCTTTCTGTGTTTTTGCACAGTACGCTGCATTAATTAACGTTCAAATTCATCTTCCAGTCCCTGCACCTACTATCGATCGTTTTCCGGTCTTCCTGCATTTCGCTACAGATTTCTGGCGTTGCAGCTTTCTTATACACTCCTGGAAATGGAAAAAAGAACACATTGACACCGGTGTGTCAGACCCACCATACTTGCTCCAGACACTGCGAGAGGGCTGTACAAGCAATGATCACACGCACGGCACAGCGGACACACCAGGAACCGCGGTGTTGGCCGTCGAATGGCGCTAGCTGCGCAGCATTTGTGCACCGCCGCCGTCAGTGTCAGCCAGTTTGCCGTGGCATACGGAGCTCCATCGCAGTCTTTAACACTGGTAGCATGCCGCGACAGCGTGGACGTGAACCGTATGTGCAGTTGACGGACTTTGAGCGAGGGCGTATAGTGGGCATGCGGGAGGCCGGGTGGACGTACCGCCGAATTGCTCAACACGTGGGGCGTGAGGTCTCCACAGTACATCGATGTTGTCGCCAGTGGTCGGCGGAAGGTGCACGTGCCCGTCGACCTGGGACCGGACCGCAGCGACGCACGGATGCACGCCAAGACCGTAGGATCCTACGCAGTGCCGTAGGGGACCGCACCGCCACTTCCCAGCAAATTAGGGACACTGTTGCTCCTGGGGTATCGGCGAGGACCATTCGCAACCGTCTCCATGAAGCTGGGCTACGGTCCCGCACACCGTTAGGCCGTCTTCCGCTCACGCCCCAACATCGTGCAGCCCGCCTCCAGTGGTGTCGCGACAGGCGTGAATGGAGGGACGAATGGAGACGTGTCGTCTTCAGCGATGAGAGTCGCTTCTGCCTTGGTGCCAATGATGGTCGTATGCGTGTTTGGCGCCGTGCAGGTGAGCGCCACAATCAGGACTGCATACGACCGAGGCACACAGGGCCAACACCCGGCATCATGGTGTGGGGAGCGATCTCCTACACTGGCCGTACACCACTGGTGATCGTCGAGGGGACACTGAATAGTGCACGGTACATCCAAACCGTCATCGAACCCATCGTTCTACCATTCCTAGACCGGCAAGGGAACTTGCTGTTCCAACAGGACAATGCACGTCCGCATGTATCCCGTGCCACCCAACGTGCTCTAGAAGGTGTAAGTCAACTACCCTGGCCAGCAAGATCTCCGGATCTGTCCCCCATTGAGCATGTTTGGGACTGGATGAAGCGTCGTCTCACGCGGTCTGCACGTCCAGCACGAACGCTGGTCCAACTGAGGCGCCAGGTGGAAATGGCATGGCAAGCCGTTCCACAGGACTACATCCAGCATCTCTACGATCGTCTCCATGGGAGAATAGCAGCCTGCATTGCTGCGAAAGGTGGATATACACTGTACTAGTGCCGACATTGTGCATGCTCTGTTGCCTGTGTCTATGTGCCTGTGGTTCTGTGATCATGTGATGTATCTGACCCCAGGAATGTGTCAATAAAGTTTCCCCTTCCTGGGACAATGAATTCACGGTGTTCTTATTTCAATTTCCAGGAGTGTATACACTGAAGCACCAAGGAAGCCGGTATAGGCATGCATTTTCAAATACAGAGAGATGTAAACATGCAGAATACGGCGCTGCGGTCGGCAACGGCTACGTAAGACAAGTGTCTGGCGCAGTTCTTAGATCGGCTACTGCTGCTGCAATGGCAGGTCATCAAGATTAGAGTTTGAACGTAGTATTATAGTCGGCGCACGGGCGATGGGACACAGCATCTTCGAGGTAGTGATGAAGTGGGGATTTTTCCGTACGAACATTTCACGAGTGTACCGTGAATATGAAGAATAGAGTAAAAGATCAAATCTCCGACATCGCTGCGGCCGGAAAAAGATCCTGCAAGAACGGGACCAATGATGACTGAAGAGAATCGTTCAACGTGACAGAAGCGCAATCCTTCCACAAATTGCTGCAGATTTCAGCGTGCGGACCATTCAACGAAACATAATCGATATGAGCTTTCGGAGCGGGAGGCCCACTCGTGTGCCGTTGATGACAGCACGACACAAATCTTTACGGCTTTCCTGGGCCCATCAACACTGACGTTGGACTGTTGACGACTGGAAACATGTTGCCTGGTCGAACGAGTCTCGTTTCAAATTGTATCGAGTGGATGAACGTGTACGGGTATGGAGGCAATCTAATGAATCCATGGACCCTGCATGTCTCCACGGGACTGTTCAAGCTGATGGAGACTCTGTAATGGTTCGTGGTGTGTGCAGCTGGAGTGATACGGGACCGCTGGTATGTCTAGATACGACTCTGACAGGTGACACGCACGTAAGCATCCTGTCTGATCACCTCTGCATTCCGACGGTCTTGGAAAATTCCAGCAGGATAATGCGACTCCTCACACGTCCAGTATTGCTACAGAGTGGGCCCAGGAACACTCTCCTGAGTTTAAACACTTCCGCTGGCCACTAAATTCCTCAGATATGAACATTATTGAGCATATCTGGTTCTAGCTCTAACAGCACATGGCAAAAATTCCGTGCGAGCTATGATTCCTGTTATTTTATTACGAATGTTATTGTTTCCCATGTAGCTGGTGGTCAACAAACTATCTTAGTGTCCGTAGGAGAAAGTTGCGGATTTAAATTTTGTGAAAAGATCTCGGTACAGCGAAATCCACCTTTGTTTTAATAATTATTACCTAAGTCACGTATCATGCCTCTGATAGTCTGTCTCCTGTTTCGTGATAATACAAAACGGGTTGCCCTTCTCTGAACATTTTCAATGACCACCGTCAATTCCATCTTGTGAGGATCCCATGCTGCGCAGCAGTACTGCAGGAGAGAAGAGACAGGCGCAGTATAGGAGTCTCTTTAGTAAATTTGTCACACCATCTTAGTCTTCACCCAATAAAATGCGGTCTTTTGTTCGTTTGCCCCACAACATTTTCTCTGTGATCGTTAAAATTTAAATTTGTTCGTTATTGTAATCTCTAGGCATTTAGTTGAACTGGCAACCTTTACGTTTCTGTAACATATTAGAACCTAAATGTAACGGAATCTTTCTATTGTTGAAGATCAACTGCCAGTTTTCACACAAAGCGATATCCTGTCTAAATAAGTTTGCAAATCGTTTTGATCTTCTGACGACTTTACTAGACGGTAAATAACATCATCTGCACTCAGAGAGCTGCTGGGATCGTCTCCTAGATTGTTTATACAAAGAACAGAAGAAAGACTGTAATACTTCCTTGCCGAAACCTACCCAGGTATCACTTCGTCTTCACTCGATGAATTCCCATCAGAAATAACGAACTGTTATCATTGTAACAAGAAATCGCGAATCCAGTCGCCATCAATGTGTAACCTCCCCCTCACTTATCGACCTTAATGACAGTGAAAAATCAAACCGCGTGTACCTAATGGAAATTTGGGAAAAGCAATCGTCACCGAAGTTAATCTGTCGGTAAAGAGGGAGGAAAGGGTTACATCTAAATGAAAGGAAAAATGCAAATTAAACTGGTGGAAATTAATTTTGAAAAGGGGTAAAGTTAATAAAGAAAGTAAATGTGCGGCCGTTACGTTACAATTAACTAGCGGTAATTAGATATTTGAGATTTGGGGGAAATTACGGTCGCCAGTCCTAAGAACAATTACTATAGTAACTGAAAAAGAAGGGTTATTACACATATAATTAACACTAGAAGCGTGGCAACTGAAGGTTGACACGTGTAGTGTGAAAACTGAAAGTTTGTCAGAAGTAATAAATTTCGCTGCACTCTTACTTAATTTAGCAAAAGAATTAATAAAACCGGAAAATTTAAAAATAATTTAGTGACTGAAATTAATAGTGAGCTTTCTTTCTGAAGCACATCGAAATTCAGTAAAATACGGTTAGTCATGGACTACCTCAACAATCATTTCAAAAGCAACTTGACTCTACGCAATTTAGAAATAAGAGATTTAACTTTGAACTTGAATTAAATCATTCTGAACAATTAACAATAGTAAAATTTAGTACGTACCAAGCTGAGCTGCAGTCACAGGTAAGCTAAAATACGGTAACAAAACTCGCACTCTTAATTTGTGCTTGTGTAATGTAAATATTGTAGCCAGCTATGAATACCTTAACTGAACTATGAAATTAAAGCAGCGAAATCGAATGATGCTGGCGTTTGAATTTCAACGACACTCGGGTTTATTCCGGAAAAGGAAGGGACCCTGCTTGATAATGCAATTGGGACAATGAGCAACAAAGGTTCATGCTACGTTGCTGTAATTTTGCGAGGCAAATGGAACAATTTGAAAGGCTGAGGTCTGCCATACAGTTCTGAAACTTTACGTGCTTTTAGTCTTCCTTGTTGGTTGATTGAAGGTTTGAAGCCGTCGATCGAGGAGGTGGCGACAGTCACTCGTTGTCGGCCGTCGCTGTTGCAGAAGCTGGATGTTGGCGCGCCTTCTTCTCGACACGGTCACCAGACGAAACGGGCTCTTGATGTGAGCCAGCTAATGCTTCCCGTCCGCGACACCATGTCAGAAACTATCATCGCAAGTAGAGCGCAATTACATGCCGCCAAACCCCGAAAGCGCGGCAACTCGCGGGAGCTTCACACAACACACCTGCTCCACTCGCTACTCCCGCCAGACTCCAACTGCCCTGCCCGCGCTCCACGCGGCAGAGTTAACACTACCAAAAATCCTACACACTTTAATTCTTCACACGACCTATCGATGTAATCGTTCTATAGCAGTTTTCCCTAGGCAAGACCCAGCGTAAAAATACAAATAATATTTACGAAACAACAAAAATACAAATAATATTTACGAAACAACATTAATTTACGAAACATCGACATAAATGCATATATATATATATATATATATATATATATATATATATATATATATATATATACAAATAGTAAAACAATTACAATATGTAAAGACACAGAAATGTCATATATTCAGGTAACAAAATTAAGGAAAACAAATTATAGTACAATAAATGGAAATAGGAGGATATGCATTTCCGGCGTTACAAATGTCTGGCGGGTTCGTGTCAGAATTGTATGGTGGGTGAGGAAGTATGTCAAGCCTTCTTCGACGAATTTTAGGGATCAAATTGTTTTGCAGTAACAACTTGTAGTACGCGCCTGTTCCAGACGTCCCCTAGAACACACTATTTGTAGCTATGACTCCATTCATGTCATACGCAAGGATTATCATCGGTTTCACCTTTGATTGTCGGCGGCGAAATTTTTTCGTGCATCGAGAGCCGGAACTTTTCCATTCTGACGACTCAAAATTCAGTTCTGGCTCAGAATCTCATATCTAGGTTCCATCAAGTGCAACAATCCTTTTTAGAAACCTCCTTCTGCTCGATAATGATGAAGTAAGTATTCTACCATTCTGCTGGCCGGTGTAGCCGAGCTGTTCTAGGCGCTTCAGTCAGGAACCGCGCGACCGCCTACGGTCGCAGTTTCGAATCCTGCCTCGGGCATGGATGTGTGTAATGTCCATAGGTTACCTAGGTGTAAGTAGTTCTAGGGGACTGATGACCTCAGATGTTAAGTTCCATAGCGCTCAGAAACATTTGAACCATTTTTTTCTACGATTCTTCTGCGATCTGCCTTCCTCTCTTCACTCATATCATGCGGAACCCATGTGACAGCAACTTTTCTCTTCTCTAAGGGGCTCCGGAAAGGCTCAAAATCATGAAAAGTTCAATTTTTACTTTTTTGCGTTTTCTGAATCTGCAGACTATTACCTTTTAATAGATATATCATTTATTCAATTCCGAAGACTACAACTATTTTTAAATTTTTTTTGAAATGTGTTCTACATGGGCGTGACCCACTGTGGCGCTGTTAAACTGCTGTCAAATGGTGTTATTATTAACGTCCGTGTTCATCAGGTACATTTTAGTGATGTGAGATAAAGTATGTGTTGTGGCTAACCTGTGATGGTTCAATATATATCGCTGGTGTGATTGTCGATTGTTTCATGCTTATCAACTCTGTCGTTATCTCGAAAATATTCGTAATTAATTCTGTTTCTTGAGTCTCTGTTTTGTTGAAGTATAATAATGAGTAAAAGTAAAGTTATTAGAAATCCTCTGAAGGCTTTTAAGAAAAGGAGAAATGTTGGAAAGCCAAAGGTATGTGTTATTACTGTAAACAATAAAGACGATGAAAATCCCCAACATAGCTTGTGTCCCAAAGAAGAAGACAGTTGGTGTAAATATAACAAAGGATTGCTAACTGGTGAAGTGTACACTCATAAGCATAGTCTGCCTCATGTAATAATGGAGGTGATAAAACCTATTTTCAGAGACTTAGCAGCACCTGAACTGTTGAAAAAGTGTATTCACGGAAAAACTCAAAACCCCAATGAAAGTGTAAATAGTGTTATATGGTCGAGAATCCCCAAGACTGTATTTGTTGGAATAGAAACACTTCACTTTGGTGTGTATGATGCTGTTGCGACTTTCAATGATGGCAACATTGTAAGGTGCAAGGTATTTAGAAATATGGGAATGAAGATAGGTTCTAGCATGGTACGAGCGATGCTTGCTTTAGACAAGGAACGCCTTCGGGCTGCAGACAGGGCTGTAAAGAGTCTAGAAATACAAGCAAGAGTAAACAGGAGGAGGAACAAGAGGAAGCTGGAGGAGGAGTTTGCAGAGGATGAAGATAATCCATCCTATGGACCTGGAATGCACTAAAAAGTTAATCCAATCTTTGTCGCTCGATTCCCAAAACTTTTATTTTCTCATACTAATTACATGTTTTCTAAGGATCTTCCAAACATATTTGTTTCAAACTTTCAGTAAATGTTACACAGTACCTTCTGCATAATTTAACACAGCCTTTTTCCAAAAAACTGTATATTTTTGAATATATAAATAAAAAATTGCAAAAAAAATGTTGTGAATTTTCATTACAATTGAAAAAAAAATCATCTTTAATAACTGAACTAAAATTTTGTAAAATCCCTGTGTTAAGTTGTAGCCCATATTCCAATAAATAATCTGTAAAAAGTTCAACTTCCTACCTCAAATACTTTGTGAGGAAATTTGTAATTTATAAGCGTCATTTTAACATTGCAAGTATAGGGCGTTCCGGAGCCCCTTAACTTTTCAGTTATGTTTCTGGAAACTATAGGACAGACTTTCTGCCCTCGCATGCAATTTCCTCACACGTTTTTTTTCGTCGATCCTCTCTCAAAATGACGTTAACAATAACATGAGAGGTGAAGTCTGTTGCAGCTGATGGCCTTCCACTTTTTGTGTTGTCCTTAGCGCTTACCTGATCTTCACGGAAACGAGCGGACCA
The DNA here is from genome assembly GCF_023898315.1 of Schistocerca nitens. Taxonomy (NCBI): domain Eukaryota; kingdom Metazoa; phylum Arthropoda; class Insecta; order Orthoptera; family Acrididae; genus Schistocerca; species Schistocerca nitens. The sequence goes on from NC_064617.1 coordinate 965,168,775, forward strand.
TTGTTTTGCCGTGTTACGCTCCTCTACACTATTCCCACTCGCCTCTGTCAAAGCATTGTAAGTTTCCGTAGTGATTCGTAGTGATTCGAGTTTGATGTAGTAGCGCTGGTCACCACGTGTAATTCGAACTGATTTGTTTTCAGCTTTCCTTTTAAAACTGAATTACTCGCGACACAACCACGTGAACCAGCAAACACATATACGAACGCCTCACGTGAGGTCTCGCTCACAACTGACATTAACTTCAACTTGATCGCGCCTTCGTAACAGCGGCGCTTGCGCAGTGTGCAGGGCTTCTGAAAGGACCCTCATAACTCCCATCAGAGTGATAACAAAATTTTGAATCACTTTCTATATGACGCGGGCAACGGCCTTGCCGCAGTGGATACACCGGTTCCTGAGAGTTCACCGAAGTTAAGCACTGTCGGGCGTGGTCGGCACTTGGATGGGTGACCATCCAGGCCGCCATGCGCTGTTGCCATTTTTCGGGGTGCACTCAGCCTCGTGATGCCAATTGAGGAGCTACTCGACCGAATAGTAGCGGCTCCAGTCAAAGAAAACCATCGTAATGACTGGGAGAGTGGTGTGTTGACCACACGCCCCTCCTATCCTCAACTGAGGATGACACGGCGGTCGGATGGTCCCGATGGGCCACTTGTTGCCTGAAGACGGAGTGCTTTTTTTTTTCTATTTGACGCGAAAGTGTTATATCGGGAAAACAAACTCGAGCAGAGTATTCGCCTTCACCTCTCCGAAGTATGACGATTTCAGTCATAAACTTGATCCTCTTATGAGCGGAAATTTGTTGAAGGTTTTTGATCTCTCAGCCAGTCAGCTCTGGGACAGCAGAACAATTACCTTTAAGGAAAACTCACTCTTCAGTGCTTGCCTCTTAGCAGTACCCATTGTAACCTAATTTTATCCTCTGACGTCGAAGCCTTCTGAATGTCGGCCAGGCTGAAAGCTACGTAGCCCCAAAACTCCAGCAAAGTATTCCAGAGTATAGACTGTAATCGGATTTGGAGAAAATTCTCACTCCTCCCTAAAGCTGCTGAATGAAGGAACATGCCAACTGCCGTGCGTTCGGGACGTGTTCCGAAAATCTGGCCTGAGCTCTTAGTCTCCCCACTGAATAATTGCCGCTCCGACAACCCGTCCAAACCGGCTTGGATAAGATATGTACATCTGCGCAACAGCCGTGCGCGAAATGCGAAGAGACAGCCTGTGATTCCTGTAATAGGTCTACTTCGCCAGTGCAACCCGTCCTACACGCGTCATGAGATACGCCGGATCGAGGCGGTGTTAGTAACATTGTGACTTGACGGAGTAGCTAAGACGCAACAAAGTACATATAGAAAATAATAACCAGTGAACGTGACTACTATAAAAAATGAGTACATGCGATCGTGTAATTAAACGTGACGGAGGACGATAATTTGACATCGTGCCTTGAGTTCATTTGCGATCGGATCCCGGTGAGCTTGTTCTGTGCTGTTTGTCCTATCATTCATCTGTATTACCTCTAACTATCCCATACACGGAAGATTTTGTAGCGACTTTTCAGAAAACAAAGTACTTAATTTAATTTAATACTTACCTTTGTTAAAAACGTTATCGTCCACTGTTGCATGTTTCAGTAGCCGGAAATTTCCATTTAAAGTAAATCAAGAGGCTAAACAAACCACTATTAATTTCAAATTTATTTATTGCGCCTCTCAGAGAATTCCTGGATGCATGTAAGCGTCCTCGTAAACATTAATTAGCGCGCATAAATTATTGGTGTATCCTAATTAAATTCACAAGCACGGTCCATCATATCGAAATTAATTCCCGATTAACAGTTCTGTACGGTATCGTTAGCATCTAATGCTAAAATTATGAAGCAGAAGTGACTACTCATAAGAGGAATGTGAAACAACCCAGGTTAACAAGCTACCGGGGCGCACGGCAACCTCCAGGTCAATTGAAGGAAGTATTTATGACACAGACCGTCAGCAATTAGGTAGGATGCGGAAACTTGATAATTAACTGGTTTTGTACCTGACAGTAACATGGCGCCCCAAAAAAACAAAGATCGTTTGTTTTACAATGAATAGTAAAAGACCATAATCCCCAGACCGAAACCTGGAACTGGATGCAAATTGGTGTCGATACCATAAGAATCTGCCATACATTAGGCGAGCTGTCTTTCTAAATTCGTTTGCCACACACACACACACGCACACACACACACACACACACATACGCACACACACTTTTCAGTTAGCAGCGTTCTTCACAAAACGAGTAAGCAGACAACCAATTTTCTCCTGAGACATGTTTTTCTCGTTTTGAATTCTTCTCTCTGTACTGTTTTGAAGTAAAAATTTATAAACGACCCCAGGTGTCAACTTTGCGGTGAAAAAGATCTTTGTTGCATTATTAGCTTGGTGGAAAAGATGTTTTTCAGTCTAATCGGAAAGCTGACTGGAACCTTCCCTACGCGATGTTTGGTCATTGTGTCCCGCGTGTATCTCTTCGACGTACGTAGTGTATGCAGAGGGCAATGCTGTGTTCTTACCGATGATTGTGGGAGGAGAAGATGAATCAAGGCTCGGAAAATAAACTTACGAGTTTCTGACAGCAACAGAAGAGCTGCCAAAGTTCAGTCCAACTTAAGTTGTAGCTGTAAGATACGATCTCTATTCCCTTGCCTGTAAAATTCTGGTCGTGGAAATTTCCCGCCCGACTGGGATTAGCACCAGCGACTTCAAGGTCAGCTACATATAGACTTGCATCATCATTAAAATCAGCCACAGATAAGGGTTGCTTCAATTACTATTAAGATATAGACTTATTTCCGTTTTACTATGCTCCTTAAACTGTCCAGCAAGTAATATTTATTGAGAGATTGACAAACAACCATAACAAATCACCCGTTATTGTTCTTCTAAACGTTATGTTTCTAATTAGACAGATGACAAGAAGGAGTATTTTGATTTTAAATATGAACATTTTTGGTTAGACTTGACCGAGTGAGTCATGAACATCAAGCAGCGAAAGTAGGTGCAAATGTTGAAAAAAAGAAAACACATCACAGACATCAGTGATTCGCTTGCACACTGCACTAGAGCAGCCGGCCGCCGTGGCCGAGCGGTTCTAGGCGCTCCAGTCCGGAACCGCGCTGCTACTACGATCGTAGCTTCGAATCTTGCCCCGGGCATGGATGTGTGTGATGTCGTTAGGTTTAAGTAGTTCTAAGTCTAGGGGAATGATGATCTCAGATGTTGAGTCCCACAGTGCTCAGAGTCATCTGAACCATTTGCACTAGAGCAAGAAGATATCAAGAAAGCCAACAGCTTAAAATATGTGGAACAATGGCTGCAACCCAATCTTTCCTAAAGGATAGCTTACCAACTCGAATAATCAAGCCGAAACTGACCATGAGCGAGTGTAACAATGTCTCTTTTCCGGAACACAAAAATTAGGCACTGTCAGTCAGTAATCTGCTGCGAAGGTTCAAATGGCTCTGAGCACTATGGGACCTAACATCTGAGGTCATAATTCGCCTAGATTTAGAGCTACTTAAACCTAACTAACCTTAGGACATCACTCACATCCATACCCGAGGCAGAAATCAAACCTGCGACCGTAGCAGCAGCGCGCTTCCGAACTGAAGCGCCTAGAACCGCTCGGTCACAGCCGCCGGCCTGCTCCGAAGTCCTATATGCTCCACCGTCAGGAAACATCTCACAGACAAACTAGAAATCCAGGAGGGAAAGATAATGACGAACATACAAGGACTAACCAGGAGAGGGAAGGAATATAAAAGATAACCGAACAATGTGCTCTGCAAATAGTGTGAAAAAAATTACGCTGGGAAGCGACGTCTAACCTTGTTTGGACGGTCTCAGGATGTGATGCCGCACAGCACTGATATATTTGAGAAATGTCATGTTACCATCTTCAGCTACTGGTAAAAATACTTTATTTATGCAACCAGTTTCAATCGTCTGACCATTATCAGGTAGTATGAATGGATGGTCTAGCGGCGATACGAATTAATAGAATCTCCCCGGGCTTCCAGCCGCGTCAGGTGGTTAAAATCCCACGAGTTTTCGAACGAGCTCTTCTCGCCCATAGTCAAGCGGTAAATGATTGCCGTGGCCTCGCAGTTACGTAGCTTTTTTTTTTTTTTTTTTTTTTTTTTTTTTTTTTTTTTTTTAACTTTCATTCCTCCACCGGAAGGGTGGGGCGGGCTCATGGAGGGCTTATTGCCGCTTTGGAGCCTTAGTATATTCTTACGTTTTTCTGTGGTGGTACCATTTATTTTACTTCATAGGGGATAGGGTCATTCTTTGTTTTTGGTTATTTTTCTGAATGTTTTGTTCTTTTCTTTTTGATGTTATTGTCATATTGCACTTTTTGTGCTGGGGGATATACGCAACTCCGGTATTTACCTTACAGCTGAGGGAAACCCCCTAAAACCTCAGCTGGAGTTGGGTGAGGTTCCTTGTTTTTGTGTCTTCTTTTTGTAGTTTGTTGTGTTTTATTGTGTTTGTAGGTGGTGTGGTAATTCCTTGTCTTCTGTGATGGACTTGATGTCTGCGTGTTTCCCTGGATGGATTTTTTCTGTTGCTAATGCTGTTATGAGTGGCGGATACGGGTATTTAAATCTAGGTAGATTTAGGTGATACGGAGTTCTCTGTATGAGCTGTTTTATATTTTCATTTGTTTGTATCCTATTGTTTCCGTAGGTGGCAATTTGTTTTACGAGTCGGTTTTCCATTGGGTCAATCCTGAGTGTTGTGTGTAGCGTGGCTGTCCGTTCATATGGTATTTTTCCGATCGTCCTCAGCATTCTTCTGTCTGCGGACTTGATCTTGTTGCACTGGGTTGTTGTTCCGCACCATGCTATCGCGCCGTATTCTATGATCGGTCGTACGTACATTTTGTATATGTGTAGTGCCACAGGTGTAGATGCTCCTCCATTTCGGTGTTGAAGTAGTCGAATCCTAGTTAGTTTTGCGTTTGCCATTGCTATTTTTTGCATGGTGTTCCTCTCCCAGTTAAGCAGATTGTCTATTTTAAGTCCAAGGTACTTCGCTGTTTTTCTTGGTTCAAGTTTCTGTCCCCATAGTGTTATTTGTGCGTTCTGTGGGTCTTGTTTATTGTCTTGTGTTAGATTTCTATGCCTTATTATCAGTAGTTGCGATTTAGTGGGGTTGGGGCGGATTCTCCAGACCGACATCCATTCCTCTAGCGCCTGAATGTATCTATTTGTTTTTGAGGCTATTAGTTCTGTAGTAGCCGCCTGGCACCAGAAAGCTGTATCATCGGCGTAGAGGGCTATTTCCTCGTTTAGTCCTGCTGGTATTGGGACATCGGCTGTGTATAGGTTATAGAGCAGTGGCGATATTATGGCTCCTTGGGGTACGCCTGCTTTTGGTTGGAATTTGTCGGACAGTTCGCTCCCTACTTTGATTCGTATATACCGCTCCGTTATTATGTTTTGTATGAGCTTTATTGTTTCGATTGGGATTTTGTATCTGATGAGCTTGTTAATCAGTCCCATATGCCATACTTTATCAAAGGCCCTTTCAATGTCCAGCAGTAGTATTGCTGCCGCGTTTCCGGTGTTTATTGCCTCAACGCTACTGCTGATCATTCTCAAAATCGGGTCTATTGTGCTTCTGTTTTTTCGGAATCCTGCTTGTTCGTCAGGTAGTACATTTTTCTGGTCCGCGAATTTTTGTAGTCTTTCTGTTAGAATGGTTTCGAATGTTTTGGCGATGACCGGTAATAGGGCAATAGGTCTGTATGATCTGGCGTCGTGTTTTGGCTTGTTGGGTTTCAGAAGCATTTTAATTTCAGCGTTTTTCCATTGCTGTGGTGTTTTATGGAGATGTAGTGCTGCATTGTAGAGTTTTTGCAGTGCTGGTGTTATAATGTCTGCTGGTATCAGTCTCAGGTGTCTACGTGTAATGCCGTCCGCGCCTGGTGCCGTGACTTTTCCGCTGGCTATTGCCTGCTTGATTTCTGTTGTCGTGATATCTGATAAAAGTGCCGTTTGTTCTTCGTTGTATACGTTGTGGTGCGTTTCTTCCAGATGTTTGGTAGTTTCCATCTCTATTGTTCTTTGCTGTTTGTCGTTGAACCTGACGTCTAGCGGGTGTGTATAAACTTCTTTTAGTGCTTCCATGAATGCTTGTGCTTTGTCTCTTTCTGATGTCGTTATTTCGCCGTTAACGATTAGTGGCGCTTCTTCGCCTTGTTTTTGTTCTGTCATTCTTTTGAATTTACGCCAAAAGTCTGCTGGATCTTTTGGATCAAGTTTTTGTATTTTTTCATTCAGGATTTTGGCTCTGTACTCCCTGAGTAGGTGCCTCACTTGTCCATTTAACCTGTTCCACTGATTTTTGACAGTTGGGTCCCCAGTTCTTTTGTATTGGGCATAGACCTGCCTTTTTTGTTTGATTAGTGTCAAAATGTTTGCCGGAATCTTAGGTCTCCCCTCTATTATGGTCCTTGTTGGTGCACTAATTTCTATGGCTTCATTGATTGTGTTTGTTATGTGCTCGTTGAGTGTTTCCATGTCGTTCTCCGTTGTTATGTCCGTGTCGGTTATTGTTAGATTTTGCGTTATGTGATGGACGTATTTTTCTGCATCTATATTTTTTCTGTCTTTAAAAGTCTTTTTCTCGGGTTTCGTTGTTTCGGGGTTAAGTAGCGTTGTTCTCATGAGTAGTGGAAGATGGTCACTGCCGATGCATTCTCCTATTATTATATCCCCTATGTGCCGCGCTGTGTTTGTTGTAATAAGTACATGGTCTGGTATAGAGGTTCCCATGTGGTTAATGAATGTTGGTTCCTCATTGGGTAACTTTATGATGTGTTCGTTTTCCTGTAGTAGTTCCTCCAGTATTGTTCCCGGCGCTGCTGATCGTGACGTCACTGGTGCTCTCTTCCACTCCAAACGTGGTACTGTTTTCGCCCCCCGGCCATCGCACCCACTTCAACCACGCGATGGCAGGGTCCCAGGCTGTGCTGAGCTACAAACGGCCGTCCGTATAGATGGTGTTTTAAGATATTTTTATTTTTACAACTTCTTTTATGAAGCCACCCCTTCGACCTCATAGTGACGGATGTTTCGTGGAAGTGTCGATTTTCTAAAGCGTGTTCTGCCACGGCTGATTTTTCAGGATAGCGTAGGCGTAAATACCTCTCGTGTTTCGTCCGGCGTTGCTTCACGGTGCATACTGTTTGCCCGTCGCAGGAGCAGCCAAACTGACGTGATATTTTGTGGACTCCAGGCGTTCTAAGCCCTTGACCGTCCTTCAAAAGCCTCATGAGCTGTCATATTTTTGCTGGGAATCTGAACACTGATGAGATGTTGTGTGTCTTCAGGAACCGGCTAATCTTTCCCGACACCGTGCCACAGAAAGGCAAAAGCGTCAGTTTCTTGTTGTCTTCTACGGTGGTGTTTTACCTACGTGTCTCGGCAGAAATAGCCTGTATATCTGGCGGCGATTCTAGCTGTTTTCCCTGAAGATTTTTCAGAGGTGGCTTAGTTCTAGTGGCAGATATTTAGCACGATGGGCGAGGGTGTTCAGAACGCCACGTACTTGTGCTGGGTGGTGGTGGCTAAGAGCGTTCAGATGCCAGTCAGTGTGTGTATGTTTCCTGTACCCGCTGTGGCTGAAGTATTCAGTGGTTTTCCAGTGAACGCGGACGTCAAGGAAGAGGAATGCACCATTCATCTCTACTTCTGTCGTAAACCTAATGTGGTCGTGACTGCTGTTCAGGTGTTCTAAGAATTCTCCCTCATTTTCATGTCCATGGGGCCGGATGACAAAAGCGTTGTCGCTGGCCTCTGTAGCCGAGCGGTTCTAGGCGCTACGGTCGCAGGTTCGAATCCTGCCTCGGGCATGGATGTGTGTGATGTCCTTACGTTAGTTAGGTTTAAGTAGGGAACTGATGATCTCAGATGTTAAGTCCCATAGTGCTCAGAGCCATTTGAACCATTTGAAAAGTGTCGGTGACTTAACTTCATCAGGTTCATAATGATGTTCATGATGTCATTGGAGGTTCAAGATGCTGTGAATACTTTTATGAACCTGATAAAGATCAGATGACTGAAACTGATTGTCTAAATAAAGTATTTTACCAGCAGCTCAAGGCAGAAATATGACATTTTTTTTCAAATTGTATGGACATGTCTACAGATTGCACCCTAACTGATTGTCTCGTACACTGGCGAACCACTAAGGGCTGGTCGTTACTTGCACGGTATAGTATAATAAAATAATGGAATAGATGATAATAAAATGCGTGGCTTTTTAAAATGTATTGAATTAATGAGATTAATTTTTCGGCGTGAATGACAAGCACAATAAGCTGAGCTATGCCTGGAAATAAGTCCGTATTAGTTCATATTATTTTGCAGGGCGGAGTAGTTTCTTTCTCCGCTGTAGATTTGTGCTTACCATTCTTTATAATACTACGTTTGGTCGCCGCGTTCACCTTTGAAGTCTTGACCGTGTTCCTATTAAGCTTATCGGATCTTCGTAATTTTCCAAAGTACACAGGTGGGCTTCAGTTATTGTAATTATTGTACTATTTGAAATAACAACTCACACGACCTTTCTGTTAATAAAACAATACTGTATTTTTCTAAACGGTGCACATATGAAATACACACTCCTCACTTATTCATAGCGACCCCAAAATGGCGGTCTACAATTACTCGCTAAAAAATTGGCGTGCTTCTCACTCTTTCACTAGCTGAGCGCGAATCCCTCCTTCCTCCTACTGGTACCAGAAAAAATCCTCTGTTTATTAACAACTGAAAGTCAAAAAATACATGACGGTAGGCATAGGCTCTATGATGGGCTACCGCTTCATCTTGTCTCTTTGCCTTTAAAGAAGACGAAAACATAAAGGAAATGCAAAAGGTTTATCACAACGGTTACAGGTTGGAAACGGACTGAGTCTTTAATATCTTTGTGACTAATGCCCTTTTACCACATTTATTATTTTATAAATGACAAATAAGTACTGCCTGTCTTTCACGATGATTTCGTACTTCTACTCTATATCATACCATGTTAAAGACCATTCTTTGATTTAAATTCTGTGGAAGACACTCCTAGCAGTGTTGAGAGCAGGTTAATTCGTTAAAAATAGTGACCGAGGGCTGTTTTATTTCAGTTGTGTTACATTACTATTTCCTGTTTTTAAAAAATCAAGAGCAAGTTGGGGCCTGTTTTGGGGACTTTCGTATGACAGTAGACCCACTTTGTGATGTTGCACTGGAATGCTGATCATTTGCTTATCGACGCATGTGGTACAGTTGGTACTAAGTGGTCATTCGTTACATGCCACCTTCATGGTGTTGCAGTTTTAACGGCGGGCAGGTAATTGTGGTATTAGGGTAACTAGCTCGCGGTAGGTATAGACGAAAATAACAAGGAATTGAAAATAAGAAGAAATGAAGAATTAAGAGGGCTGTACAAACACTGTAATATCGCCTAAGTGCTCAAGAGGAGAAGGTTGAATTGGGCAGGCCATATAGCAAGAATGACAGAGAATAGGCTACCTAGAATGGCATTCAGCAGAACAATATAAGGAACGAGAAGAAGAGGAAGACCCAGAATCAGATGGCAGGATGAGATTCGGGAGGACACAACGAGGATGAACGGCAGCAGCAACTGGGCAAACAGCGCATTGGACGGGCAGAAGTGGAAGAGGCTCATAGAGCAGGCGTATGGCGGATAAGGCTCTTGCGACATGCGAAGTAAAGTAAAAAAAGCTCGCGGCAGGTAGCGCGCCCTCGCGCCACCTCAGAGGCGGCCGTGGTTCCGGCTCGCTCCCCGACGCGACCCTGTGCGGCAGGGGGCGGTCGGCACCTGCTGGCGCGCGCTCTCCTCTCCTCTCCTTGAACCCGGCCAGGGTGGCGGCGGCTGCCAGAGCGGCTGGGCTCGGCGGTAGCAGGTCGGGCCGCACCGGGCGCAGGGCGTGGCCGGCTCGCCTCGCCCGGCCCGGCCCGGCCTTGAACTCGCGGCGGCGCGCCACGCGCCAGCCAGAGCCACGCCGGCAGGCCACGCCACAGCGCGGCGACACCGCCTCTGCCTCTGCCTGCTGCTCGCTCTGGCGCCACGCGCGGCGCCCGCCAGCTCGCGTCTCGTTACCGCCCACAACGCACCCAGCCGAGCCTCCTCTCTGAATCTCGACGGCATTTCCGCCACCTGACTGTACAACTTCTACACTCCTGGAAATTGAAATAAGAACACCGTGAATTCATTGTCCCAGGAAGGGGAAACTTTATTGACACATTCCGGGGGGTCACATACATCACATGATCACACTGATAGAACCACAGGCACATAGACACAGGCAACAGAGCATGCACAATGTCGGCACTAGTACAGTGTATATCCACCTTTCGCAGCAATGCAGGCTGCTATTCTCCCATGGACACGATCGTAGAGATGCTGGATGTAGTCCTGTGGAACGGCTTGCCATGCCATTTCCACCTGGCGCCTCAGTTGGACCAGCGTTCGTGCTGGACGTGCAGACCGCGTGAGACGACGCTTCATCCAGTCCCAAACATGCTCAATGGGGGACAGATCCGGAGATCTTGCTGGCCAGGGTAGTTGACTTACACCTTCTAGAGCACGTTGGGTGGCACGGGATACATGCGGACGTGCATTGTCCTGTTGGAACAGCAAGTTCCCTTGCCGGTCTAGGAATGGTAGAACGATGGGTTCGATGACGGTTTGGATGTACCGTGCACTATTCAGTGTCCCCTCGACGATCACCAGTGGTGTACGGCCAGTGTAGGAGATCGCTCCCCACACCATGATGCCGGGTGTTGGCCCTGTGTGCCTCGGTCGTATGCAGTCCTGATTGTGGCGCTCGCCTGCACGGCGCCAAACACGCATACGACCATCATTGGCACCAAGGCAGAAGCGACTCTCATCGCTGAAGACGACACGTCTCCATTCGTCCCTCCATTCACGCCTGTCGCGACACCACTGGAGGCGGGCTGCACGATGTTGGGGCGTGAGCGGAAGACGGCCTAACGGTGTGCGGGACCGTAGCCCAGCTTCATGGAGACGGTTGCGAATGGTCCTCGCCGATACCCCAGGAGCAACAGTGTCCCTAATTTGCTGGGAAGTGGCGGTGCGGTCCCCTACGGCACTGCGTAGGATCCTACGGTCTTGGCGTGCATCCGTGCGTCGCTGCGGTCCGGTCCCAGGTCGACGGGCACGTGCACCTTCCGCCGACCACTGGCGACAACATCGATGTACTGTGGAGACCTCACGCCCCACGTGTTGAGCAATTCGGCGGTACGTCCACCCGGCCTCCCGCATGCCCACTATACGCCCTCGCTCAAAGTCCGTCAACTGCACATACGGTTCACGTCCACGCTGTCGCGGCATGCTACCAGTGTTAAAGACTGCGATGGAGCTCCGTATGCCACGGCAAACTGGCTGACACTGACGGCGGCGGTGCACAAATGCTGCGCAGCTAGCGCCATTCGACGGCCAACACCGCGGTTCCTAGTGTGTCCGCTGTGCCGTGCGTGTGATCATTGCTTGTACAGTCGTCTCGCAGTGTCCGGAGCAAGTATGGTGGGTCTGACACACCGGTGTCAATGTGTTCTTTTTTCCATTTCCAGGAGTGTATATTTTATCTTATTATCATGATTTCGACCCTCCAGGTACAATAATGTTGGGCATAATTGCACTTTCCCAACAGAAGCCATCATCAGGACCAATTGCACTGGGTACCGCAACGTGTAGATAAGCACAAAATCTACACGTTGCGACACCTAGTTCAGTACACCTACATCTACATACATACCCTGCAAGCCACCGTGCGGTGCGTGGGGGAGGGTACCCTCTAACACAATTAGTCGTTACCTTTCCTGTCCCACTTGCAGAAAGAGAGGGGGAAAAACCACTCTCTGTGTGCTTCCGTATGAGCCACAATTTCTCGTACCTAATCTTCGTGGTCCCTACTCGAAACGTATGTTGGCGGCCGTAGAATCGTTATGCAGTCAGCTTCAAATGCCACTTGTCTAAACTTCCTCAGGAGTCTTCTTCGAAATGAATGTCTTCTTTCCTCCAGAGATTTCCACTTCAGCTCCCGAACCATATCCGTAACACTTGCATCCTGATCGAACTTACCAGTAACAAATCTAGCAGCTCGCCTCTGAATTGCTTCAATATCTTCTTTCACTACGACCTGGCGCAGATCTCAAACGCTCGAGCAGTACTCAAGAATAGGTCACACTGCACCTTGACGATGAGTTCATATAACAAATTCTACCTACACGCAACATTGTCGCACTTGATACAGGCTTAACAATGATAGTAATATAAAAAATAAAGAACTCGTAACCGTCAAATGACGGAAATATCATTCAAACCATACTACATAACACTGAGACAGTTACCAAAAAGAAATGAATACTATACTACAAATAGCCACAAACAATGGATGCAAAGAGAACTTAATACAAAGGTGAACAATAAAATGAAGAAATCGAAAAAAATAAACACCCAGCTGTCAGCAACTCAAAGATAGAATCACACGCAAACAAACACACAAAATACAAGAACAAGAACAACATAAAACGCGAAAGGAATAGAAAACAAAAGATGGTACACATTCACATACAAACACAAACACACACATAGAATATCCAATATTTTCAGGAAACAAGGAATAAATATAGCCCACTAAACCAACAATTCGATTCAAAAATACTTCCCAAAAACAAAACGAAAAATTGATGTATATCAGAAATCAGGAATATACCAACTGCAATGCGATGCATGTGATGGAAGTTACAAAGGTCTAAACCAGGAGGACGTTTGACGCCAGATACAAAGGACATGGAAGAGCATCAAAGTATAGGACAAATCATTCAACTTTTGCAAAACACTTACAACATAACAGAAAAATACCACCAAAGGCACATAGATGGATCTCATAAGGATAAACAGCAACAAAAAACACCTCCTCATATTACTAGAAAACTACGACATTCAAAACATCGTAACACAAAAGAAACACCTCATAAATCATCGGACCAACTTGGCAAACCATACAGTCTTTAAACAAAAAAAGAAAAAAAAATGCAATCAACCCTCCCCACCTCCTCTCACATCTCTGCCTAACATACAAGGCATTTTCACTAATTTACAATAACACTCTCACTCACACACACACACACACACACACACACACAAAGGAAACTGATATAGTTTCACAGGTTTGCTATACTCTCAACGAACAGCCATAAACACTGTAACTGAGTGAAAAACGCACATAATTTCATTTTACCTTACAAAAGTGAAGTGTAACCAACCCAAATGTAATGAAAGAAATACTACGGAATGACAAAAACTGCCAAGTGCTTATGTGACTCGAAATCTTTCGACGTCAACCGCTGCCAGCAAGGAAGGAAGAAGCAGTATTTTCGAGAATATGCATAGAAACAAATAAGTAAGTTGTGCTCCAACTTTATGGACAAAACGCTGTTTTTAATCTTAAACAACCAAAAATGTACAAACGGATGTATCCAAATTGCATTATAAATGAAAGGGAAACGCATCTGGTGTAATTTCTTTAATTAAATTGCAGTAAGCTCAACAGGGAAAACCAATAATAACTGATGAAAAGATTCTCTTTGAGAGCTTGGATCTCACGTGTCTGGTGCTGGGTGCGAACCTCCGCCAATGCGACGTGGGTGTGTCAAATATCGTGTCACTCCACGACCGTCTCCCGATTTCGTTACAGAGCACGGATAGCTATTTTCATGCAAAGTTCCCACCCAACTTTGATTGTTGTTTATTTTATTTGCAACCGATTTTGAAGCCCTTTACGGCTTCATCTTCAGTCATTTAAGCATAGTTATCGAAATCGTACGCATCAGCAAGTACGCTATCTCATCAAAAGTATTCGGACACCTATTACTCTAATACACATTACTATAGTGTGTGTCCACTGTTCGCCTTTTGACGGCTTTAAATCTCCTCGGCACACTTTCAGTGAGGTGTCTGCATGTCTGTGGAGAAATGACAGCCCATTCTTCCTCAAAAGTCAAAGCCAGGAAGATAGTGATGTTCAAAGCTGGGTTCTCGAGCGTTATCGATTTTCTAGCCCATGTCAGAACCGTTTCAGTGGATTCAGGTTGGGACTCTGGGCAGGGCAATCCATTTCAGGAATGTTACTGTCTACAAACTGTTGACTCATAAATGCTGCTCTATGACAGGCTGCATTGTCGCCTCTGAACTGGTCCTCTAACGTACGCAATCCTTCTGAATTCAGCATCGCCTTAAATTCAGTAACTGGACCACACCCCATCCACGAGAAACACATCTCCTCCATACAGGGTACTTATAATTAAACTTCCGCTAATTGATCCAGTGTAGACGGAAAGGTAGTTACCGTATGGATACCCAACTTTATAGGAATGATGTTCAGACTGTGAACTGCAGGATTTTCGTTGTTAGTAGCAGCAGAGTCATGACTTCCTGTTAGGCGCCTTTACTGGTACGAAACTCCGACCGCAAGGACCAAGGACATGCAGCGCGAACGGCAAATATTACTGTGATCTGCTTCGCCAACACGTGATCTCTGCTCTGTGGGAGAGACGTACCTTGGACTCAATTGTCCTGATGCACGATGGAGCTAAACCTCAAATTGCTCATGATGTCACACGGCTACTTCGTAACGAGAAAACCGAATCATTGTCCGACCTTCCGAACTGCGTCACCAGCTACGTCAGTAAATTTGAGGGTTACCTGAAGGACAGTGATAACCGACAGGACACGGACAGATTTTGGAAGTTGAAGATCAGCATGGCGAGGGACGTAGGCAACATCCAACCAGAGATATTTCAGGCAGCAACTGAGCAATCTCTGATGCGGTCCAACGCTGTCGTGGATGCAGGAGGAGCTCACATGGAACAACTTTTGTAACGTGGAACGTAAACATGGTACACACTCAGTTAATGTTACCATCTCATGTGAAAATTACGATTTGTTTATTTCAGTGGTTTATTCGTTATTTCTCTTCCGCATGTCCTCACAAATGTTTCCACAAACATTCAATGTCCTACGAAAGTGCCCAAAACAGGTACCAATTTTGACTTGTTGTTGTTGTTTTTTTTTCTTATTTTTTTAGTAGGTTCAAATGGCTCTGAGCACTATGGGACTTAACTTCTGAGGTCATCAGTCTCCTAGAACTTAGAACTACTTAAACCTAAATAACCTAAGGACATCACACACATCCATGCCCGAGGCAGGATTCGAACCTGCGACCGCAGCAGTCACGCGGTTGCAGACTGTAGCGCCTAGAACCGCTGGGCCACCCCGGCCGGCTTTTAAGTAGTAAATAGTAAAAAATTTATGTCTTAAAAGCATCTATATTTAATTTGTAATGTTATGATCAATACAAACACACACACACACACACACACAACACGAACAAAAGACGAAAGATAAACACACAGCGACAGCTGGCAACACTACACACTCTAAACACACATATGTTGATCACAAAATGAAAAGTGAAAATGATGTGTATTAATAAATGTGGGCCGAGCGGTTCTAGGCGCTACAGTCTGGAACCGCGTGACCGCTACGGTCGCAGGTTCGAATCCTACCTCGGGCATGGATGTGTGTGATGTCCTTAGGTTAGTTAGGTTAAGTAGTTCTAAGTTCTAGGGGACTGAGGACCTCAGAAGGTAAGTCCCATAGTGCTCAAAGCCATTTGAACCATAATAAATGTGGGTGAACAAACGCCGGAAATCGGTCAGCTGGAGAACGGGGACGGAGCGCATCTCCAGGACCACACACATGGACTAACAACACTGGAAATCGTAAGTAACACCAAACGACAATCTAATCTAGAGAAATCTGTGCTACGAAAGTTGTTTCTAATCTGAAAATCAAGAAAAAACATGACGAAATGGAACAAAGTAACATATTGTAACTACTACATAATACTATTATTGCCGTTGCCGTTGAGGCCGAGCGGTTATAGGAATTTCAGTCCGGAACCGCGCTGCTGCTACTGTCGCAGGTTCGAATCCTGCCTCGGGCATGGACGTGTGTGATGTCCTTAGGTTGGTTAGGTTTAACTAGTTCTAAGTTCTAGGGGACTGATGACGTCAGATGTTAATTCCCATTGCGCTCAGAGCCTTTTGAACCGTTAGATTCCGCGGGAACGAAAAACGACTTTGTTTTAATGATGTCCAACCGAAATCGTGAATCATTTGAGAGACACTCTCTCCCCTATTTGTCGATAATACAAAACGTGCTGCTCTTCTCTGAACTTTTTCGATGTACTCCGTCAATCCTATCTGGTAAGGATCCCACACCGTGCAGCAGTATTCTAAAAGAGGACGGAGATGCGTCGTGTAGGCAGTCTCATTAGTAGATTTGTTACATTTTCTAAGTGTCCTGCCAAGGAAACGCAGTCTTTGGTTAGCCTTCTCCGTAACAGTTTCTGTGTGTTCGTTCCAATTTAAGTAGGCTGCCATTAACACCACAATCACCCGCATGCATCTACTGCTGATGGATGGTGTCACATTGTGATCAGCAATGAATGCGGTTTCTGCACAACCCCTGATGACAATCCCCAGAGAGTATTGTGGCTACCAAGGTAGACCCCCCCCCCCATCCTTCCAATGTTTTGGAGAGCCACAGCTGTGTTACACCTGACGCCGTGGTTGGGGACCCATCGGTATGACTTCAGGTCAAGACTGGTAATGATCGAGAGACCGCTGACGGCACAACGGTACCTCAAGGACATCCTGCGTCCTCATATGTTATCTCTCATGCGAAATTATGGTGGTGCGATATTTCAACACGACAAAGCTCTTCCGGACATGGTACGCGTCTCTATGGACTGTCAGTCTAATGTTGAGGTACCCAAATGGTTCAAATGGCTCTGAGCACTATGGGACTCAACTGCTGAGGTCATTAGTCCCCTAGAACTTAGAACTAGTTAAACCTAACTAACCTAAGGAAATCACAAACATCCATGCCCGAGACAGGATTCGAACCTGCGACTGTAGCGGTCTTGCGGTTCCAGACTGCAGCGCCTTTAACCGCACGGCCACTTCGGCCGGCTTGAGGTACCCCCTTGGCCGTCAAGATCCCCACATCTGTCGCCAAAAGAACATGTGTGGAACAGACACCACTTCCGTCCCAGTACCAGTATCCAAGATATCAACAGGTGTGGTCCAGCTTTCCTCAGGAAAGGATAAAACGCTGCTCACAACAGAATGGCCGTTGGCCAATGGCGTACAACTCATACTGATAAATGGGCTCGTAAGCCCAAGCTCTTTGTATATTTCGTTTCCTTCTGCCCTATTCATAAACTTTAAGGTGTATGCTTTGGTAATAAGGAAACTAATGGATCTGAACCACGAGTCTTCACAAATCTTCTATATTAATCAAATCTGGTAATTTTGTGTACATACTTAGCAGAGACTAGATAACGTATTTTTATAACAGTGATCGTTTCGGTTGAATTAGTTCATATTCAGATCCAAATTATGGAACCATTCTGTTACATCCTGCCTAGTCGTCAAATATGGGGTGTCCAGGAAACCTGCTTTGTCGGATCAATAGACAACATTCAAACAAATCGTATTTGATGCGTGATACTTACATGAATCAAGGAAAACGTGGGAGGAACCATCAATATAAATTTCTTTTCACACAACCAGTTTATTTAACAATATATATACTGTGTTTACAGATAATGGAAGCATTTAACCATAAAATTTTCTTTAGCAAAATGGCCAAATTTGCAAAATTCTTTTGACCTTAAACCTTGAGTTGAATAAGCTTTCAATCTTTGCAAAAGAAACCTGGAGTCCTGTATTGTAAAGCAGCAAACAATATGACAATGATTACAAAATGGCCCGACCTGCAGCCAGCCCGTTATCGGGTGAAACAGTTATGTTTACTACCGCGTTGGACACAGTCTGTCGTATTAACTGCCCTTCTGCAACAACACATGAAAACTATACAATCACCGTCGATGACAAGAGTGATTCAATTACTCAAGACAAGTGACTTAACTTTTAGTTTCAAAGCTTTATGTCGAAAGATTGGGGATTAAGACGCGCACCTGTACTTAAAGGTTAAACAGATTAGCAACCAATATGACAATGATAAGGCTTACTTCAAAGCAACCAACGTGTTAAGTTCAATCGGCAACCGTCGTGCGACTGAACTCCAACCCGTCCCTTCTGACAATTGACTAAAGCTCTGGTGACAGTTGGCTGTTAATATTTTCAAGGTTAAACTGATTGACAAACTGCCTATTGGCTTCTGTCTCGGGTTCTTCGGCCGACGTTCATCTAATGATTTTTCTGACGTTTCGCCAGCACGAGTGGCTGGCATTGTCAAAGCTTCACCCTCCATTGCCGGTGGTGAAGCCTTGACAATGCCAGCCACTCGTGCTGGCGAAACGTCAGAAAAATCATTAGATGAACGTCGGCCGAAGAACCCGAGACAAAAGCCAATAGGCAGTTTGTCAACAAGTGGCCTCGAAAGCCTTAACAATTTTGTTAAACTGATTGTCAGTTATTAAGACTGCTCTGATAGAACGTCTTAAAACATCATTTGTGATCACTTATTACAAGAGAACTCACTCGAGGGAACCACAAGATCCAGCTAAAATGCATCAGTAATGACCCGGTCTTTCAAACACGGAAACAAACAGCTTAGTACAATAAGTTGTACAGATCATAACTAATGACTGAGAAATGCAATTACGATCAAAGAATTGAACCGATTAACAGCTAAATGTAACCACAAGGTCCCTCTCCTGTTTAACAGCAACCTGTACCTTAGTACTGTTGTTCCGGTCCCTCCTGTCGGAGGTTCGAGTCCTCCCTCGGGCCTGGATGTGTGTGTTATTTTTAGCATAAGGTAGTGTAAGTAGTGTGTATGTCAAGAGACCAATGACCAAAGCAGTTTGGTTCCTTAGGAATTTACACGCATACAGTTAGTTGTTCCGGCTATATTTACGACCAAGAGCTGATTAATTAGAACCTTAATGATAGGATACAAACCAGAAAGGAAACTCAATATAACGGTGGGACAAATTTTCAAACGACAACTAGTGTCTTAGTACAATACTACTGCCTATATTTACGACCAAAGAGAAGACCGAGTGAAACTCTGAAGGTTGGGTACAAATCAGAAAATAATAAGGGGGGCAGATAGACAAAGAAACAAATCACCAAGAGGATTATAGAATATTACTCCCCTTTATCAACAAGCAGTTCCACGGATCCACGGTGCGTCGCAGCGGTTACTGAGTGATGCCGACGAAAGCCAGGTAGAAGAGGCCAGCCAGACCACGAGCGGTCGTTCGTCACGAATGTTGCCAACCAACCGACGGGATGTCGGCCTGCTGCTTGTAGTCGAAGCTCACCCCGGTGAAGTACTCCGGTATCTTCGCTCTGCGCAGGCCCTCCTTGCGCAGCTTGTGACTTCCGCCGCTCGGACCTCGTGACCACCTCTTTCGCGACGCTACCGCCAATCCCCAAACTTCGTACCTCCCTCTCGGGATTTTTTTCCTTTATTGTAATTTCATTCCCCTGCCCCATATGGGCAGGGGAGGGCTGGCAGCGGCACAGTCCACAGCTCTTCATCCAATTGGCTTGACAAAAAATACAGTGCGCTGTCTGGACTGTGCTACAATACCATAATTTCTCCTACCGACATAGTTCAGCCCTTGTGTAGATTTGGTGCGTCTTACTTCCACCAGTTTTGAGTCCAATTAAAACGTTATGACAGTCGTAGGTACACATGTCGCAGAACTTTGAGATTTGCTCTTCAGTCATGGTCTCAACTCTCCTGGAAAAGTGAACTGGCCTAAAGTGGGACTTGTTTAAAACTGAATGCATTTTTTACGTAAAAAATACGATCTTCGACGGCCAGGATGAGAAATACCTTGTAGCTAGAGATCCATCCGGGTTAAATACACCTTCAGCCATGCATCGGTTAAGTGTTTTGGTTCGTAGGTTAAAGTGTCACGGATGTGTTAACACTAATAATAACATAAATACTAATAAATGAAAAGCACCAGTTTGCTTTTGTTCTACAGTATCACTGTATTGTGATAACAGGTTATCGGCTTACAAGGCCATCTTCAGACATTTACTGAGTATTGTCACTCAGTAAACGTCTGAAGATGGCCTTGTAAGCCGAAAATCTGTAAACATAATACAGTAATACTGTAGAACAAAATCAAACTGGTACTTTTGATTTCTTATAATGTTGTTCTACCTAGAACCGACGGAAGATTCTGGTAACACAAATTCTCGTTCGTACGAGGGTGAGTCAAATGAAAACCTTAAATTTTTAAAAAAATATTATTTATTGTCCAGAAGTGGTACAAAGCTATATCACTTTTCAACAAAATCCCCCCACGCTCAATGCAAGTCCTCCAGCGCTTACAAAGTGCATAAATTCCTTTAGAAAAAAATTCTTTCGGTAGTCCGCGCAACCACTCATGCACCGCGTGTCGTACCTCTTCATCAGAACGGAACTTCTCTCCTCCCATTGCGTCTTTGGGTGGTCCAAACATATGGAAATCACTTGGGGCAAGTTCTGGGTTGCTCGCTCTCTTCGTTTCCGGTTTCGTCCCCAGTAACGATTCTTGCAAGGAAGCCATCACCTTCTCTTTCAAAGCGCCGAAGAAGTTCTTTACAAGCATCAACACGTCGTTCTCTCATTTCAGGAGTCTTTCAGACACTTTGTGAAACTGGAGCACATCGTGCATAATGTGTTGTGCTGACCCGTGACTAATCTGTAAACATGCTGCAATGTCATTCAGTGTCACTCGGCGGTTTTCCTTCACTATGGCTTCAACTGCTGCAGTGTTCTGTGGAGTCACAACTCGTAGTGCCTCACCTGGACGAGGAGCATCTTCCACCGAAGTCACACCATTTGCGAACTTCCTACTCCATACGTAGACTTGCTGCTGTGACAAACATGCATCGCCGTACTCAACCTTCATTCGTCGATGAATGTCAATAGGTTTCACACCTACACTACGCAAAAACCGAATAACAGAAGGCTGTTCTTCCCTGGTGCAAGTCGCAAATGGGGCGGCCATCTTTACACTGATACTGCAACGTATGTGTGCATCTGCACTATTCTGCCACCTACAGGCCATTCTGCACGCTGTTTGTAGCGCGCTTACCAACTTACAGGTTCGAATCCTGCCTCGGGCATGGATGTGTGTGGTGTCCTTAGGTTCGTTAGGTTTAAGTAGTTCTAAGTTCTACGGGACTGATGACCACAGCTGTTAAGTCCTATAGTGCTCAGAGCCAGCCAACTTACAGGATAACGGCGCGAAATTTCGATTTGTTATTACAAATTTAAGGTTTTCATTTGACTCACCCTCGTAAAATTTAAGAAAGTGTGATAAAAATACGCGCAGTTTTACTTCTGGCAAACCTTTAGACATTATAAGAAGTTACCTCACGACGGATGTAGCCGCTGCACTGTGAACAAATGACTTTCACCGAGCTCAGCACAAGTTAATGTTGGCCTCTAATAGCTTCTAGTAGCCTCTAATAACCATGCCGTCGACTAGGCATTAAATAAAATTTGAAAAAAAAGAGAGAGATTAATGGGGCTTCAGAGCACTTTGCGAGTTCAGTGATTGTTTGATGCTAAATAGGCAGGTGATTGTGGAGCGAGTACGAAAGTCTTTATTCGAATGTTTCTTCAATAATTGGTTTATAAAGCTGTCACAAAAGGACATAACAAATCGCGGAAGGGATAATTAGTATTCGAGTGACTAGCGACCAGTAGTATTCCACTGTGATTATCTGTATGCGTTTGCAGACCTCATTGGATAGCCTTTTCTGGCAGCAATTACCTACAACACAACAATGGCACCTGTGAATACAGATATTCCGAGATGGACCTCCTCGGCGGTTCTGTCGCATGTTACATTCGAATTATTGCGCTCCTGCGCTAATTACGCATCATCTCCCACTTTTTAACCTTCAAAGCTGGCATTACATTCTGTCCGCTGTGGCCCGTAACTTAACTGCCGTTCTCGAATTTTTCTATCCTTCTTTAGGTCTCCAGTAGTTTAGCGCTGTGTACTGCCGGCGGCACTCACAGCAGATGGAGATCGTAACGTTTGCTTTATGGGCGGCATGCGGTTTCGTCATTAAAAGCCACGAATGACGTATTCAGATTAGTAGGCCGAGTGGTTGTGTTGCTGTTAGGTGTTACGACGTGAGTCGCGGATGTTATGCGGCGAGTTATGTACCTTAAGTAGAAGGGATGGCAATGTTAAGGTCGGCTGTTGACATTGCACCTCCCGCTGAAGGTTAGGGAGACTTAATGGACCATTACATAGAACAGCAAGGGTTCTTGGCACAACGGCCAGATTCAAAACAAACGAAAATAAGGCAGCAGACACAAACGATAAACTAGCCAACAGCATCTTCTTCCACCTCCTCCTCCTTTCCTTCTACTTGCCTTTTAAAGAATTCTTAGGTAACATGACATTATCCGGTTCCCATCGTTCCCATAGCTTTTCTGTTCTCACAATACTCCGACCTACTGGCTTGCAATAAGGAACT
The DNA here is from genome assembly GCF_023898315.1 of Schistocerca nitens. Lineage (NCBI taxonomy): Eukaryota > Metazoa > Arthropoda > Insecta > Orthoptera > Acrididae > Schistocerca > Schistocerca nitens. The sequence goes on from NC_064617.1 coordinate 965,191,408, forward strand.
GCTTTTCTTATTCTGCTGTTATGCATTACATTTCCAAGGTCCCACATTTCTATCATCTCTTCTTCTCTACTAGCTTTCCGAGCATCTCTGACTACTTTGTTTTTTATCTTATCCCTTAATGTGTAATCCGTGACTGGTGTAAGGAATTTTATCTCTGCACTCGTTTGATAGCTTTCGTCCTGTCAGTACCCATGTTTCATCAGTTTCTACACTTGTTTTCCTTTCCCTTTCAGATAGTGTTTGACTGTTCTCCTCATAGATTCTTATCTGTATAGTTTTATCCGTTTATCGTTGTTTCAGTTATATCTTTATTATCTGTTTGTGCGAGAGAGTTGTACCTAGAGGGTGGTGTACGTAGGCGGACATGATGTTTCCTCGCCATTGTTTCCACATAGTGACTGATTTTAGAATCACATGTAATGTAACTTAGACTCCGCTATATGGCGTTTCTGGCATTTTACACTCCTGGAAATGGAAATAAGAACACATTGACACCGGTGTGTCAGACCCACCATACTTGCTCCGGACACTGCGAGAGGGCTGTACAAGCAATGATCACACGCACGGCACAGTGGACACACCAGGAACCGCGGTGTTGGCCGTCGAATGGCGCTAGCTGCGCAGCATTTGTGCACCGCCGCCGTCAGTGTCAGCCAGTTTGCCGTGGCATACGGAGCTCCATCGCAGTCTTGAACACTGGTAGCATGCCGCGACAGCGCGGACGTGAACCGTATGTGCAGTTGACGGACTTCGAGCGAGGGCGTATAGTGCGCATGCGGGAGGCCGGGTGGACGTACCGCCGAATTGCTCAACACGTGGGGCGTGAGGTCTCCACAGTACATCGATGTTGTCGCCAGTGGTCGGCGGAAGGTGCACGTGCCCGTCGACCTGGGACCGGACCGCAGCGACGCACGGATGCACGCCAAGACCGTAGTATCCTACGCAGTGCCGTAGGGGACCGCACCGCCACTTCCCAGCAAATTAGGGACACTGTTGCTCCTGGGGTATCGGCGAGGACCATTCGCAACCGTCTCCATGAAGCTGGGCAACGGTCCCGCACACCGTTAGGCCGTCTTCCGCTCACGCCCCTACATCGTGCAGCCCGCCTCCAGTGGTGTCGCGACAGGCGTGAATGGAGGGACGAATGGAGACGTGTCGTCTTCAGCGATGAGAGTCGCTGCTGCCTTGGTACCAATGATGGTCGTATGCGTGTTTGGCGCCGTGCAGGTGAGCGCCACAATCAGGACTGCATACGACCGAGGCACACAGGGCCAACACCCGCCATCATGGTGTGGGGAGCGATCTCCTACACTGGCCGTACGCCACTGGTGATCGTCGAGGGGACACTGAATAGTGCACGGTACATCCAAACCGTCATCGAACCCATCGTTCTACCATTCCTAGACCGGCAAGGGAACTTGCTGTTCCAACAGGACAATGCACGTCCGCATGTATCCCGTGCCACCCAACGTGCTCTAGAAGGTGTAAATCAACTACCCTGGCCAGCAAGATCTCCGGTTCTGTCCCCCATTGAGCATGTTTGGGACTGGATGAAGCGTCGTCTCACGCGGTCTGCACGTCCAGCACGAACGCTGGTCCAACTGAGGGGCCAGGTGGAAACGGCATGGCAAGCCGTTCCACAGGACTACATCCAGCATCTCTACGATCGTCTCCATGGGAGAATAGTAGCCTGCATTGCTGCGAAAGGTGGATATACACTGTACTAGTGCCGACATTGTCCATGTTCTGTTGCCTGTGTCTATGTGCCTGCGGTTCTGTCAGTGTGATCATGTGATGTATCTGACCCCAGGAATGTGTCAATAATGTTTCCCCTTCCTGGGACAATGAATTCACGGTGTTCTTATTTCAATTTCCAGGAGTGTATATTGTTTTTGTTGTTGTGAGACAACAATATATATCACAATGTATATTATATACTTAAGTACTGTGTAATATATGAAATCTGTTCGGAGGATATTGTTAACTCTCCAGTAAGAAAATTTTATAGTGAGTAAAATTCTGCATATTTTTATAACTACTGATAAAACCTGTGAACGGTTAAGACATACTTCGTCGGTCGTGCCTCATCCTGAAATGGTAGAAGGTTTTCTACCAAGGCCTGCCAGAGTGGCCGAGCGGTTCTAGGCGCTACAGTCTGGAACCACGAGACCGCTACGGTCGCAGGTTCGAATCCTGCTTCGGGCATGGATGTGTGTGATGCCCTTAGGTTAGTTAGGTTGACCTCAGCAGTTAAGTCCCATAGTGCTCAGAGCCATTTTTTTCTACTAGGAAATAAATGATAATTGCAAATGAACTGTGTTTCTTTAATATCTTAAGAATTTTCCCTGGCTTGAAAATGAAAACTTACGTCAGTTACCAGTTGTGTCTGTTTCAAGAATTTTAACTTGTAAATGATTTATGATGATAATTCGTCTTAATTTGATTTCACTTACTGATTGTTGTTGTTGTTGTGGTCTTCAGTCCTGAGACTGGTTTGATGCAGCTCTCCATGCTGCTCTATCCTGTGCAAGCTTCTTCATCTCCCAGTACCTACTGCAACCTACATCCTTCTGAATCTGCTTAGTGTATTCATCTCTTGGTCTCCCTCTACGATTTTTACCCTCCACGCTGCCCTCCAATACCAAATTGGTGATCCCTTGATGCCTCAGAACATGTCCTACCAACCGATCCCTTCTTCTGGTCAAGTTGTGCCACAAACTCCTCTTCTCCCCAATCCGATTCAGTACCTCCTCATTAGTTATGTGATCTACCCATCGAATCTTCAGCATTCTTCTGTAGCACCACATTTCGAAAGCTTCTATTCTCTTCTTGTCCAAACTATTTACCGTCCATGTTTCACTTCCATACATGGCTACACTCCATACAAATACTTTCAGAAATGACTTCCTGACACTTAAATCTATACTCGATGTTAACAAATTTCTCTTCTTCAGAAACGCTTTCCTTGCCATTGTCAGTCTACATTTTATATCCTCTCTACTTCGACCAGCATCAGTTATTTTGCTCCCCAAATAGCAAAACTCCTTTACTGCTTAAAGTGTCTCATTTCCTAATCTAATACCCTCAACATCACCCGACTTAATTTGACTACATTCCATTATCCTCGTTTTGCTTTTGTTGATGTTCATCTTATATGCTCCCTTCAAGACACCATCCATTCCGTTCAACTGCTCTTCCAAGTCCTTTGCTGTCTCTGACAGAATCACAATGTCATCGGCGAACTTTACAATGTCATCGGCGAACTTACTGATTACTGGTGTCTAATAGAGTAATAATATAATGACAGACTATTAAATACAGTATTGACAAGATTGTCTAGATTTTGAAATGTGAACAGATTATTTGTTCGAAGGTACATATTCCAGTTTCTCAGAGATATGCTCTCTGCGTCTCCCTCTAGCACCACAAAGTTACGTCCTGGTGTCTTAGCACATGTCCTGTCATCATGTCCTATTAGCGAGTATTTTCCACGTGTTCCTTTTGGGGCCGATTATGCACAGAACCTCATCGTTCCTTATCAGTCCACCTAATCTTCTTTAACCACCACATCTGAAACGCTTCGATTTTTTCTTTTCCTTTTTCCAACAGTCCATGTTTTTCACCACCATACGGTACTGGGCTCCAAACGTACATTCTCAGAAATTTCTTCCTCAAGTCAAGGCTAGTGTTTGACGCTAGTAGATTTCATTTGAACAAACATTCCATACCTGAACCTAATCTTTGATTCCAGCGCTCTCCGATATACCGACTGAACGGTGAGGGAAAGACTACATCGATGTCTTACATTCTTTTCCTTCTTGGTTCGTGTAGCCTACGTGTTGTATGTTATCCGACTTTCGCTATACCTTACTCCTATTTTTCTCAGAATTTCGAACATTTTGCCCCGCTTTTCATTGTCAAAAGGTTTTTATAGGTCGACAAATCGTATGAAGGCGTCTTGATGCTTCGATTATCAAACCTAACGTCATAACTGCCTCTCTGGTGCCTTTACCTTTCCTAAAGCCAAACTGATCGTCATCTAACAGTTCCTCAGTTTTCTTTTCCATTCTTGTGTATATTATTTGATACTAGCAGAGATATTTATGCGAATAATCCTCTCTTTGGATATGATGGTCTGCTCTCTCCCTACGTCATCCGTTACGAGTTATTTAGCTTCGTAAGTAGCAGACTTCTTTTACATCGTCTACTAAATGATCTCCAGTTTCGATCCTGGTTATCTGATTTGTACTGGTACTTCGTGCTTACGTCTTTGTTTGGCGTACTCTCATATTATTTTCTATTAACTGAAGACGATTATTACTTGCGCTGTTGTGGTACTGTAAGATTTTAATTTCCACAGTACATGGAACTATTGGCCCTCTATTGATGACGTAATCTGTATTTTTTGGCTTTTGATTTTTAAATGCAGCATTGGTTTTCGTCTCCAATACCATAGCACTTTATGCGTGTAACCAACAACATACATTTACTGATAAACTGTGTATTATCATTGCTGGTAGTGTAAAAATATTCATTCAGTTGTCTCGTAATAGCCACAGAGAGTAAACAGCGATGTATGATAAAATTTCAACGAGTTCCTAAAAGTCAAATATTATATCCTTTTACATTGTTGTTGTTGTGCTGGGAAAGTCCCTGAGCTTCAAGCGCTAATAGAAGGCACAGAAGCTGAAAACGTTATAGGTACAGAAAGCTGGCTAAAGCCTGAAATAAGTTCTGCAGAAATTTTTACGAAGTCTCAGACGGTGTTCAGGAAAGATAGATTAGGCAGCATTGGTGGTGGAGTGTTTGTGTCTGTCAGCAGTGGTTTATCTTGTAGTGAAGTCGAAGTAGATACTCCGTGCGAATTGGTATGGGTGGAGGTTATACTTAACAGCCGAACTAAGTTAATAATTGGCTCCTTCTACCGACCCCCAGACTCCGATGATATAGTTGCTGAACAGTTCAGAGAAAATTTGAGTCTCGTAACAAATAAATACCCCACTCATACGGTTATAGTTGGTGGGGACTTCAACCTTCCCTCGATATGTTGGCAAAAATACTTGTTCAAATCCGGTGGTAGGCAGAAAACATCTTCCGAGATTGTCCTAAATGCTTTCTCCGAAAATTACTTCGCGCAGTTAGTCCAAGAACATACGCGAATTGTAAATGGTTGCGAAAACACACTTGACCTCTTAGCCACAAACAATCCAGAGCTAACAGAGAGCATCATGACTGATACAGGGATTAGTGATCACAAGGTCGTTGTAGCTAAGCTCAATACCGTTTCTTCCAAATCCACCAGAAACAAACGCAAAATAATTTTAATTAAAGAAACGGATAAAGTGTCACTAGAAGCCTCCCTAAGAGGCAATCTCCATTCCTTCCGAACTGACTATGCAAATGTAGAAGAGATGTGGCTTAAATTCAAAGATATAGTAGCAACAGCAATAGAGAAATTCATGGTACACAAAACAGGTCCGAACGCTGTTGCAGAGGCAACGGAAAAAGCATGCGAAGTTCTGAAGAACGCGAAATCCCGAAGATTGGCTAAAATTTACAGACGCGCGAAATTTGGTACCGACTTCAATGCGAGATGCCTTTAATATGTTCCACAACGAAACATTGTCTCGAAATTTGGTAGAAAATCCGAAGAAATTCTGGTCGTATGATAAGTACACAAGCGGCAAGACGCAATTAAATACCTTCGCTGCGCAGTGCCGATGGTACTGTTCCCGACGACTGTGCCGCTAAAGCGGAGTTATTGAACGCAGTCTTCCGAAATTCCTTCACCAGGGAAGACGAATGGAATATTCCAGAATTTGAAACACGAACAGCTGCTAGCATGAGTTTCTTAGAAGTAGATACCTTAGGGGTTGCGAAGCAACTCAAATCGCTTGATACGGGCAAGTATTCAGGTCCAGATTGTATACCGATTAGGTTCCTTTCAGATTACGCTGATACAATAGCTCCATACTTAGCAATCATATACAACCGCTCGCTCACCGACAGATCGATACCTACAGATTGGAAAATTGCGCAGGTCGCACCAGTGTTTAAGAAGGGTAGTAGGAGTAATCCATCGAGCTACAGACCTATATCATTGACGTCGGTTTGCAGTAGGGCTTTGGAGCATATACTGTATTCAAACATTATGAATCACCTCGAAGGGAACGATCTATTGATACGTAATCAGCATGGTTTCAGAAAACATCGTTCTTGTGCAACGCAGCTAGCTCTTTATTCGCACGAAGTACTGGCCGCTATCTACAGGGGATCTCAAGTTGATTCCGTATTTCTAGATTTCCGGAAAGCTTTTGATACTGGTCCTCACAAGTGACTTCTAATCGAGCTGCGGGCCTATGGGGTATCGTCTCAGTTGTGTGACTGGATTCGTGATTTCCTGTCAGGAAGGTCGCAGTTCGTAGTAATAGACGGCAAATCATCGAGTAAAACTGAAGTGATATCAGGTGTTCCCCAGGGAAGCGTCCTGGGACCTCTGCTGTTCCTGATCTATATAAATGACCTGGGTGACAATCTGAGCAGTTCTCCTAGGTTGTTCGCAGATGATGCTGTAATTTACCGTCTAGTAAGGTCATCCGAAGACCAGTATCAGTTGCAAAGCGATTTAGAAAAGATTGCTGTATGGTGTGGCAGGTGGCAGTTGACGCTAAATAACGAAGAGTGTGAGGTGATCCACATGAGTTCCAAAATAAATCCGTTGGAATTCGATTACTCGATAAATAGTACAATTCTCAAGGCTGTCAATTCAACTAAGTACCTGGGTGTTAAAGTTACGAACAACTTCAGTTGGAAAGACCACATAGATACTACTGTGTGGAAGGCGAGCCAAAGGTTGCGTTTCATTGGCAGGACACTTGGAAGATGCAACAAGTCCACTGAAGAGACAGCTTACACTACACTCGTTCGTCCTCTGTTAGAATATTGCTGCGCGGTGTGGGATCCTTACCAGGTGGGATTGACGGAGGACATCGAAAGGGTGCAAAAAAGGGCAGCTCGTTTTGTATTATCACGTAATAGGGGAGAGAGTGTGTCAGATATGATACACGAGTTGGGATGGAAGTCATTAAAGCAAAGACGTTTTTCGTCGCGGCGAGATCTATTTACGAAATTTCAGTCACCAACTTTCTCTTCCGAATGCGAAAATATTTTGTTGAGCCCAGCCTACATAGGTAGGAATGATCATAAAAATAAAATAAGAGAAATCAGAGCTCGAACAGAAAGGTTTAGGTGTTCGTTTTTCCCGCGCGCTGTTCGGCGGTGGAATGGTAGAGAGATAGTATGATTGCGGTTCGATGAACCCTCTGTGAAGCACTTAAATGTGAATTGCAGATTAATCATGTAGATGTAAATGGAGATGTAGAAGCGTAGAAATGTGGTTTATAATGTTGCGCTACTTCACTTTAATAAACTTCTGAAAATTAGCAACTGTTCTTGGCAGGTTCTTTTGAGCTTCTGTTCAGAGATTGGGTCGATGTTTTTGTAAATAAGTATTCATTATTTTTGATACATGGCAGGCGTAGAAACGTCAACCCAGTATTCCAACATATCTGCTGTAGACTTGTCACGTACTAAAATATTTTCCTTTTGTTCACAAAAGTGTATTCTACACCACATCACTCCCAGTAACTGACACCCAGTCATTATGTTTTAAGCAATCAGTTTTTCCTCGAGCCTCTCACTTGGAGTTATTTTGCAGTAAATCAGTATTACAGTTCTTGAGGATATTTTTGTTCTCTAGTTGCAATTACAGAATGCGTGATTTTTTTTTCACCAGACGCGTTTTGCTTTATTGAGGTAAGTCATCATCAGTGGTCTGTAATTCAGTTATTTACATTTTGATTTGCTTTTAGATCGAAAAACAGTTCGTTAAGAATAAGTTGATTTGTACTTAGCGATTTTCGGTTGATTTCTCGCTTACATCGGGAAATGCCGGTCTGCTAGCACATCGTTGTTTTTCTGCGTTAGACACTGATAATTTCGGTTTACTTTTTAGATGTTCTGCAGCACTTTGCATTTATTATCTTTTTCACAACACATTTTTATGCACACCACTGTATTCTGTCTGTTTTTGTCTTTCAAGTATGCCCGCATCTCGTGGTCGTGCGGTAGCGTTCTCGCTTCCCACGCCCGGGTTCCCGGGTTCGATTCCCGGCGGGGTCAGGGATTTTCTCTGCCTCGTGATGGCTGGGTGTTGTGTGCTGTCCTTAGGTTAGTTAGGTTTAAGTAGTTCTAAGTTCTAGGGGACTGATGACCATAGATGTTAAGTCCCATAGTGCTCAGAGCCATTTGAACCATTTTTCTTTCAAGTATCTGTTGTGGTTTGTGTTTTGTAGTGTTACCAACATAATCTTTCCACTACTTTGTCTTTGACCTACAACTTTCCTTTAATTAGATTATTGTATGTGTATAATTCTATTTATTATGTTTCTGTGTATTTATGTATTGTGTAAGAGTAGAGAAAGACATAAATACTGTACACTAAAATATTAAGTTCACAATAGAAGAAGAACAAGAAAAGTCACTCAACTTTTTAGACATAACCATAAGAAAAGATAACAATAAACACACATTTAACATACACAAGAAAATTCGTCAGTAGGAAAAGGGAGAGAAGGAAACATAGTAGGTGAATATGGATTGGGGGGAAGAAATGAAAGAGGAAGCCGCCTTGTAGAAATTTGCACAGAGCATAACTTAATCATAGCTAACACTTGGTTCAAGAATCATAAAAGAAGGTTGTATACCTGGAAGAATCCTGGAGATACTAAAAGGTATCAGATAGATTATATAATGGTAAGACAGAGATTTAGGAACCAGGTTTTAAATTGTAAGACATTTCCAGGGGCAGATGTGGATTCTGACCACAATCTATTGGTTATGAACTGCAGATTGAAACTGAAGAAACTGCAAAAAGGTGGGAATTTAAGGAGATGGGACCTGTATAAACTGAATAAACCAGAGGTTGTAGAGAGTTTCAGGGAGAGCATAAGGGAACAATTGACAGGAATGGGGGAAAGAAATACAGTAGAAGAAGAATGGGTAGCTCTGAGGGATGAAGTAGTGAAGGCAGCAGACGATCAAGTAGGTAAAAAGACGAGGGCTAATAGAAATCCTTGGGTAACAGAAGAAATATTGAATTTAATTGATGAAAGGAGAAAATATAAAAATGCAGTAAATGAAGCAGGCAAAAGGGAATACAAACGTCTCAAAAATGAGATCGACAGGAAGTGCAAAATGGCTAAGCAGGGTTGGCTAGAGGACAAATGTAAGGATGTAGAGGCTTGTCTCACTAGGGGTAAGATAGATACTGCCTACAGGAAAATTAAAGAGACCTTTGGAGAGAAGAGAACCACTTGTATGAATATCAAGAGCTCAGATGGCAACCCAGTTCTAAGCAAAGAAGGGAAAGCAGAAAGGTGGAAGGAGTATATAGAGGGTTTATACAAGGGCAATGTACTTGAGGACAATATTATGGAAATGGAAGAGGATGTAAATGAAGATGAAATGGGAGATACGATACTCCGTGAAGAGTTTGACAGAGCACTGAAAGACCTGAGTCGAAACAAGGCCCCCGGAGTAGACAACATTCCATTGGAACGACTGACGGCCTTGGTAGAGCCAGTCCTGACAAAACTCTACCATCTGGTGAGCAAGATGTATGAAACAGGCGAAATACCCTCAGACTTCAAGAAGAATATAATAATTCCAAACCCAAAGAAAGCAGGTGTTGACAGATGTGAAAATTACCCAACTATCAGTTTAATAAGTCACAGCTGCAAAATACTAACACGAATTCTTTACAGACGAATGGAAAAACTGGTAGAAGCCGACCTCGGGGAAGATCAGCTTGGATTCCGTAGAAATATTGGAACACGTGAGGCAATACTGACCCTACGACTTATCTTAGAAGAAAGATTAAGGAAAGGCAAAGCTACGTTTCTAGCATTTGTAGACTTAGAGAAAGCTTTTGACAATGTTGACTGGAATACTCTCTTTCGAATTCTGAAGGTTGCAGGGGTAAAATACAGGGAGCGAAAGGCTATTTACAATTTGTACAGAAAGCAGATGGCAGTTATAAGAGTCGAGGGGTATGAAAGGGAAGCAGTGGTTGGAAAGGGAGTGAGACAGAGTTGTAGCCTCTCCCCGATGTTATTCAATCTGTGTATTGAGCAAGCAGTAAAGGAAACAAAAGAAAAGTTCGGAGTAGGTATTAAAATCCATGGAGAAGAAATAAAAACTTTGAGGTTCGCCGATGACATTGTAATTCTGTCAGAGACAGCAAATGACCTGCAAGAGCAGCTGAACGGAATGGACAGTGTCTTGAAAGGAGGATATAAAATGAACGTCAACAAAAGCAAAACGAGGATAATTGAATGTAGTCGAATTAAGTCGGGTGATGCTGAGGGAATTAGATTAGGAAATGAGACACTTAAAGTAGTAAAGGAGTTTTGCTATTTGGGGAGCAAAATAACTGATGATGATCGAAGTAGAGAGGATATAAAATGTAGACTGGCAATGGCAAGGATAGCGTTTCTGAAGAAGAGAAATTTGTTAACATCGAGTATAGATTTAAGTGTCGGGAAGTCGTTTCTGAAAGTATTTGTATGAAGTGTAGCCATGTATGGAAGTGAAACATGGACGATAAATAGTTTAGAAAAGAAGAGAATAGTAGCTTTCGAATGTGGTGCTACAGAAGAATGCTGAAGATTACATAGGTAGATCACATAACTAATGAGGTATTGAATAGAATCGGGGAGGAGTTTGTGGCACAACTTGACTAGAAGAAGGGATCGATTGGTAGCTCAACTGAAACAGCTTCCTTCGTTTGAAACTGGACGTCATACGGCATCGCTTCTGAGAAGTAGATGCCGTTTACAGGTAATGGCAGTCTTCCGGATGTGCACGATTCCCTTACAGATTACTTGTAAAAGTAACCTAGTGTTTTGTAGTGAAGTCCATTTTGGTTGCTAATACAGAATAGTGTCAACTTCGACAGTATGCGGCTTCTTTACTGGGACATAGTCTGTGTTTTAGATGTTTTATGTTTCAGTTTCAGATCGTTTACGAATTTTGTTTCACTTAATTGTATCTCACGCTTGTAACGGACAAATCAAGGAGTAAAACAAGGCTGTAGCTTCTCACCTATATTATTCAATATCAATATAAATCACATGTTCAAGGAATGGGAAAGAGACAGACCACCATCAGGCATAAATATTAGAAGCGATAAAAATATTGACACCGTGTTATTCGCGGACGATCAAGTTGTTGTACAAGACCGAGAAGATTAATTACAAATGCCATTACATAATCCAAATAGAATAAGTGAAGCTACAACCTGACTATATATGTAAATAAAACTAAAACCTTGGTATTTTTAGGTATTCACTCAGTAGCAATAAAAGTAGTCGTCACAAATAAATCGATAGAACAGGTAGCCCATTTCAAGTATTTGGAACGTGACCCATCATACGATCGATGTATGGATGTATAGAAAAATAATTAATACTTAGCAGTGTATACGTGCCACAATAGGAGGAAGGCCTAAGCGTTAAACAGGGAAGGAGGCACAACTGAAATTTTATAAAGACATAGCGGTTCCTATTTCATTATATGGGACAGAAAGCTGGACGCTGAGAAAGAAAGACGGCAAACTAGAAGCATCAGAAATGAAATTACTAAGATCTGCGAAAGGCTACACAAGGGAAGACAAAATTAGAAACGCAGTAATAAGAGAAGAATTAGGAATCGAATCAATAATTCAAAAGGCAATTCAGTACAAAGAGAAATGGAGGCAACATGTATTTCAGACTTCCTGAAGTATCAGTGGATTATTAACCGTGTGGCAAGAGAAGTGCGGGAAGACCAAGGATGAGATGGTGAGACCGGAAGAGCCCCTGGGCCTAACCCTGAAGTAGAAGAAAAAGGGGGAGGAGGCGTATAAGAAGCTTGTGACGCACGATGAAAATTTCCAAAATGTTTACGTATTTTGCTAATACGTTGTGCTAATGATTCGTCTCCCATTAAAATGCCGAGTTCTGTCAGACTTCGGCAGTTTAAAATAATTGTTAAGTTATTTACTGATTTGTACACGGTATTGGCAGAGCCGTGACGTGAATGAGCAGGAGCGCGCGAATTGGCCGTGCGGTTTGAGGACTGCACGGCCCCTGCACGGCCCCTACCGCGGAATGTTCGAGTCCTCCCTAGGGCATGGGTGTGTGTTGTCCTTAGGATAAGTTAGTTTAAGTAGTGTGTAAGTCCAGGGATCGATGACCTCAGCAATTTGGTCCCTTAGGAATTCACACACATTCTGAACAACGAGCAGGACTAGGGATCAGCGTGAGCTGCTCACCACACAGGCGGAGGCAGCGAGTTGTGGAGGTGGACGGCTCGGCCGGCCAGCTAGCGGGCAGAGAGAGCTTCGCACGCGGCGTGCGTCAGCGCTGAGCGCCGGCACGCAATGCGTGCAGGAATGGTACGCGGCGTGCTGACGCGCCGCCCCCGTCAGCGCTCCGTCAGCTCCGCTGGCGTCCCACCGGAATTCGTCCGGAAGGCAAGTCACATCTCCTCGTCTCTGCTGACACCGTCAAGGTTATCGCGCGGAGTCACGCTTGTTTTTAAAGTAACGCCTCGGGCGTCAAAACACTTTGCCAGTCTGCAGCCCCCCCCCCCCCCCAAGACAGTGGTTCTCAGACTCTTTTTTTCTCAACACAGCGCCCCGTTGTTGCCTTGGAATGGTGGCCAGGGTCCACCTCCCCCGCCCCCCCCCCCCTCCTCTGCTCTCTTAGTATCTCCAGTCAACGTTTACCCTACACATGAACTCTGCCATTTACCAAATATTGCCACTATTACTGCCAGATAGATGAATTTTTAGACTGGATCATTTTAAATCAACAAACAATCCTGTTGGCAGAATGTCCGCAACTCAGCATTATAGCAGAGCTTGAAAATACCGCTTAAGTTGTAAATTACTTTATTTTCACACGACCGGTTTCGGACTGTTATAAACCCATCCTCAGGTGTCGTAGCTGTGCTGTGGTCCCCGAGTGCCGCGTGTACCAGACGCGGTGTGCTCATTGGCAGCACAGCTACGACACCTGAGGATGGGCTTATAACAGTCCGAAACCGGTCGTGTGAAAATAATTTACAACTGAAGCGTTATTTTCAACCTCTGCTATTTAAAATGAAGATAGTTTGCATGTTGTTATGTCCAAAAGACATATTTCTTTGGAGTTTCAGCCGGATGAAGTCGTCGAGCGGTTCTAGGCGCTAAAGTCTGGAACTGCGCGACCGCTACGGTCGCAGGTTCGAATCCTGCATCGGGCATGGATGTGTGTGATGTCCTTAGGTTAGTTAGGTTTAAGTAGTTTTAAGTTCTACGGACTGATGACCTCAGAAGTTAAGTCCCATAGTGCTCAGAGACATTTTTTTTTGAGTTTCATCAATGAAATCTTTCAGTTTACTTTTTTTTAAAACTACGAGGGAAAGTCAATATCTACCTGCACTTCCGTTTCAATCGTCTTTATAAAAATTTCATGTCAAGTGAAGATAATCGGTGAAAACTGATTATTGTTCTAACTTTTAAAAACCTGTTAAGGGGGGGTAGGACGTCAAACGGGCCGACTTGGAGCACGAGAGCCACCACAGGACATTTTAATTTCCATTGTCTATACCTTTACAAATAAATTCATAAAACATTTGGTAGCATGACCAGGAAGGATTCAGAATTCGCTCTCATAGCAGTGGAAACTCGAAAACATAACGAAATAATTTACTTTACATGTGAAATTTCATCTTTTTTTTCACTTACTAATGGCAGCATTTGTTGCTATAGGTACACTTTTCTTCATAAGTAAGAGAGATTCTTCGATGAATTTTGCACAGCATACAAACCATATTTAAAGGTGTACGAAACTCTAGAATTTTCCAAATCTATTAAAAACTGTGGTAAAAATTGGGGTAATTAACTATAAACTTTGTGTTTTTTCTAACCATGAAGTTTAAAATATAACAGCTCATTCGTTTTTTCATAAATTAAATAAATTCTAGAGTTTCATACACCTGCAAGTATGGTATGTATGCTCTGCAAAATTCATCGAAGAATCTCTCTTACTTATGAAGAAAAGTGTGCCTATAGCAACGAATGCAGCCATAAGTAAGTGAAAAAATGATGAAATTTCGCACGTAAAAAAAATTATTTTGTTATGTTTTCGAACTTCCACTGCAATGAGTGTGAATCCTGAATCCTTCCTGGCGATGCTGACAAAGTTTTATGACTTTATTTGTAAAAGTATAGACACTGGAAATTAAAATGTCCTGTGATGCCTCTCGTGCTCCAAGTCGGCCCGTTTGACGTCCTACCCCTCTTTAAAAGAAATTAAAGAGACGCTAAGTTTGAGCTTACATAACTAAACTAAAATACACATTAAATAAATAGTGTACAGGGCGTATCAAAAATCATCCGATTTTACACATCTATATTTCTGAAACCAATAAACATATCCAATGAATTTTGTTTTTTGATGAACGCAAAACACAAAAAGTTTTGTTCATACCCTCATAGGTGTTCAATATCCCCCCCCCTCAGATGTACGGCATATATCAGTGCGGTATTAAAGTTGTTCCCACACTGCAGCGAGCATGTCTTGAGTTACAGCTTCCACAGCTCATGTTATGCGATGTCTGAGTTATTCATTGTTGTTGGTAACGGAGGCACATAAACAATCCTTTATAAACTCCCACAAGAAATAATCACATACAGTCAGGCTCGGTGACCTTGGAGGCAAGTAACGCAAGGCAGAATCATTTGGTCCAGTGCGGCCGATCCATAATTCCTTTGATTTAAATATTCCCGCACTTCCAGATGCCAACGTGGCGATGCCCCATCCTGTTGGTAAATGAAGTCGTTCGAATCAGTCTCCAACTGTAAGAAAAGAAAGTTCTGAAGCATATCGAGATACGTGCTTCCTATAACAGAGTTCTCAGCAAGGAAAATGGACCACACACCTTTCCCCGTGAAACTGCACAAAACAGATTAAATTTTGGAGAGTCCCTCTTATGTTGTGCAACTACATGTGGTTGTTCCTTACCCCATATTCTCACATTATGACGTTTCACCTTTCCATGTAAGTGGAATGTTGCCTCGTCACTTAATACTAAGCGGGGAAGAAAACGGTCATCCTCCATCTTGCCAAGAAAGAAATTACAGAAATTCACACGTTATTGTCTGTCACCTTCACGAAGAGCTTGCAGTAGCTGAATTTTGTATGGTTTTATTTCTAAACGTTGACGCAACACACGTCAGATAGCCATCGATGTCATGTTGAGCTGTCGAGCTGCACGGCGAACGGATTTGTGCGGACTTCTTGTGAAACTATGGCTGATGCGTCCGGCGTCTGTGTCAGACACTCGGGGACGGCCCGGCGATTTGCCTTTACACAAACAACTTGTTTCTCGGAAGTGTTCAAGACATCGTCTAATGCTCTGGGTTTCGGGAGGATCGACACTAGATCTAGTACGATAGTCACGCTGAACAGTTACTACTGACGCGCACTGCGCAAAATGTAGAACACAAAATGCTATCTGTTGTTACGACACCATTTTTAAGAGAAGTGGGCGCACGCTGCTGTTACCTAGCGGGAACCATGTGAAACTCGAGAGTTTGCTCTTTCCAACAGTACGTTCTCTGCCTCGTGATGACTGGGTGTTGTGTGCTGTCCTTAGGTTAGTTAGGTTTAAGTAGTTCTAAGTTCTAGGGGACTGATGACCATAGATGTTAAGTCCCATAGTGCTCAGAGCGATTTGAACCAACAGTACGTTTCAAATTTCCCCTTTGAATGTAAAGAATGACAGTGCTGGAAAAACTCTTACGTTATTAGATTTTCAAACAGCTAAGCAAAACTCAACGTACTCAGACAGTTTTCTCTTTTCTTATTCTGATCATCACTAAAGTGACACAAAATATTTTTAGCGTAACGCAATCTGACTTTCGATAATCCCTACAATCACTTACCTCACAAAAATCTTCGTTACTCGAACTACTGCAGTACGGCGAGCGCTAGTACTGCCAGCTAAATAAAAGATTCTAACTACTGAAGGCACTAAATACCGATAGGCATAGTTAGCAAATGAAAGATTTTGATAGAGAGAAAACAATGTATTTGTCTTAATAATGTTCAAAAGTCATAATATATATATATATATATATATATATATATATATATATATATATATATATATATTAGTTCATGACATCCAGTCTTACAAATTTCCTTTTTCTGACGGACACACGTCCAGATCGTCCGCTCTCAAAACTCTGCCATCTCTCTCCCCACATCCACCACTGCTGGCGGCTCACCTCGAACTGCACAACGCTACGCGCTGTTCACAAGCAACTGCCCAACACTACAATAGCAAATATTCCAAGGATGCAAACCAGCCACAGACTGCACACAGCACAGTCAGTGATTTTCATACAGAGCGCTACGTGACGTTACCAACATAAAAACCTAAACAGCCTACTTACACTGTTACCTAGCGGGAACCACGTCAAACTCGGGAGTTTGCTGTTTCCAACAGCACGTTCTTCACGCACATACCGCAGATAACATAATAGTTATGATTTTTTTCAAATCGGATGATCCTTTTTGATACACACTTTGTAATAGTATATACGATATCAAATATAACAAATTAACCCGCTAGTTTCATGTGCTGTCTGCAGCCTCCAAAAGTCACTAATGCATACACACTGCAAAGTCTCGAATTATCAGCGGAGCGTGGGGAAGCATGCTATGAGGTTTCACCCTCAGCATGTTGTACTTCAAGACAGTAAAGTTGTTACGCTAAAACGAAGCAGTTGTTGTTGTTGTGGTCTTCAGCCCTGAGACTGGTTTGATGCAGCTCTCCATGCTACTCTATCCTGTGCAAGCCTCTTCATCTCCCAGTACCTACCGCAGCCTACATCCTTCTGAATCAGCTTAGAGTATTCATCTCTTGGTCTACCTCTACGATTTTTAACCCCCACGCTGCCCTCCCGTACTAAATTGGTGATCCCTTGATGCCTCAGAACATGTCCTACCAACCGATCCCTTCTTCTAGTCAAGTTGTGCCACAAACTCCCCTTCTACCCAATTCTATTCAATACCTCCTCATTAGTTATGTGATCTACCCATCTTATCTTCAGCATTCTTCTGTAGCACCACATTTCGAAAGCTTCTATTCTCTTCTTGTCTAAACTATTTATCGTCCATGTTTCACTTCCATACATGGCTACACTCCATACAAATACTTCCAGAAACGACTTCCTAACTCTTAAATCTATACTCGATGTTAACAAATTTCTCTTCTTCAGAAACGCTTTCCTTGTCATTGCCAGTCTACATTTTATATCCTCTCTACTTCGACCAACATCAGAAGCAGTTACAATGACAAAAAAAAAATAAATGGTTCAAATCTCTGAGTACTATGGGACTTAACATCTGAGGTCATCAGATGGAACTTAGAACCATTTAAAGCTAACTTAGGACATCACACACAGCAATGCCCGAGGCAGGATTCGAACCTGCGAACGTAGCGGTCGCGCGGTTCCAGACTGTAGCGCCTAGAACCGCTCGGTCACACCGGCCGGCAATGATAAAATAAATTGTTGGTCAGTGTACAAAACTAAAACTACGGTGGAAGAGAATTTGGCAGTCGACATAGTTCACATCTAGAACACATTTTCTTTAGTTTTACATATCGTTGTGCTTCTTCTGTGAGCATTACACCACAGGGCGTCGTTTCCCGTGGTTCGGGAACACGCGCAGCGTACGGTTCGATTCTGCTGGCCTCATCATCATCAGGTTAGTCCCATCGGCCAGAGAAAACACCGTAGCGGTGTTAGTGTATAGGGAAGTATGTGTCAGCAAACTCAGTTGTTGTTTTAATCTCATTCACTGGCTATAGTTGTCTTCTTCTTCGCGGATGGATCACTTAGGACCACGCGTAATCAACATTTGTTGGCCTTCCTTTTCGCCTAGTATTCCTTCATAAACAACGAATGGGCTAGCTTTCGTTGCGTAGACCATGTATGTCGGTTAGTTTTTCTCTCTTCTTCCTCAACACCCCGTGTGTTTGTGATTTTTCTGATTTCATTTCTATCATGTAGATTTGGAGACCCTAATTGTCTCAGGTCTTTTTCCGTCTGTTTGTACCAGTTCGGTCTTTCAGTTTTGTTCTTTAAAAATGTATGGATTTTGTACGTTAACCTGTTTGTGTCCATTCTTTGTAAGTGCCCCTGAATTGGATTCTTCTCATGCGCATTGTGTCTGTTATTTTGGAGATATTTTTATATATTTCTGCATTGGGTTTGGGATAATGTACCCCATCTTTAGTTCTTGGTCCTAGGATTTTCCTCATTATCTTACATTCTTTCACTTCTAATTCCTCTTTTAGTGTTCTGTGTTGAAGGTTTAGTGTCTCAGATGCGTAGAGAGCTTCGGGTCTAATTACTGTTGTATAGTATGGACCTTGCCGTTGGTGGGGAGGCTTGCGTGCCTCATCGATACAGATAGCCGTACCGTAGGTACAACCACAACGGAGGGGTATCTGTTGAGAGGCCAGACAAACGTGTGGTTCCTGAAGAGGGGCAGCAGCCTTTTCAGTAGCTGCAAGGGCAACAGTCTGGATGATTGACTGATCTGGCCTTGTAACAATAACCAAAACGGCCTTGCTGTGCTGGTACTGCGAACGGCTGAAAGCAAGGGGAAACTACGGCCGTAATTTTTCCCGAGGGCATGCAGCTTTACTGTATGATTAAATGATGATGGCGTCCTCTTCGGTAAAATATTCCGGAGGTAAAATAGTCCCCCATTCGGATCTCCGGGCGGGGACTACTCAAGAGGATGTCGTTATCAGGAGAAAGAAAACTGGCGTTCTACGGATCGGAGCGTGGAATGTCAGGTCCCTTAATCGGGCAGGTAGGTTAGAAAATTTGAAAAGGGAAATGGATAGGTTAAAGTTAGATATAGTGGGAATTAGTGAAGTTCGGTGGCAGGAGGAACAAGACTTCTGGTCAGGTGACTACAGGGTTATAAACACAAAGTCAAATAGGGGTAATGCAGGAGTAGGTTTAATAATGAATAGGAAAAAGGGAACGCGGGTAAGCTACTACAAACAGCTTAGTGAACGCATTATTGTGGCCAAGATAGATACGAAGCCCACACCTACTACAGTAATACAAGTTTATATGCCAACTAGCTCTGCAGATGACGAAGAAATTGATGAAATGTATGATGAAATAAAAGAAATTATTCAGACTGTGAAGGGAGACGAAAATTTAATAGTTATGGGTGACTGGAATTCCAGTGTAGGAAAAGGGAGAGAAGGAAACGTAGTAGGTGAATATGGATTGGGGCTAAGAAATGAAAGAGGAAGCCGCCTGGTAGAATTTTGCACAGAGCATAACTTAATCATAGCTAACACTTGGTTTAAGAATCATGATAGAAGGTTGTATACATGGAAGAACCCTGGAGATACTAAAAGGTATCAGATAGATTATATAATGGTAAGACAGAGATTTAGGAACCAGGTTTTAAATTGTAAGACATTTCCAGGGGCAGATGTGGACTCTGACCACAATCTATTGGTTATGGCCT
The DNA here is from genome assembly GCF_023898315.1 of Schistocerca nitens. Taxonomy (NCBI): domain Eukaryota; kingdom Metazoa; phylum Arthropoda; class Insecta; order Orthoptera; family Acrididae; genus Schistocerca; species Schistocerca nitens. The sequence goes on from NC_064617.1 coordinate 965,211,066, forward strand.
GTAGATTAAAACTGAAGAAACTGCAAAAAGGTGGGAATTTAAGGAGATGGGACCTGGATAAACTGAAAGAACCAGAGGTTGTACAGAGTTTAAGGGAGAGCATAAGGGAACAATTGACAGGAATGGGGGAAAGAAATACAGTAGAAGAAGAATGGGTAGCTTTGAGGGATGAAGTAGTGAAGGCAGCAGAGAATCAAGTAGGTAAAAAGACGAGGGCTAGTAGAAATCCTTGGGTAACAGAAGAAATATTGAATTTAATTGATGAAAGGAGAAAATATAAAAATGCAGTAAATGAAGCAGGCAAAAAGGAATACAAACGTCTCAAAAATGAGATCGACAGGAAGTGCAAAATGGCTAAGCAGGGATGGCTAGAGGACAAATGTAAGGATGTAGAGGCTTATCTTACTAGGGGTAAGATAGATACTGCCTACAGGAAAATTAAAGAGACCTTTGGAGACAAGAGAACCACTTGTATGAACATCAAGAGCTCAGATGGAAACCCAGTTCTAAGCAAAGAAGGGAAAGCAGAAAGGTGGAAGGAGTATATAGAGGGTCTATACAAGGGCGATGTACTTGAGGATAATATTATGGAAATGGAAGAGGATGTAGATGAAGATGAAATGGGAGATACGATACTGCGTGAAGAGTTTGACAGAGCACTGAAAGACCTGAGTCGAAACAAGGCCCCCGGAGTAGACAACATTCCATTGGAACTACTGACGGCCTTGGGAGAGCCAGTCCTGACAAAACTCTACCATCTGGTGAGCAAGATGTATGAAACAGGCGAAATACCCTCAGACTTCAAGAAGAATATAATAATTCCAATCCCAAAGAAAGCAGGTGTTGACAGATGTGAGAATTATCGAACAATCAGTTTAATAAGCCACAGCTGCAAAATACTAACACGAATTCTTTACAGACGAATGGAAAAACTAGTAGAAGCCGACCTCGGGGAAGATCAGTTTGGATTCCGTAGAAATACTGGGACACGTGAGGCAATACTGACCTTACGACTTATCTTAGAAGAAAGATTAAGGAAAGGCAAACCTACGTTTCTAGCATTTGTAGACTTAGAGAAAGCTTTTGACAATGTTGACTGGAATACTCTCTTTCAAATTCTAAGGGTGGCAGGGGTAAAATACAGGGAGCGAAAGGCTATTTACAATTTGTACAGAAACCAGATGGCAGTTATAAGAGTCGAGGGACATGAAAGGGAAGCAGTGGTTGGGAAGGGAGTAAGACAGGGTTGTAGCCTCTCCCCGATGTTATTCAATCTGTATATTGAGCAAGCAGTAAAGGAAACAAAAGCAAAATTCGGAGTAGGTATTAAAATCCATGGAGAAGAAATAAAAACTTTGAGGTTCGCCGATGACATTGTAATTCTGTCAGAGACAGCAAAGGACTTGGAAGAGCAGTTGAATGGAATGGATGGTGTCTTGAAGGGAGAATATAAGATGAACATCAACAAAAGCAAAACGAGGATAATGGAATGTAGTCGAATTAAGTCGGGTGATGTTGAGGGTATTAGATTAGGAAATGAGACACTTAAAGTAGTAAAGGAGTTTTGCTATTTGGGGAGCAAAATAACTGATGATGGTCGAAGTAGAGAGGATATAAAATGTAGACTGGCAATGGCCAGGAAAGCGTTTCTGAACAAGAGAAATTTGTTAACATCGAGTATAGATTTAAGTGTCAGGAAGTCTTTTCTGAAAGTATTTGTATGGAGTGTAGCCATGTATGGAAGTGAAACATGGACGATAAATAGTTTGGACAAGAAGAGAATAGAAGCTTTCGAAATGTGGTGCTACAGAAGAATGCTGAAGATTAGATGGGTAGATCACATAACTAATGAGGAGGTACTGAACAGGATTGGGGAGAAGAGGAGTTTGTGGCACAACTTGACCAGAAGAAGGGATCGGTTGGTAGGACATGTTCTGAGGCATCAAGGGATCACCAATTTAGTATTTGAGGGCAGCGTGGAGGGTAAAAATCGTAGGGGGAGACCAAGAGATGCATACACTAAGCAGATTCAGAAGGATGTAGGTTGCAGTAGGTACTGGGAGATGAAGAAGCTTGCGCAGGATAGAGTAGCATGGAGAGCTGCATCAAACCAGTCTCAGGACTGAAGACCACAACAACAACAGTGTCGTATTTTGCAGTTCCACGAGAGACTCTTTTTGTTGTAAATGTTTTTTGTTAACTGAAACGCCGTCTCCATTTTCTGGACTGATCTGACATTTCTTTTCATTACAATTTTCTGCAATCCATTCACCTAAATACTTAAATTCTTTTACTCGAGAGATGTAGTTATTACCAGTTTTGAGATCAGAAGGTGCATCTTTGATGTCAGTCATAAATTTTGTTTTTCCAAATGAAATTTGTAATCCTATTTTAGCTGCCTGCTCTTGTAATAATTCTAGCTGTTTCTCTGCATCGGTAATGTCTTGTGCGATCAGTGCCATGTCATCAGCAAGTGCTAAACAGTCTAATTCTATGCCCTTACGTCTTGGTCCCAGTCTGTGTGCTGGTGCACCTGCTTTTTTCCATTCTCTAACAACTTTTTCAAGAGCACAATTGAATAGCACTGGGGACAGTACATCCCCTTGTCGTAGGCTATAGTTTTATATTATCTTCATAACTATTTTTTAACACAATGACTTTATCATCTTGATGTACCAAATACAGAGGGCGACACTTCCTAACATGTTTGCCCACACACCTTTATAATTCTTGACTTCGCAATGAAAGTACATTACCGACTAGTGGGGACTGCGCACAGCACATAAAATTGACGGGTTGCTGCTACATTTGGCATCGTATACAGTATTACACACTGATAAGCCAGTATATTAGGAGCACCTAATAGCCGGTAAGTCCACATTTGGCACGGGTAACAGCGGTGACGCGGCGTGGCAGGGAAACAATGAGGCCTTGGTAGTTAGCTGGAGGGAGTTGGTACCACACCTGCACGCACATCTCACCAACTTCACGTAAATTCCGAGGACGGGGAGCGAAGAGTTCTGACGCCACGTTCAATCACATTCCAGATTTTTTCGATCGAGTTCAGATCTACATCTACTTCTACGTGATTATTCTGCTATTCACAATAAAGTGCCTGGCAGAGGGTTCAATGAACCACCTTCAAGCTTGTAACCTCCCCACAAAATTATTTAATTAGGAAACCACGAACCAAGTGTAACGTCACCACAAAAATAATAATTAAATGAATTTTTAAAGTATTGTAACCTCTGAACAAAATTGGCTCCCATAAATGAATTTTTAAAGTATTGTAACCTCTGAACAAAATTGGCTCCCATTTATAATCTGTCTGCAGAAATGCATTCACATTTAATGTTCCCACAAAATTCTTTTCTCATTTAATGTTAAGTTCGAAACAGAAAAATTCCTAAACACCAAAATAATAAAAAGAAAAAATTACTAACCTGGTAAATTTTATGAGGACAGCAGCGCTGCCCTTCGGCCCTGTATTCTGAATAAAAAAGCAAAACTTCTTACCTCAATAAAAACTGCAAATATATCTGCTCTTGCATAATAATTTTCGACACAGCTTCGTGCAATGCTGGCGTATATTTTTTTCTGATTCTTGGAAGGAATGATCATGCATTGGAAATATTCTTTAAATTGAAATGAATGCTTTTCTTTAAAAAAGTTACTTTATATTATAAAAATTATTATTGGGGCATTTTTTTAAAAGAAATTAATGACAGTTAATATACATTACTAGATATGCGCAAGGCTGCTTCTTTACCTTCTACAATAATACTCGTCCTCCAGAGTCCTGACCAGAGTCCCGAGCAGAGCAGACAGCCGACACGCGCCGACTCCCGCCGACTCACACAGACTACTCAAGACTACTGCTTACTAGCACGGACAGAAGACTACAGCCGACTGACGACTAAAGCCGACAGACGCCGACTCGCGACAAGCAACAACTAACTACCTACTACTCTCTGGTCCGAGACTCTGCCATGCCTCGCCCATCGCCATGCCTCGCCCATCGCCGGCAACGCATACGTCTTACAAGCTGTGTGACTACGTTCCACCCTCGAACGGCATGCGGGAAAATCGAGCACTTAAATTTTTCCTGTGCGAGCTCTGATTTCTCTTATTTTATCGTGATGATCATATCTCCCTTTGTAGGTGGGTGCCAACAGAATGTTTTCGCAGTCGGTAGAGAAAACTGGTGATTGAAATTTCATGAGAACATACCGTCGCAACTTTGTTTTAATGACTGCCACTCCAATTCACGTACCCCAATTTCGCGATAACACAAAACGAGCTGCCCTTCTTTGTACTTTTTCGATGTCATCTCTCAGTCCCACCTGACGCGGATCTCACACCGCACAGCAATACTCCAGAATAGGTCTGACAAGCGTGGTGTAAGCAGTCTCTTTAGTAGACCTGTTGCACCTTCTAAGTGTTCTGCCAATGAATCGCAGTCTTTGGTTTGCTCTACTCACAATATTATCTATGTGATCGTTCCAGTTTATGCTATTTGTTATTGTAATCCCTTAGTTGAATTTACATCCTTCAAATATGTGTGACTTATCGCGTAATCGAAATTTAGCTGATTTCTTTTAGTACTCATCTGAATAACTACACACTTTTCCTTGTTCAGGTTCAATTGCCACCTTTCGTGTGTCTGAATAGCAGTCATTCCTCGCCAGGTGACACTGCTATCGCCTGGAGTGGTGTATATCGATATTACACTACTGGCCATTAAAATTGCTACAACAAGAAGAAATGCAGATGATAAACGGGTATTCATTGGACAGATATACTATACTAGAACTGACATGTGATTACATTTTCACGCAATTTGGGTGCATACATCCTGAGAAATCAGTACCCAGAACAACCACCTCTGCCCTTAATAATGGCCTTGATACACCTGGGCATTGAGTCAAACAGAGCTTGGATAGCGTGTACAGGTACAGCTGCCCATGCAGCTTCAACACGATACCAGAGTTCATCGAGAATAGTGGCGCATATTGTACGAACCAGTTGCTCGGCCAATGACCAGACGTTTTCAATTGGTGAGAGATCGGGAGAATTCGCTGGCCAGGACAGCAGTCGAACATTTTCTGTATCCAGAAAAGCCCGTACAGGACTTGCAACATGCGCTCGTGCATTATCCTGCTGAAATGTAGGGTTTCGCAGGGATCGAATGGAGGGTAGATCCACGGGTCGTAACACATCTGAAATGTAACGTCCACTGTTCAAAGTGCCGTCAGTGCGAACAAGAGGTGACCGAGACGTGTAACCGATCGCACCCCATACTATCACGCCGGGTGATACGCCAGTATGGCGACGACCAATACACGCTTCCAATGTGCGTTCACCGCGATGGCGCCAAACACGGATGCGACCATCATGATGCTGTAAACAGAACCTGGATTCATCGGAAAAGTGGCGTTTTGCCATTCGTGCACCCAGGTTCGTCGTTGAGTACACCATCGCACGCGCCCCTGTCTGTGATGCAGCGTCAAGGGTAACCGCAGCCATGGTCTCCGAGCTGATAGTCCATGCTGCTGCAAACGTCGTTGAACTGTTCGTGCAGATGGTTGTTGCCATGCAAACGTCCCCATCTGTTGACTGAGGGATCGAGCCGTGGCTGCACGATCCGTTACAGCCATGCGGATAAGATGCCTGTCATCTCGACTGCTAGTGATACGAGGCCGTTGGGATCCAGCACGGCGTTCCGTATTACTCTCCTGTACCCACCGATTCCATATTCTGCTAACAGTCATTGGATATCGACCAATGCGAGCAGCAATGTCGCGATACGATAAACCGCAATCGCGATAGGCTACAATCCGACCTTTATCAAAGTCGGAAACGTGATGGTACGCATCTCTCCTCCTTATACGCGGCATCACAACAACGTTTCACCAGACAACGCCGGTCAACTGCTGTTTGTGTATGAGAAATCGGTTGGAATCTTTCCTCATGTCAGCACGTTGTAGGTGTCGCCACCGGCGCCAACCTTGTGTGAATGCTGTGAAAAGCTGATCATTTGCGTATCACAGCATCTTCTTCCTGTCGGTTTAATTTCGCGTCTGTAGCACGTCATCTTCGTGGTGTAGCAATTTTAATGGCCAGTAGTGTAGGTCGGTGGTCATAATATCCTGGCTGATCAGTGTATTTATCATGTGTGTTTTTCAGCTTTGTTATATAAGATCAAACTTAGTGTGTGTTTCATCAGCGTTAAGAGATCCGAAAATTTTAAAAATTTGAACCTAACTGGTTATCATTACAATGACAAAAACGGCGGTAGAGATCGGATTTTAAAAGAATGAATAATGATCGTTTAGCACAATTCATAACAAACAATAGTAAAATTCTGCACTTGTTCGTGGCAGGGAATACTGCGTGCCTACAAAACAATATTTAAAAAAATACAAAGTGCAGAAATGAAATTTCTAAGAAGAACTAAAAAAAATGATACGTACTTCTACACCTACATGGATACTCTGCAAATCACATTTAAGTGCCTGGCAAAGGGTTCGTCGAACCATCTTCACAATTCTCTATTATTCCAACCTCGCATAGCGCGTGGAAAGAATGAACACCTATGTCTTTCCGTACGAGCCCTGATTTCCCTTATTTTATCTTGGTGATCGGTTCTCCCTATGTAGGTCGGTGCCAACAAATTATTTTCGCATTTGGAGGAGAAAGTTGGTGATTGGAATTTCGTGAGAAGATTCCGTCGCAACGAAAAACGCCTTTCTTTTAATGAAGTCCGCCCCAAATCCTATATCATTTCAGTGACACTCTCTTCCACATTTCGCGATGATACAAAACGTGCTGACCTTCTTTGAACTTTTTCGACACAATGCGACAAGAACTACGTCTAGAGCCAATTCAATGCGGATTAACCAAATACTACAACAACACCTAGTGCGACCACATACACAGAATGGACAGTAAGCGACTTCCAAAACTAGTCCTAGTTAACAAACCAGCAGGGAGAAGAGATGTTGGAAGACCTAAGAAGAGGTGGACAGACTATTTGGCCGGCCGCGGTGGTCTAGCGGTTCTAGGCGCTCAGTCAGGAACCGCGCGACTGCTACGGTCGCAGGTTCGAATCCTGCCTCAGCATGGATGTGTGTGATGTCCTTAAGTTAGTCAGGTTTAAGTAGTTCTAAGTTCTAGGGGACTGATGACCACAGCAGTTGAGTCCCATAGTGCTCAGAGCCATTTGAACCATTTTGAACAGACTATTTGTAAGGACTATACAAGCACAACGGCTAATCTATAAAGAGCAGAAGAAGAAGAAAACAGTCTTCTGGTTGGCAGTGTGTCTCAGTGCGCTCGCCAGAGAGAAGATGGCGCCGTTATCTTCTCTTGTGACACGCTCCATCATCTTTTTTTTCTGAAAGTGTCCTAGGAGTTGAAATTCATAGAAGACTTTTAGCACAATACGGAGGCAACGTTTCACCGCGGCGAAGTGTCTACGAATGTCTTGAACGATTCCAAAGCGACTGATTACGAAATTAATATTTACTTACCAAATCTGTCAAGTTGTTTATATGTCTGGAGCTTAATACTACGCACCGATATTAAATTATAACAATACGAGAAATCAGAAGCAGAGAAATTAAATGTAAAACCTAAATTTTTTGGCATAGTTCTAAGAAATAGCAGTGCATTTGTGAGTAAACCACATACAAGAGACTTGCACTACTTATTCTATAGGACCGCTCCTACGTTTGCAGTTCTTACCAAGTAGACCTAACATAGACATCGACTGCAGTTAGTAGTCGCTGCTAGAATAGTAAATGTAGTCCAAACGAAAATCTAACATAATTGGAAATCACTGGAAGAATATCGATATTGTTTTCATAAATTTTTGTTGAATTAACTAAGGCAGATTGTACGAGGTGCATTCAAGTTCTAAGACCTCCGATTTTTTTTTCTCCGGACTGGAAAGAGATAGAAACATGCGCATTGTTTTAAAATGAGGCCGCGTTCATTGTCAATACGTCCCAGAGATGGCAGCACCGTACGGCAGATGGAATTTTACCGCCAGCGGCGAGAATGAGAACTGTTTTAAATACTTAAAATGGCGACGTTTTCCTTACTTGAACAGCGTGCAATCATTCGTTTTCTGAATTTGCGTGGTGTGAAACCAATTGAAATTCATCGACAGTTGAAGGAGACATGTGGTGATGGAGTTATGGATGTGTCGAAAGTGCGTTCTTGGGTGCGACAGTTTAATGAAGGCAGAACATCGTGTGACAACAAACCGAAACAACCTCGGGCTCGCACAAGCCGGTCTGACGACACGATCGAGAAAGTGGAGAGAATTGTTTTGGGGGATCGCCGAATGACTGTTGAACAGATCGCCTCCAGAGTTGGCATTTCTGTGGGTTCTGTGCACACAATCCTGCATGACGACCTGAAAATGCGAAAAGTGTCATCCAGGTGGGTGTCACAAATGCTGACGGACGACCACACGGCTGCCCGTGTGGCATGTTGCCGAGCAATGTTGACGCGCAACGACAGCACGAATGGGACTTTCTTTTCGTCGGTTGTGACATTGGATGAGACGTGGATGCCATTTTTCAATCCAGAAACAAAGCGCCAGTCAGCTCAATGGAAGCACACAGATTCACCGCCACCAAAAAAATTTCGGGTAACCGCCAGAGCTGAAAAAATGATGGTGTCCATGTTCTGGGACAGCGAGGGCGTAATCCTCACCCATTGCGTTCCAAAGGGCACTACGGTAACAGGTGCATCCTACGAAAATGTTTTGAAGAACAAATTCCTTCCTGCACTGCAACAAAAACGTCCGGGAAGGGCTGCGCGTGTGCTGTTTCACCAAGACAACGCACCCGCACATCGAGCTAACGTTACGCAACAGTTTCTTCGTGATAACAACTTTGAAGTGATTCCACATGCTCCCTACTCACCTGACCTGGCTCCTAGTGACTTTTGGCTTTTTCCAACAGTGAATGACACTCTCCGTAGCCGCACATTCACCAGCCGTGCTGCTATTGCCTCATCGATTTTCCAGTGGTCAAAACAGACTCCTAAAGAAGCCTTCGCCGCTACCATGGAATCATGGCGTCAGCGTTGTGAAAAATGTGTACGTCTGCAGGGCGATTACGTCGAGAAGTAAAGCCAGTTTCATCGATTTCGGGTGCGTAGTTAATTAGAAAAGAAATCGGAGGCCTTAGAACTTGAATGCACCTCGTACAGTCGTCCTGGTGTCCTCACCATATCCATGCATGATGAACTTCATAACAAAATAGACATTAGGACATTTTCGGAAGTACTGAAAAAGTCATTCTTACCCTTGTTCCATTCGCTAATTGAACAAGTAAGTGTTTTAAACAGCTATAAACCATTTGCTCACTATTTTCAGTACTGCCCTAGGCTAAGGTATGCAGGGGTCGGAATCTGCTTCGCAGTATGAAATGAGGCTGTCATACTTGACGTGATTAAAGCTATGAATATAATTAGAGAACGGAAGGGGAGCTATACAAGAAGATGAGTGTCGTGTGGAGCAGTTATAATGGGTGAGTTTGAAAAGTACATACAGGTAAAGCACACCGAGTGAACAGTAATGGCAATGAAATAGGCAGCTAGGATCACTGAATCTGAATGCAAGATTAAATGCCTCAATAATTTCCTGAGTAACTGGATAATGGATATCAGGAGTAATGAAAAGGAACATTCAGGTAATGAGGAGAGGGAGAGAGAGGCATATCGCTGGGTAATGATGTGGTGGCAATAAAGTCTTTGGCGTTATCTGAGAGACAGTATGGATTGCCTTTAAATCGGTGACGATCGTACATTCACGCTATCGTCGTTAAATTAGCCAATGGGTTACCGCGACTCGCGACTAATAAAATCATCCAAACGACTGCTCACCGAACCGGTTGTCTTTCCTGAACTTCTTGGACTCCAGCAGAGAAGAAATCTTGAACTACACTGGAGCCTAAACCGTTGTTCCATGTGACCTGGTAGTTGATTATACCGATCACAGAAGCGCACGTTGTACCTTCGAAGTCTAGCTGAAAAGTGAGACGCATTGCCTACCTTGTATCCATATGCTTTTTATCCACAAAAATCGGGAAAAAATTGCCCTGTACCAGAGAAATATCACTATGTTATCGCAATTTCTCAGCCAGCTCGGGAGCGTACATCGAGGGAAAAAAGTGGGTAAGTCCACGATTTTGTCATTTTATTCTCCACTCATGTACGAATACCTTAAGGTTTGTATACTGCAGTGAACAAATCGTTACGTGATTTCGGTATGTAAAAGGTTACTCAGAAAAATACTGACTGCTGTAATATACAGAGGCGGAAAAGTCGCACTGTACCATTTTAAAAACGGATTTTTTTAAATTTTGCGTTGGCTAATCTGCACGTAGATAGATAGCTCTTTTATACCTTCTATGCAGTAAGGCTTTATTTACGTGTTTTATCAACATGCAGCCGGTTTCCGTTTTACAGTACATCATCTTCAGGCCTCTCTAAAACTCTGATCACGTAGATACCGGGAAATCGTTATTATACTTTCGGCAGAAGATGGGTGTAAGAAGCTAGTGTATAATTCACCTCTGTCCTGACATTAGACTTTGTGCTGACTTTCGGTATGTTTTATATTGTTTTAACAATATTTTTTTTACAGCTTCATGATCGCAAGGAAACTTTTCCTTTTACTTCTTTTTTTTCTGCAAGATGGTGGAAGACAACTGTTTATTTCTGACTGTGGATGACGTTGACTCATATAAATAACGTAAGAGACATGTAAAGTTAAAAAGATTCAAACAAGATGCGCGGGGTGGAGTCACCAGAGTCGCGTAAGCCTTACAGCTGCTAGAATAACACTGATTGCATCTGCTTTCTGTTATAAGCCAGTTTCTCAAAGCAATGAAAATTGTACAAATAAATCAATTTTTTTAAAAATCCGTATTTCAGAACCAAAAATTTTAGCACTCTTGTTATGTCATATCGATATACCGGGTTTTGTACAGTTATTAGTAGAAAATAAGAATACCTTTTATAGCCGTGACCAAATAAGTACCGGAAAAAGAGTTATTCAGTTATTGTTTTTAATGGATCGGTTGTTCCCATCCCTACCAGACGCTGTGTGTTACGGGCGTGGACATTTGTGTTAGTTAGTTGTTTTTCACGTGGCCAGAATTACGTGGCCCTCTCCCATGTTAGTGAAGCGAACAAGCTCTTCGTTCATGTCCCCAATGTTGAGTACAAAGAAGATTTAAAAGTAAAAAATAAATTCCACGCGTCCGAACACTCAGGCAAAGCCATAAATAGATAAGTGGGCAACACCAATTTTCTCAGCTGGTCGAGAATTAAGACAAGTGTTTTGAAGTTGCTCAGTATTCTCTCAAAGCTGGAGACTGTAGAACTGACGGGCGCAGCGCCGCATGGCAGCTCCTGTCTAGATTCCGAGTAAGTGTTCAACATTTCTAGGCGCTTCAGCCCGGAATCACGCGGCTACTACGGTCGCAGGTTCGAATCCTGCCTCGGGCATGGATGTTAGTAGTTCTAAGTCTAGGGGACTGATGACCTCAGATGTTAAGTCCCATAGTGCTTAGATCAGTTTGGATTCCGTAGAAATGTTGGAACACGTGAGGCAATACTAACCCTACGACTTATCTTCGAAGAAAGATTAAGAAAAGGCAAACCTACGTTTCTAGCATTTGTAGACTTAGAGAAAGCTTGTGACAATGTTAACTGCAATACTCTCTTTCAACTTCTGAAGGTGGCAGGGGTAAAATACAGGGAGCGAAAGGCTATTTACAATTTGTACAGAAACCAGATGGCAGTTATAAGAGTCGAGGGGCATGAAAGGGAAGCAGTGGTTGGGAAAGGAGTGAGACAGGGTTGTAGCCTCTCCCCGATGTTATTCAATCTGTATATTGAGCAAGCAGTAAAGGAAACAAAGGAAAAATTCGGAGTAGGTATTAAAATTCATGGAGGAGAAGTAAAAACTTTGAGGTTCGCCGATGACATTGTAGTTCTGTCAGAGACAGCAAAGGACTTGGAAGAGCAGTTGAACGGAATGGACAGTGTCTTGAAAGGAGGATATAAGATGAACATCAACAAAAGCAAAACGAGGATAATGGACTGTAGTCAAATTAAATCGGGTGATGCTGAGGGGATTAGATTAGGAAAAGAGACACTTAATGTAGTAAAGGAGTTTTGCTATTTAGGGAGTAAAATAACTGACGATGATCGAAGTAGAGAGGATATAAAATGTGGACTGGCAATGGCAAGGAAGAGAAATTTGTTAACATCGAGTATAGATTTAAGTGTCAGGAAGTCGTTTCTGAAAGTATTTGTATGGAGTGTAGCCATGTATGGAAGTGAAACATGGACGATAACCAGTTGGGACAAGAAGAGAATAGAAGCTTTCGAAATGTGGTGCTACAGAAGAATGCTGAAGATAAGGTGGGTAGATCACGTAACTAATGAGGAGGTATTGAATAGGATTGGGGAGAAGAAAAGTTTGTGGCACAACTTGACTAGAAGAAGGGATCGGTTGGTAGGACATGTTTTGAGGCATCAAGGGATCACAAATTTAGCATTGGAGGGCAGCGTGGAGGGTAAAAATCGTAGAGGGAGACCAAGAGATGAATACACTAAGCAGATTCAGAAGGATGTAGGTTGCAGTAGGTACTGGGAGATGAAGAAGCTTGCACAGGATAGAGTAGCCTGGAGAGCTGCATCAAACCAGTCTCAGGACTGAAGACCACAACAACAACAACAACAACAACAGTGCTTAGAGCCATGTGAAGCATCCACAACGCTAAGGAAGTCCGGCAACGGCCTTGCCGCAGTGGATACACCGGTTCCCGTCAGCTCACCGAAGTTAAGCGCTGTCGGGCGTGGCCGGCACTTGGATGGGTGACCATGCGCTGTTGCCATTTTTCGGGGTGCACTCAGCCTCGTGATGCCAATTGAGGAGCTACGCGACCGAATAGTAGCGGCTCCGGTCACAGAAAGCCATCATAACGACAGGGAAAGCGGTGTGCTGACCACACGCCCCTCGTATGTGCATCCTCATCTGAGGATGACACGGCGGTCGGACGGTTCCGATGAGCCACTTGTGACCTAAATACGGAGTGCTAAGGAAGTCCAGCAGAGCACTGTCACCATAGGTATGGGATAAAGCGACCAATTAAAACAGATACCGATATATCAGTTATGAATAACAGATATTTTTCGGTATTTCTTTGGACTCGGTTATAACAGATGTTTTTCTTTTTTGCCGATACCCGGAAATAAAACCGTTGTATCAATTTTTCATAGCCGTGGTGCTAAAATTTTTAGTTTTAGATAAAACTTTTTAAAAAGTCACATTTGGCAGGGCATTGTGTGGATGCTAGAAGACTGGTTCCATCTTTAAATAGTACTGCTCCTGATGAAAGGAGTCAACTTGCAAATCAACACATATAGAACGAATATGTCAGAACAAATATGACAATAAATATTGGGCAGTGGATCAATTCATTATGAAAATTTTACCTATTGAGCTGTAATCAATTCTGATAAATATTGTATTTTATCGTCTATTTAAACTGTTCATTTGAATTTTTTAAATGAGCATTTGTTATTTTATCAGGAAAATTAAATTGTATTCAAATTCCTGCTAAAAAGGAGACATACATACTTCACTGAAAAACTACTTTTTCGTTCGAGATAGACAATGAACGCTACAAATATTACATAGAATCTCATTATTTATCTGCCTGTTCTATGGAATAGTAAAAAAGGAAGTTATGACGTGAATAAAAAATTAAAAACTTAACATTTCATTCATAGATTACAACAAATCAGAAATTATTTGATCTGTTGCCTGTGTCTACATAATACGCCTTTATCTGCTTGCAGCCCTTACAAACGGACAACTTAACACAAAAAATTGTGTTCTCCGATCTTGGTTTTCACCCTTTAGCACTAGCTATTAGCAATACCCAAATAGTGGTACGATCCTCGATTACAACGTGACACTTTGTAACAGAGATTTATAAAATTAGAATCAGTAGGGGAATATTGGTAAATTTTTTCGTAGTTTTCGAACCCTCAATACCTATCGAGAAAAGCACCGAACGATGGTCGGAATTAGTTTTCTTTGTTTAACTATTTAGTTTGGAAACATGGAACGCACAAGGCCGAGGGGTTTGCAGAAATTTTCAACCTTTGTGCAAAGTATACGTTAATTGTCGGAAATGATAGTAAAAAAAAAGAAAAGTTGAAACTTACTGGCAGATTAAAACTGTGTGCCGGAACCGAGACTCGAACTCAGGACCTTTGCCTTTCGCGGGCAAGTGCTGTACCAACTGAGCTACCCAAGCACGACTCACGCCCCGTCCTCACAGCTTTACTTCTGACAGTACCTTCAATTCTGTCAGTACCTCGTCTCCTACTTTCCAAACTTTACAGAAGCTCTCCTGCGAACCTTGCAGAACTAGCACTCCTGAAAGAAAGGATATTGCGGAGACATGGCTTCGCCACAGCCTCAGATCTTTCTGATCTCAGGACGTGGTAATTCCTAATTTTCTTTGCGAGAAGACGCCACAGTTTTCTTTTTTTAAAAGTTCGTCGTAAAACAGAGTTCGTGGTGGAACGGAATATTTCGTAGTATCTTCATCTCTTTAACTTTGATGTATTAATCAGTGCATAAAGACGATAATCTTTAAGCAAACCCTGTCCAAATTAAATTTGCGTCAAAAGTTATTTTTGTAAGTTATTATAAAGTCAATGTTCATAAATGCTGGCAGCCAAAAATCCTATGCGCCTATGTTAACTTTCGTTCGAATAGATGAAAAAATGACGATCGCTGTGCTACGTTGAGCAATGTAGTGATCGAAAATAATTAAAGTTCTCACAGTTTAAGCTCTGAGTTGATTTATGTCCACTTAAACTCCCATTCTAACTTCCCAGAATTCACGCAAAAAAATTAATTATCAGTTCTTTTTAATAATAAAACCTTTCTCTCTCACAGAGGTAATAATACCTTTCTGATAAATTGGAAGGTCACTCCTGAAATTAACGTTTTGAATGCTTTCATACTACATATTTTCACAATAAGTGCTCGCACGAGCTAAAACAGCACAGACAATGTGAGACAAGATAACTTGAGATAAAATGACAAAATCAGATCGAGACATTACTGTCTTTACTATTTATATACTTCAACAAAACAAAAGTTAACGTGACTATAACTTCTTACGCCTAGATGTTGTTAGTACACTATTTATTCTTTTAAGGTAATTATTCTTCAATGATTCACAGTTATACAAAAATATTATCGAATTAAAATATTGACGAATTAAAATCATGAGTTATGGTCGTTTAAGGGGAATACATACATCCTATATCTACAGAGTTAAATTTGCATAAATGATGTCTTTTTGACAGATAGAGATCTGAAATTTTTGGGAAGTATAGTTTCACACCTTTTATGAATATTGAACCAGAATCGTAATATACAGTCAGGTAATTAGTTATGATTTTTCAATTTACGTTCAATTTCTTTTTAAATTCACTTTTGCTTCTGTAAGTAAAAAAAAAACTAGAAATGTTTTGGTGGTTCAGCAGCAGCTGTACACAAAGAGGTAACGTAGCGTAAAATTATATATACGTACCTGTAATGGTTCCTGAGATAATAGGTCAAATATTTTTAAAAAACCAATTTTAGGAAATCAAGTTTAAACGTTCCATTTGATATTAACTCACATATGGAGGCATTCCAGCTACTAGAAACAGACAGGCCCATAATCAGCATTATGTAGATCCTGTTCTTGATCATCCTGCAAACCTAAAAGCTTCTTTCTTTTTCTGCCTCTTGCTTCTTTCGTCATTTCTTCTGCTGCTTGTTGGGCTTTCACAATCATAAGTTGATCCATTCGATGGAAGGCTTGCAGTATGTTGGCTCCTGGAGCGATACAAAGTTGCTCTAGTACCCTAATTCTTCTCTTATTAGGATCATTAAACTTTATCACAGTGTCACAAACAAAGAAACATAGAATTTTCATTCCTACAAAGACATTTTTTGGTGTGCGGGTCCAATTGACATTATTGAAAGATTCATTTGGGTTTTACTTTCGTCCATGGAGAAATTTGGAAAGAAGGTCAGTATGAGCTAACTCCCTACATATTGGTTTAATAGCTTCCATCACAACGGATAGTATGCTATTTTTGCGCCTAAATTGTTCCTCCGTTCCCGCTGCCTGAGCTTTGCTGTACTTGCACCATCAATCAGCACCAACTGTCCGAAGACCATGTGTAGGTGTATCATCAGTAGATAATTTGTGGAAGAATGTAGCCCATCTGCTCTTTTGATGCCCTGTAGATCATGTGTATTGTTTCATATTGCCAATCCATAATATTGCTCTCTGTCTGTAAGTCTTCCTTTATGATTTAGAGTCTCGACAAAATGCATGTGCAATAGCGGCATTTGTGTTTACACCCTGCATCCAGCCTCTTAACACGAGTATTAACATGAATTCAAGGAACAAATAGCTGAAAACCACAGCCTTCTAGACTCAATTGTTCTGGAGATGGACATCCTTAAGAAAGTCAGTGCAGAATGATTGGATTTTCTACATTTGCACTACTAACTTTGAAATAGTGAAAATTACACTTCCAATTGGAATTAATCGACAAAGGACACGTCAGATTATTCAGGAGAGGTCAAATACTACACTGAAGCGCCAAAGAAATAGGCATGCGTATTCTAACACATAGATAAGGAAACAGGCAGGATATGGGTCTGCGTTGGGCAACGGCTATACAAGACGACAAGTGTCTGGCACAGTTGTTAGATCTGTTAGCAGCGATGACGTGAGGATTTTCCCGTACGACCATTTCACGAGTGTACCGTGAATATCAAGAATCCAATAAAACATCATATCTCCGACATCGCTGCGGCCGGAAAAAGATCCTGCAAGAAGGGGACCAACGACGAATGAAGAGAATCGTTCAACGCGACATAAGTGCAACCCTTCCGCTAATTGCTGCAGATTTCAATGCTGGGCCATCAACAAGTGCGAGCGTGCGAACTATTCAACGAAACATCATCGATATGGACTTTTGGAGCCGAAGGCCCACTCGTGTACGCTTGATGACTGCACGACAAAAATCTTTACGCCTCGCCTGCGCCATCAACACCGACATTCGACTGTTGACGACTGGAAACAAGTTGCCTGGTCGGACGAGTCTCGTTTCCAATTGTATCGAGCGAATGGACGTGTACGGGTATGGAGACAACCTCGTGAATCCATGGACCCTGCATGTCAGCAGGGGATTGTTCAAGCTTGTGGAGGCTCTGTAATGGTGTGTGCCGTGTGCAGTTGGAGTGATATGGGACCCCTGATACGTCTAGATACGACTCTGACAGGTGACACATATGTAAGTATCCTGTCTGATCACCAGCATCCATTCGTACCTATTGTGCATTCCGCCGGACTCGGCCAATTCCAGTAGAACAATGCGACACCCCACACGTCCACAGGTGCTACAGAGTGACTCCAGGAACACTCTTCTGCGTTTAAGGGGCTCCGGAATGGCTCAAAAACCTGAAAAGTTCAATTTTTACTTTTTTGCGTTTTCTGAATCTGCAGACTATTACCTTTTAATAGATATATAATTTATTCAATTCCGAAGACTACAACTATTTTTAAATT
The DNA here is from genome assembly GCF_023898315.1 of Schistocerca nitens. Classification (NCBI taxonomy): domain Eukaryota; kingdom Metazoa; phylum Arthropoda; class Insecta; order Orthoptera; family Acrididae; genus Schistocerca; species Schistocerca nitens. Next base: position 965,228,756 of record NC_064617.1, read on the forward strand.
TTTTTTGAAATGTGTTCTACATGGGCGTGACCCACTGTGGCGCTGTTAAACTGCTGTCAAATGGTGTTATTATTAACGTCCGTGTTCATCAGGTACATTTTAGTGATGTGAGATAAAGTATGTGTTGTGGCTAACCTGTGATGGTTCAATATATATCGCTGGTGTGATTGTCGATTGTTTCATGTTTATTTACTCTGTCGTTATCTCGAAAATATTCGTAATTAATTCTATTTCTTGAGTCTCTGTTTTGTTGAAGTATAATAATGAGTAAAAGTAAAGTTATTAGAAATCCTCTGAAGGCCTTTAAGAAAAGGAGAAATGTTGGAAAGCCAAAGGTATGTGTTATTACTGTAAACAATAAAGACGATAACCAAGTGAGTGAACCTAATCTCTCAAGTACACTTGCCCATAGCAGTCAAAGTGGGAAAGAAAATACTTCACAGAAGAAGCTTGGTTCAATGAGTGAAAACTATGAATGTTTTATGGGCGAATCGGATGTGAATGAAATATTTGATATGTCGGTTCTCAAAGGAATTTTTTTCAAACTGTGTAAGATGTATTCATTGTAGTGAAGTTGGTCTGGAACTCTCCATAATAAAGCACGTAGGACTTGCTAGTGAAATACAACTGAAATGTGATAAGTGTTCATACATGACCACCTTTTGGAACAGTGTTGCAGTAACTGCAACTGAAGAAAATGGTAGCAAAATCTACGAACAGAACATTAGATTTGTTTATTCCTTGCGTTCAGTTGGTAAGGATGCTACTGCAGGTGCAATTTTCTGTGGCATCATGAATCTTCCAAATCCCCCAACCAAGTTTACGACCTATAATAAATTAATAGGGTCTAAAGTAGAAGATGTCTGTATAGAATCTATGAAGAACGCTGTGGAAGAGGCAGTAATGGAAAATAATGGTAACAGAGATTTGACTGCAGCGTTCGATGGTACCTGGCATAAACGGGGACACACATCTCTTCATGGTGTAGTAGTATCTGCCACCAGTATGTATACAGGGAAAGTTTTGGATGTAGCAGTAATATCAAAGTATTGTAGATGTCCACAAAAATATAAAGGTACTCATGAAAATAATTGCAAAGCTAACTATAGTGGCAGTAGTGGAGGAATGGAAGTGGCTGGTGTTCCCAGTATATTCCAGCGATCTGCGGCGTGTGATAAAGTGCGATGTGTTAATTACCTTGGTGACGGTGATTCTAAAAGTTTCAAACATGTTCAAGGACTGAAGCCCTATGGTGATGATGTTGTAGTGCAGAAATTTGAGTGTATTGGACACGTACAGAAGCGAATGGGAACAAGACTTGCGAGGTGCCGGGGCTAGCAGTGTATTTATCACTAAATTCTACTAGAATCCACATATGTAAATCATGCTCTAAGCCCCCCCTATTCTAACTCCGACTTTTGCTGTTGCACAAGGATAAAAAAATACGCGAACTGACTCTAATCAATCCTGCCAGTGGAGTAGAAGAGAGTTTGGCACCTGCAATAATTTAATTTGATAAATAAGTTAAATAAACAAAGGTTTCATTAGCATCGTGAGGAATGATAGGGTTGCTCTATCGATTAACAGAATGAAAGTTCTGTCCAAAATAACAATATGATTTATTAAGACTAAACACAGAATAGTAAAAGAAACACAGGAAATATAATACATCAAATTGGCTTACATTGGAGATTCATACAAACACTGTAAAGGTGAAGTTGTCCCTAAACTAGATCGTGGGGTTTAAGACGAAGTGGTATGTGGAGCCAATTCCTTGCCACTCAAATCTCAAGAGAGACACACAGCTAACCCAACAGTAATTGCTGCTACTCAAGACAGAACAAAGTTAGAAAAAGACGAACAGGCGCGCTCTGCTGAGCTCTGATTATCACCTAGGAAAATCCCTGTCTGCCGGTGCTGCGGACATACATTACCAAACTGTCTTCTTGACTGCCAGGACACGATCTGGCGTACCGGAGCCGTTGGCTGGTTGCTTCGACGTCCTCGACCGTAAGGCGACTTCCGACTACTTAGAGGACCCGTACAGGCCGAACTCACAACATTCCCGCCCCCACGACAGTGGCCGTGGTTACGTTCCAATCAGCAACTCGAAAACCGGCGGAAATTCCACTCCATTGCCGGAGCACTACCATTCCACTAATGGAGATTCTTGGCGCCAATTTCTGTGCTGATTTTGCTACGTCACGGAGCTATGCCCTGAGCAAGCCAATCACAGTTACTATTTTGCAGAAAGCGCGGGAATTTTCCCGGCACAGCTGCCTGGGTACATAAGTCATTCCCACGCCTCGCTGGTAGCCCGCCCGAAAGTGTTTTCGCTAAGCTTCTGCGAAGCAACGGAACCTCCAGCCCAGCCGCCACTTCCGGCTCCCGCGGGCGCGTCTCCTGACAATGTCGGCGTCCGGAAAGCATTCACTCGACCCCCCACACCTGTCGGCCTACCCTTTCAAAGTCAGAAGAGCCCGCCTGTCACTGGACCACCCGGGTGGCGAGAGACGCTGCATGGGAAGTCCGCGTGTGAAGGAATATCAACCCTCCACCGCATGCAACTAGAGAGGAGACTCGTAAGATAGAAATATGAGAGGGGGCTCATGCCACCTCTCAGACTTCGGCGACTGAAAGCTTCGTACAAAAAGCCAGCCTGTTCCGGTGGAAGCGGCGAGGTGCTGTGCTGTGCGTTGCGGTTTCTCACACCACACGCGGCGCGTTTAACCTTGCGCGACTGCCTGCCGGCGCATCCCTATTCCTTGCGTGCCCGAGGCGCCCGCCGCATCCCAACTGCACCGCCATTACGGAGAGCGGCCCATCAGCAACGCAAATTAAGCGGCTCGTCCGTGGCATCGCGCAGGCCGGGCGCGTCGCACCGTTTTGCGCCCGTTTCAGGCTGTCAGGCAACTCCGTGCGTGCCGGGCCGGCCTTCCTCCTCACCAGCCGGCAGCTGTAGGCTACCTAGGCAGCGGCGTTTTTCCTCTCCGTGCTCACTGGCTTCGCTGATTCCTGAGGTCAAAGTGCAGCCGTACTGCAGGCGATGATTGCGCGATTTATATTCAAATAGGGAACTATTGGTGAACGTGAATTTCTGATGCCGAGACCGTAAGGGTTCGAAATCACGCCTTAATGCTCTGACACTTTATTTAACAGCTGTGTCGTGCACAGGTATTTACCATTTACATGGCTACTTTTAAATCCTCCGTCTCACGAACTGTTATACACTATCTTCCATTCCTTCATTCCTTCTTCATCTACATACAGGGTGACAATTGCTGAAGTATACGAAAAAAAAGTGTCATGTATAATTTTGGTATATGAATTTTTGGTATCTGAATCGATTGTGAGCGAGCAGCGGTGTTGTAAGCTGTATCACAGAAGTTAAGCGAGTATCTTTCAGCTGCGCGAGGAGCAGTGGAGCTGACATCGTTTAACTTTGCTTCAGACAGAGTTGAATTTCAGCTGTGTTAGGCTCATAATGTCCAGCAGTGTTAGTAAGGAATCTATGGCAATATTACAGTTAAAATCTAATGTCTCAATTTATGAGTTCAATCGTCATGATTATGACACTGATTTGTGAAGGAAAAAAATCTAATGGAATGTCAGGTAAATACAAGAATGATGTTACTTTCTTTCACTATTGCTGCGCCATCGAACTAACGTGGTGGTTATTGTACTGAAAGTTGTTAGATTTGAACGATAGGAAAGTGTATTCTTTGGATGTTGAAAAGATCATTACATTTAAAATCTCCATTGAGCAGTATTTTTTCAATACAAAAAAAGCGTAGCGTTGTTATTTTTGCGCATACTTCATTTTCTTACCAACATATCTCTTACAGTTCTTTTTAATGGATGATCCTGCCGAGTATCTCCGATAAACTGTTCGATTTGCAACTAACAGAGAACTCATGGCACCTCTCGAGTGTCCCTGTGTAGATACAGTAATTTACAGCTTTAGCATAGCGGCGCGTAAGACAGAGCAGTACTGCAAAGCCTTATCAAGGTTTGCGCAAAATAGAGGCAAGGAGAAAATATTATGATTTTTATTTATTTATTCAATCAGGGCCGACTTATATTATACAGAGACAGTTTTTGTGATCAAATTTTGCAAAGCCGATGATTCTAGGTTTCATGTCCAAGTTAATTGTTCTGTTAAAAATTCTTGCAGTCAGATTGCTAACTTTTACAGTATAAAAGTCTTCCATTTTCATTACGACATTTAATTCTTATTGCAGTGCAACTTTGATTTCACAATACAACAGTTCACTTATTAATTATTATTACAACTCGTATCAGGGGGTGGGGGGTGTAAAGAGGGCAATGTGATCAGAAACCTGACGAGACTTTTGATTTGGGAAGTTTCCAACTATTCCTCAAGATGTCATCACAGTGTACGCTAAAACCAGAACCTTCATCCGGATAAGGCACTTCAACACATCTGCAAAGGCACAGACGGCCAAACAGCAGCAGCACGCAGGTGGAGAGCTTCTGCAGTCCCCTCCAGATCTGATTAAGGTATTTAAATTCTTCTTAAAAAGAAGGCAATGTGATCAGAAACCTGACGAGACTTTTAATTGGGAAGTTTCCAACTATTCCTCAAGATGTCATCACAGTGTACGCTAAAACCAGAACCTTCATCCGGATAAGGCACTTCAACACATCTGCAAAGGCACAGACGGCCAAACAGCAGCAGCCGGAAGCAGCACGCAGGTGGAGAGCTTCTGCAGTCCCCTCCAGATCTGATTAAGGTATTTAAATTCTTCTTAAAATTTCTGAATGTGAATTCATTAAACCGGGCTTCTGTATCATTATGTGCAGTAATGTCTCAACTAACTAGACGTACGGTTGCTGCTTAATACCCGCATGAAAAAGATGGTACACACTATTGCCGACTGTGATGCACAAAATGTGTTTAGTAAACTGGAAGCTCTTGTAATTGTTGCGTTTCCAGTACTATTAAAAATTGTAAAATATATCAAAAGGGACTGAAGCATACCAGATTGTTGTTATCTAACAAAACATATTGAGTAATAGAATATAAATTGAGGGGGAGCCACAAATCTGTAGTTTTACTTTTGTCATTACCAGAGAGACAATATAAGAGTTTCACAGTCGTAGCAGTTATTAACATTCAGTCCCTGTATTGGTAAGCTTCGATCGAATCCATAATTCATTTTATTGCCCTTCACTTTTCGTAAATTAATGTTAGTTGAAGCGCAATAGTGCCGTATGCGAACGTCTCGCGCTGCTGACGCTTCTCGGCAGTGACGTCACACGGAAGCGCCCGATCGCTGCCGAACACATTGGCCCAACCTTCTATGTAGCAACCTTGAGCTCGTATGTTAGTCATTTTTAATTATTTAGATAACGTTCACCATACTTTTTAGTATTCAGATAACTTTCATTAACTTCGGAACGGTTTGCGTTAGGACGTCCAAACTGGACGGTTGGCCTTGGGACGTGATGAGAATTAGTATGCGATGTGTCGTTTAGTTTAGCGACGAGACCCACTTTCATTTGGATGGGCTCGTCAATATGCAAAATTCGCGCATTTGGGGGACTAACAAGGGAACCTCCCCATCGCACCCCCCTCAGATTTAGTTATAATTTGGCACAGTGGATAGGCCTTGAAAAACTGAACACAGATCAGTCGAGAAAACAGGAAGAAGTTGTGTGGAACTATGAAAAAATAAGCAAAATATACAAACTGAGTAGTCCATGGGAAAGATAGGCAACATCAAGGATGATATGGGTACAGGAGCGCCGTGGTCCTGTAGTTAGCGTGAGTACCTGCGGAGCGAGAGGTCCTTGGTTCAAGTCTACCCTCGAGCGAAATGTTTACTTTCTTTATTTTTGCAAAGTTATGATCTGTCCGTTCGTTCATTGACGTTTCTGTTCAGTGTAATAAGTTTAGTGTCTGTGTTTTGCGACCGCACCGCAAAACCGTGCGATTAGTAGACGAAAGGACGTGCCTCTCCAGTGGGAACCGAAAACATTTGATGCAGGAAAACACGTCTGATATATTCTATACGACACTGGTGACGGCATGTGCGTCACATGACAGGAATATGTTGTCGACCCACCTAACTTGCACACTTGGCGAATGGGTAAAAAGATTCTTCTACCTGGCCCGATTTAGGTTTTCTTGTGGATGTGATAATCACTCCCAAAAAAGTGATGAAAACATAAGAGTGTGTCACATAAACTGCAACATATGATTGCAAGAGTTTCACAGTCGCACAGTTTTCTCTGTGCTCTGTCAAAACATATGTTTTTAACGTTTTCAAATTTTTTCGTGTGTAGACCGTCAAATCCTGCATATGTCCAGGCAAATCTGAACATGTCCTGGAATTTTGGAGAGCGAAATTGATTATGAGTGAGTGCCTGAACTCTGATAATTGTCTGAAAATAAAAATTTAAACTTTTTACTGGAGGGAAGACTAGAACCGAGGACCTCTTGTTCCGCAGCTGATCACGCTAACCACGGGACCACGGCGCTCCTGTGTCCACAACATCCTTGATGTTGCCTATGTTGCCCATGGACTACTCAGTTTGTATATTTTGCTTATTTTTTCATAGTTCCACACAACTTCTTCCTGTTTTCTCGATTGATCTGTGTTCAGTTTTTCAAGGCCTATCCACTGTGCCAAATTATAACTAAATCTGAGTGGGGTGCGATGGGGAGGTTCCCTTGTAAGAATCCGCATTACGTGATCGGAAAGTCTCTTCATCCTAAATGGGTGACTGTGTGGTTTGCATGTCACAGAATAATCGGTGCGATATTCCTTGATGGCCCGATGACTACCGAACGGTACGTAGAGGTTTTGGAAGACGATTTCATCCCCATTTTCCAAAGTCACCACGATTTCGACAAGATGTGGTTCTTGCAAGACGGAGCTCGACTCCACCGAAACAGGAGAGGGTTTTATGTCCTGGAGGGGCATTTTTGCGACCGCATTTTCGGTCTGGGGTACCCAGAGGCGACTAGCATGAGTTTCGATTAGTTGCCATATTCTCCGAATCTGAACACATGCGACCCCTTTTTGTTGAGCTATATTAAAGACGAGGTGTACAGCAAAAACCCCAAAACCATTGCTTAGCTGAAAACAGCCATTCAGGAGGTCATCGACAGCATAGATGTTCCGACACTTCAGCGGGTCGTGTAGAATTTCGCTAATCGTCTGCGCCACATCATAACCAATGACGGCAGGCATATCGAACATGTCAAAACCTAAATCCGAATATCCGTAGGGATGAATAGCAACTAGTCAGGGAACGCAGCCGACGTGTCCCGATGCGCATTCGCATTTGCTGTCAAGACATATCACTGCCATCGCGTAGAGTTAAAGTTAAAAATTATGAGGTGCATTCAAGTTCTAAGGCCTCCGATTTTTTTTCTCCGGACTGGAAAGAGATAGAAACATGCGCATTGTTTTAAAATGAGGCCGCGTTCATTGTCAATACGTCCCAGAGATGGCAGCATCGTACGGCAGATGGAATTTAACCGCCAGCAGTGAGAATGAGAACTGTTTTAAATACTTAAAATGGCGACGTTTTCCTTACCTGAACAGCGTGCAATCATTCGTTTTCTGAATTTGCGTGGTGTGAAACCAATTGAAATTCATCGACAGTTGAAGGAGACATTTGGTGACGGAGTTATGGATGTGTCGAAAGTGCGTTTGTGGGTGCGACACTTTAATGAAGGCAGAACATCGTGTGACAACAAACCGAAACAACCTCGGGCTCGCACAAGCCGGTCTGACGACATGATCGAGAAAGTGGAGAGAATTGTTTTGGGGGATCGCCGAATGACTGTTGAACAGATCGCCTCCAGAGTTGGCATTTCTGTGGGTTCTGTGCATACAATCCTGCATGGCGACCTGAAAATGCGAAAAGTGTCATCCAGGTGGGTGCCACAAATGCTGACGGACGACCACACGGCTGCCCATGTGGCGTGTTGCCAAGCAATGTTGACGCGCAACGACAGCACGAATGGGACTTTCTTTTCGTCGGTTGTGACAATGGATGAGACGTGGATGCCATTTTTCAATCCAGAAACCAAGCGCCAGTCAGCTCAATGGAAGCACACAGATTCACCGCCACCAAAAAAATTTCGGGTAACCGCCAGTGCTGAAAAATTGATGGTGTCCATGTTCTGGGACAGCGAGGGCGTAATCCTTACCCATTGCGTTCCAAAGGGCACTACGGTAACAGGTGCATCCTAAGAAAATGTTTTTGAAGAACAAATTCCTTCCTGCACTGCAACAAAAACGTCCGGGAAGGGCTGCGCGTGTGCTGTTTCACCAAGACAACGCACCCGCACATCGAGCTAACGTTACGCAACAGTTTCTTCGTGATAACAACTTTGAAGTGATTCCTCATGCTCCCTACTCACCTGACCTGGCTCCTAGTGACTTTTGGCTTTTCCCGACAATGAAAGACACTCTCCGTAGCCGCACATTCACCAGCCGTGCTGCTATTGCCTCAGCGATTTTCCAGTGGTCAAAACAGACTCCTAAAGAAGCCTTCGCCGCTGCCATGGAATCATGGTGTCAGCGTTGTGAAAAATGTGTACCTCTGCAGGGCGATTACGTCAAGAAGTAACGCCAGTTTCATCAATTTCGGGTGAGTAGTTAATTAGAAAAAAAATCGGAGGCCTTAGAACTTGAATGCACCTCGTAAAACCAGTCTGTCAGTCCACAAATCTAACGTAGTTTGTGTTACAGCCTGCGTTCTTCAATGTACGGGTATTCCACAAGAGCTCGTGGTCCTTCTGGCTCTACAAACAAGTAAACGGCGCAGTCTTAACTCTGTTGCTGGAGCCGATCTCATTGTCGCCGGCTTGGTCTTATCCGCTGGCGTAAATATCGTGGCGGCGAAACAGATTTCAGCGTGTGTGCGGCGGAAGGTGTCTAATATATCTCTGTAAAATGTTCAAAAAAGCTTTGCGTCTGAAACTCGTTCTGCACATTAAGCAGTGTGTCTGGTTATTCAGAATGATGCGCATAAACTACTAGCTGCTCCAATATGCATACGTTGAGGAAACTGCTCCCTGGGCTGTATGAACCATTTCCACGCGCATTTCTAGATTTCTTGTCCTCTGCTCCGTACGATTTACTATTTGACTGGCGGTAGGTGCTATCTCATGACACTTTACACAGTCGCAGTGGTGGGGCCTACTTACGGCAGATCGGTTGTAATCTACATCTACAGGGATACTCTGCAAATCACATTTAAGTGCCTGGCAGAGGGTTCATCCAGTCTTTTGTGCTGTGTACCGTCGTGTTGCCTAGACGGGATCCGTAGCAGCACAAACTACTGACCAAGGAAGACCTTGTGTAGCTCGTACGGCTGACCAGGAAGAGTTCGTTCTACGGTATGTCGAAGAAGAGCCTACTTACGGCAGATCGGTTGTAATCTACATCTACAGGGATACTCTGCAAATCACATTTAAGTGCCTGGCAGAGGGTTCATCCAGTCTTTTGTGCTGTGTACCGTCGTGTTGCCTAGACGGGATCCGTAGCAGCACAAACTACTGACCAAGGAAGACCTTGTGTAGCTCGTACGGCTGACCAGGAAGAGTTCGTTCTACGGTATGTCGAAGAAGAGCCTACTTACGGCAGATCGGTTGTAATCTACATCTACAGGGATACTCTGCAAATCACATTTAAGTGCCTGGCAGAGGGTTCATCCAGTCTTTTGTGCTGTGTACCGTCGTGTTGCCTAGACGGGATCCGTAGCAGCACAAACTACTGACCAAGGAAGACCTTGTGTAGCTCGTACGGCTGACCAGGAAGAGTTCGTTCTACGGTATGTCGAAGAAGAGCCTACTTACGGCAGATCGGTTGTAATCTACATCTACAGGGATACTCTGCAAATCACATTTAGGTGCCTGGCAGAGGGTTCATCCAGTCTTTTGTGCTGTGTACCGTCGTGTTGCCTAGACGGGATCCGTAGCAGCACAAACTACTGACCAAGGAAGACCTTGTGTAGCTCGTACGGCTGACCAGGAAGAGTTCGTTCTACGGTATGTCGAAGAAGAGCCTACTTACGGCAGATCGGTTGTAATCTACATCTACAGGGATACTCTGCAAATCACATTTAGGTGCCTGGCAGAGGGTTCATCCAGTCTTTTGTGCTGTGTACCGTCGCGTTGCCTAGACGGGATCCGTAGCAGCACAAACTACTGACCAAGGAAGACCTTGTGTAGCTCGTACGGCTGACCAGGAAGAGTTCGTTCTACGGTATGTCGAAGAAGAGCCAAATATTGGCGCAAGACTGGTGGCCCTGGTATGTGGTAAGTCTTCAGTATGGACGACAATTCACGAGCAGTTCATATATCTGTATCATGTTCAACGTTTGCAGGGCCTCAGGTCTGACGCTCACCCACCACGGGAAAACTTACGCCGATGGTTTGTTAGACAAACTCCCAATCCGTTTTTTGTCTCTTCAGTTTTGTTTGCAGATGAAGCAACGTTTATAACAGATGGAATAACAAATTTCCACACCTAACACGTATAGAAGATTTCAAGCCACTTTGACTATTTTTCGACCATGACTGTCTCAAGAAATATGTACAGGTTTTTTTTTTTTTTTAAATTACCGCTACCAGTCACAAACTTCGTCAACCATTGTATTACTTATTTATTTAGCGACATGTTTCGAGCTAATACCTCATCTTCAGGCTAAATGGTATTACAAAAACGACTTTAAAATAAGACCATACAGACGTTACATAGTCTTTTCGTGAATGCTGTGGTCATCTTTTTTCTTCTGGTGTGGCAGTCTCGTAGTGATGCGCTGGGATGCCTCCATTTCGGTGCCTCTCCTGGCCACTGTTCACAAATTGTCACTAACGTAGCATTAACTTAAAAAAATATGGGTTCCCGGCCTTTGACCTTCTTGTGCGAACGCACACGCTATGCCCGAACTCGTACGGGACTTCGTAGATTAATCTGCCACGAGTAATGAGTATGATGGGCAAACATCTATTAGGCGCACTACGAATGTAGTGTTGTGGACATGTTGGGAATGTGGATCTCACGGGGAGCGTGCAAGGGATAAGTCCCTGCAGACGCACTATCCTCTGTGCCCGCGGTGGCTCAGATGGATAGAGCGTCTGCCATGTAAGCAGGAGATCCCGGGTTCGAGTCCCGGTCGGGGCACACATTTTCAACATGTCCCCATGGAAGTGTATCAACGCCTGCTTGCAGCTAGGGTGTCTATTTAATTGTCATTTCATTTCTAGCAAAGCTGCATGGTCATCCACGGTAACTGTTCTTTCGGGAACAGATACTACCGTCATATATATAGAATGAGCTATGTTCAAATGGCTCTGAGCACTATGGGACTTAACTTCTGAGGTCATCAGTCGCCTAGAACTTAGAACTAATTAAACCTAACTAACCTAAGGACATCACACACATCCATGCTCGAGGCAGGATTCGAACCTGCGACCGTAGCAGTCGCGCCGTTCCAGACGGTAGCGCCTAGAACCGCTCGGCCACCCCGGCCGGCCAGTGAGCTATGTTACTAGGCAAGTCATTGATTGCTGCCACCAAGAAGGAGGGGCCGAGAATAGATCCTTGCGAAACAACTGTACTGGTTTCCATTAAGGAGGAATTTACGTTTCTGACTGAGACAAACTATTTTCTGTTGCTTAAATAACTACGCATCACGGCTAACGTACCCCCACGCACGCCAAAAAACCCCAGATTCCTTATTAACATATCAACAGCAATACAATCGAATGATTTGCTTAGGTCTCATGATAGTAGTGATACCATGTTTTTGCCTTCAGGACATGTTAAAGTTTGATCTGCAATTTCCAGAACGACTGGTGTTGTGTTTCCCCCCTTGCAAAAACCACAGTGATTGTTACATAGGAGGTAGCGTTTTTCAAAGTACCTGCTTATTCGTGTGTATATCACTGCCTCAAATATCTTTGAAGATATTGGCACAGTTGAGACTGCTCTGTACCTTGGGGAAGTTGTTTGTAGCCATTTTTAAAAACTGGGATTAAGTTTTCGTACCATGAGTAATTCCGGAAATACCCCAAATTCCACACATTTATTAAAAATAGAAGCTAATGGAGTAGAGGCTGAATGTATTGGCTTTTTAATTATGCTATTTGGAATGGGGTATAGCTTGTGATTTAATCTCATCAGTTTTTTCCTCTTTGTCTGGATGTGTCTTCTGAATAGCAGTTTGGTGTCTAGCATTATGCCAAGATAGAGTGCGCTGTACGTCCATTGAAGGACAATGTTACTAATCGACAGTCGGTCCCTGAAGTCCGACTACTTCCGCGTAAACATTAGAGCCTTGTTTTATCGGCAATTGGTTTAATCATACTACTTTTTGCCCACTGTTCTGTAGTTGTTAGCTGAAGTCGAAAGCGTATTTAGTGGCATTCATTCGTCTACTACTTGTCAGCAAAACTGTATCGTCGGCAAATTGAGCTACTAAAATTTGCGGGGTTTGCCGTATTGTCCTTTACGTATAACATGAATAACGTCGGAGAAAGGACGGAACATGGCTGTATGCCCTGTTGTAGCTGTTTCATGCTCGAGCGTTGGTTATCCAGTTTGACGAAGGATTTTCTATGAGTAAGACAGTTGCCTACCATTCTACATCTACATCTACATCCATACTCCGCAAGCCACCTGACGGTGTGTGGCAGAGGGTACTTTGAGTACCTCTATCGGTTCTCACTTCTATTCCAGTCTCGTACTGTTCGTGGAAAGAAGGATTGTCGGTATGCCTCTGTGTGGGCTCTAATCTCTCTGATTTTGTCCTCATGGTCTCTTCGCGAGATATACGTAGGAAAGAACAATATACTGCTTGACTCCTCGGTGAAGATATGTTCTCGAAACTTCAACAAAAGCCCGTACGGAGCTACTGAGCGTCTCTCCTGCAGAGTCTTCCACTGGAGTTTATCTATCATCTCCGTAACGCTTTCGCGATTACTAAATGATCCTGTAACGAAGCGCGCTGCTCTCCGTTGGATCTTCTCTATCTCTTCTGTCTATCAACCCTGTCTGGTACGGATCCCACACTGCTGAGCAGTATTCAAGCAGTGGGCGAACAAGCGTATTGTAACCTACTTCCTTTGTTTTCGGATTGCATTTCCTTAGGGTTCTTCCAATGAATCTCAGTCTGGCATCTGCTTTACAGACGATCAACTTTATATGATCATTCAATTTTAAATCACTCCTAATGCCTACTCCCAGATAATTTATGCAATTAACTGCTTCCAGTTGCTGACCTGCTATATTGTAGCTAAATGATATGGGATCTTTCTTTCTATGTATTCGCAGCACGTTACACTTGTCTACATTGAGATTCAATTGCCATTCCCTGCACCATGCGTCAATTCGCTGCAGATCCTCCTGCATTTCAGTACAATTTTCCATTGTTACAACCTCTCGATATACCACAGTATCATCCGCAAAAAGCCTCAGTGAACTTCCGAAGTCATCCACAAGGTCATTTATGTATATTGTGAATAGCAACGGTCCTAGGACACTCCCCTGCGGCACACCAGAAATCACTCTTACTTCGGAAGACGTCTCTCCATTGAGAATGACATGTTGCGTTCTGTTACCTAGGAACTCTTCAATCCAATCACACAATGGGTCTGATAGTCCATGTGCTCTTTCTTTGTTCATTAAATGACCGTGGGGAACTGTATCGAACGCCTTGCGGAAGCCAAGAAACACGGCATCTACCTGGGAACCCGTGTCTATGGCCCTCTGAGTCTCGTGGACGAATAGCGCGAGCTGGGTCTCACACGACCGTCTTTTTCGAAACCCATGCTGATTCCTAGAGAGTAGATTTCTAGTCTCCAGAAAAGTCATTATACTCAAACATAATACGTGTTCCAAAATTCTACAACTGATAGACTGGTTTAAATCGTACCTAACTGGAAGAGTGCAGAAAGTTGAAATAAGTAGTTCTCATAATATGCAAAGATCAGCACATTCCTCAAACTGGGGAACTATCAAGAATGGGGTTCCACAAGGGTCAGTCTTGGGTCCTTTGTTGTTCTTTATATATATTAATGACTTGCCATTCTATATTCATGAAGAGGCAAAGTTAGTTCTCTTCGCTGATGATACAAGTATAGTAATCACACCTGAGAAACAAGAATTAACTGATGAAATTGTCAATACTGTCTTTCAGAAAATTACTAAGTGGTTCCTTGTAAATGGACTCTCACTGAATTTTGATAAGACACAGTACATACAGTTCCGTACAGTGAATGGTATGACGCCATTAATAAATATAGACCTTAATCAGAAGCATATATCTAAGGTAGAATATTCCAAATTTTTAGGTGTGTCCATTGATGAGAGATTAAATTGGAAGAAACACATTGATGATCTGCTGATTGAACATTGAGTTCAGCTACTTATGCAATAAGGGTCATTGCAAATTTTGGTGATAAACATCTTAGTAAATTAGCTTACTACGCCTATTTTCACTCATTGCTTTCATATGGTATCATATTTTGGGGTAATTCTTCACTGAGGAATAAAGTATTTATTGCACAAAAGCGTGTAATCAGAATAATAGCTGGAGTCCACCCAAGATCATCCTGCAGACATTTATTTAAGGATCTAGGGATATTCACAGTAGCTTCTCAGTATATATACTCTCTTATGAAATTTGTTATTAAGAACCAAACCCAGTTCAAAAGTAATAGCAGTGTGCATAACTACAATACTAGGAGAAAGGATGATCTTCACTATTCAAGATTAAATCTAACTTTGGCACAGAAAGGGGTTAATTATACTGCCACTAAAGTCATTGGTCACTTACCAAATAGTATCAAAAGTCTGACAGATAACCAACAAGTATTTAAGAAGGAATTAAAAGAATTTCTGAATGACAACTCCTTCTACTCCATAGAGGAATTTTTAGATATAAATTAAGAAAAAAAAAACAAACAAACAAAAATATTTAAAAAAAATAATAATAAAAAAATAAAATAAAAACATAAAAAACAAAAAAAGTTGTTATATTAACTTAAGTATGTTGTTAAATTAACTTAATTATGTCATGTATTGGAAAATTTGACTCGTTCCACATCATTACGAAATATCGTATTCATGATCCATGGAACTAGTATTAATCTAATCTAATCTAATCTAGAGATATAGGTCTATAGTTCTGTACATCTGTTCGACGTCCCTTCTTGAAAACGGGGATGACCTCCGCCCTTTTCCAATCCTTTGGAACGCTACGCTCTGTAGCCGGCCGAAGTGGCCGTGCGGTTAAAGGCGCTGCAGTCTGAAACCGCAAGCCCGCTACGGTCGCAGGTTCGAATCCTGCCTCGGGCATGGATGTTTGTGATGTCCTTAGGTTAGTTAGGTTTAACTAGTTCTAAGTTCTAGGGGACTAATGACCTCAGCAGTTGAGTCCCATAGTGCTCAGAGCCATTTGAGCTACGCTCTTCTAGAGACCTACGGTACACCGCTGCAAGAAGGGGGCAAGTTCCTTCGCGCATTCTGTGTAAAATCGAACTGGTATCCCATCAGGTCCAGCGGCCTTTCCTCTTTTGAGCGATTTTAATTGTTTCTCTATCCCTCTGTCGTCTATTTCGATATCTACCATTTTGTCATCTGTGCGACAATCTGAAGAGATAATCTGGAATAATATCTATGTCGCGCATCTTCTTTAGCAATTTAAATTTCTTAACCTTATCGTGAGGTTTCTCTGTGTCCAGGAAGACACCCACCGTATAATATGCAATGTTGACATGCTCAGCAGTAAGCACGTTTGCCCGCGTCGCGTGTGCTAAACCCGGACGGCGGGCACCTGCTGGTTTCCATGGAGATGCGGGCGTCGCACAGTGAATTCCGTGAGGCGACCGCCGAACCAGCCTGTACCCCACGGCCGGCTCGGCTAGAAGTGGTCCGCAACGCTTTTTGTTGTCGTTTTGGCGCCGAGCGAGACGAGAACTCGATCTCGACGCCGTATCGGCGTTCGCCGGCGCCCCGTTGTAGAACCAGAAACTGAATATGCATCAGGGGGCGCACTTGTTTTTGTTTCTCTTTCGTTTGCAGTTATGAAGAGTGCAAGGCGGGGTTCCAGCCTATGCCCGCCGGTATCAGTTTTTATGCTGAGGGAGCGAAATGAAGTACCTAAAGAATAGTATGCGAGGATAACGTGCGCGTGCGCCGTGCTAAAATTTCTTGGTGAATTGCCATCTGGAGGCCATTTTATTCTGGAGAAATAGCTATATACGTCCTTGTCTGCCTGAACAAAGAAGCTGTAGAGCCAGAGAAACTGGTACACCCGCCTAATGTCGTGTAGGGCCCCCGCCAGCACGCAGAAGTGCCGCAACACGACGTGGCATGGACTCGGCTAATGTCTCAAGTAGTGCTGGAGGGAACTGACACCAGGAATCCTACAGGGCTGTCCATAAATCCGTAAGAGTACGAGGGGATGGAGATTTCTTCTGAACAGCACGTTTCAAGGCATCCCAGATATTCTCAATAATGTTCATGTCTGGGGAGTTTGTTGGCCAGCGGAAGTGTTTAAACTCAGAAGAGTGTTCCTGGAACCACTCGGTAGCAATTCTGGACGTGTGGAGTGTCGCGTTGTCCTTCTGTAATTACCAAAGTCCGTCGGAATGCACAATAGGTACGACTCGATGCAGGTGATCAGACAGCATGCTTACGTACGTGTCACCTGTCAGAGTCGTATCTAGACGTACCGGTGAAAGGGTACAGTACCGCCCGACATTGAAAATAGGTACAACATACTTCATTCTTTTTGTCAGAAGAACACATTTTTTTTTTGTAAAATAACTCTATTTCAATTAATACAGCGAAGCCGGATACCAGTGTGGGAAAGAATGACAATGTATTTATTTAATTGATCACATGTGCACTCCCACAAAATAAATCCCTACATCCAGTTTGGTGAGATCTGTGAAATGAATGAATGTATGGTCGTCTGCTAACCGCAGATAGTGAATGTGAATATATGATCATCTTTGAGACGATCCTTTGGCCACCTTTGGTGGGACCAAAGAGATGAAATTTACCTGAGCTTTGAGCACCTGAAATGTGGCTGACCAATACGGTAGCATGGTCTTCCCCCACCTCGACAGAGGTGCGAGAGGACCTGTAGAACGGCCATGTTTCAGCACTCTCTGCCGCTGGATCTTGTGCTGTTAAGACCTGTTTTAGTTGTGCTCTGTAATGACAAAAGAGTGGAGACATGGTATGCATGTGGAATATTTAAGAGTAGTTTGAAATAATAATTTCTCTATTTCAGGAACTTTTGTGGGGAGAATTAAATGTCAGGCAGGTAATATTAATGGGATTGTAGTAATCTTCGGAAGTGACCAACGGTCACAATGAAACCACGTGTAGCAATAAGTTGAAATACTTCCGTGTGCTTAAGTTAAGCTGAATTACTAGCGTGTGTACAATAAGTTGAAATATTTAAGAAATAGCGTGTGTACCATAAGTTGAAATATTTAAGAAGTGGCGTGTGCAGGACTTGAAATTAGAGACGAGTACTTCCACGTGGTGAGTACTGTGTGAGTCTCAATCTGTGTATGAGACAAAGGATAAAGAGAAGTACTCGTCCATTGTATCAGTTGAGGACTAGCGTGTGTGATGAATATGTTCTTAATATTACTTTGCGTGATATGATTCCGTGTGACGCTAGATTCAAACTCTGAGAGAGAAGCAAGGTGAGTCGGCCGTCTATCCAGCAACGCCACTTGGCTTGCATTGCACAGGAAGACGTGCAAATATCTCCAGAGTTCATAGTAGGAAAGTAGAATTACAAAGTGGGGCAGTGTCGTGTGAAACTGGGATGAATACTAATTGAAGTGGGAAAGCTGAAAGTGATAGTGTTGTGACTATTTAGTGATTCTATTCCATATCGTAGTGTGGTGTATGTCATGTAATTTGGGTATGTGTGGTTTGCATGGGAGAGTAGCGAGGTAGTTTCAAAAGATTAGTGGGTTATGCGTGTTCCTTTTGTACTGCTCGGTCTGGAGGAAAGTTTCGTGATGATGATTGTGAGAGTCGAAGTGTGAGAGATAATAAAAGATCCACCATCCTATCCAGAAAGTGCACCGTAGCGTTAAATAATTACGAGACCATAATATAGAGATTCACCAATGTAAAGCCATGCCCACTGGGCGGAATTTCTCATGTGTTATTGTTGTAGGTTATAGAATTTGTGTGTTTAGGTTAGAGAATTTATCGGAATAAATAAGATAGTGAAAAGAAAAAGATTGGTGGACTTTTCCTTCGAATTGTATATTGTCATGATGACCCGAATTTATAATGTGTGCGCCATTCATATTCAGTGCGGTGGCCACGTGTTGATAAAAGCCGTTAAATAAAAGACAAAAAGAAAATGTGGTATTGCCAGTGCGTAGTGAACAGTCAGAGTTCTGTAAATTACTGATAGTCAGATATGCGTTTCCGTTGCGTATTATTCATACAGGAGGACAATTTGTAACTTAATTGTGAGTACCAGAGTTCATGTTACTCGATAAATAAGAATGAATCCACTCGCTTGGCAGACCACTCATCTTGCAGGCCTGACTGCTTGATGCCACAGTATGAGCAAGGCATGTGGGTGCCTCTCACCAGGGGTTGCATATCACTCCAGATGCACACGCTCAACACCATTACAGAGCCTCCACCAGCTTCACTAGTCCCCTGTTGACATGCAGGGTCCATGGATTCATGAAGTTGTCTCCATACCCGTACACGTCCATCCGCTCGATACAATTTGAAACGAGACTCGTCCGACCAGGCAACATGTTTCCAGTCATCAACAGTCCAATGTCGATGTTGACGGGCTCAGGCAAAGCGTAAAGATTTGTGTCGTGCAGTCATCAAGGGTACACGAGAGGGCCTTGTTGAATGCATCGCAAGCGGACACTTGTTGATGGCCCAGCATTGAAATCTGCAGCAATTAGCGGAAGGGTTGCACTTACGTCGCGTTGAACGATTCTCTTCATTCGTCGTTGGTCCCCTTCTTGCAGGATCTTTTTCCGGCCGCAGCGATTTCGGAGATATGATGTTTTATCGGATTCTTGATATTCACGGTACACTCGTGAAATGGTCGTACGGGAAAATCCTCACGTCATCGCTGCTAACAGATCTAACAACTGCGCCAGACACTTGTCGTCTTATATAGGCGTTGCCGACTGCCTGTTTACATATCTCTGTATTTGAATACGCATGCCTGTACCAGTTTCTCTGGCGCTTCAGTATAAAACAATTCGAGGAATAGGCCTTGAGTGAAACGTGATTTTCTGTTTTTCTCTCTTTACCCACATTTATTTTGGTGATGTTACACAATCAGCACATGATTTCTCATTATTGAACTCAACAGTATGTGTGGTTGTTGATGTAGCTGACTGTCTCGTATTTTATCACAGTTTGTCATAACAGATAACTTGCTGATGATAGTCTGACATCACCGGAACATGTAGAGCTAGACAGGTACAAAACAATAAATCTTGTTTTTCTGGAGGTGTAGTCCTCTAAATATTAGTATTTATTTACATGTTTAGTATCACTTACTGATTCGCGCGCTGAAATTTTCTGTCAGCTTCTTTAGTGGTTCCTTAACTTATACAGTTTAATAACTGTGGCTACAAATTGCTACGCTTCCCTACACAAATTGTAACACAATCGTATCCTTACTGCTTTTGTTACTCCAATTGAGTTTTTGTTGATATTGTGTATTGCTTGTCAGGCTCTGAACTAAGACGAATGCGTGCCGTATGCCGCAGTGAATATACCGAAATGAAACTCAGTGAAATACAAGTTATTAATTTATTGAATATTCATTTTTAATTACAAATTTTCACATTGAATGTTGAAAGTGGCTCCCCTGTTGTTGAACACACAATTCAATTCGTCTAATCATGTTTCCGAACACAAGCTGTAACATTTCTTCTGTAACAGAAGCAGTGAAAGTGTATATTGCAGTTTTCAATTAATCGATGGATTTTGAACGGTTTTGACTGACAGTTGCTTTCGCTGCACCCCAGAAGAAAAAGTCAGGTGGTGTTAGGTCAGGCGATCGTGGAGGCCAAAGTCCCTGTGAAATTATGCGATCACCAAAAACGTCAGCAAGCAGTGACATTGAAACGCGAGCTGTATGCGCGGTTGCACCATCTTGTAGAAAATAACCGTTCAGTATTTCACTTAACACAAGTTCTCCTATGAATGGGTACAGAATGTCGTTGCATTATCGTTGTGCGTTTATTGTTTTGTTGAAAAATGTGGGACCCACAATCCGACGTCTAGAAATTGGAAACCAAACTCCTATTTTGACAGAATGAAGTGGTTCCTCATGGATACACAATCGATTTGCGGTACTCCACATACGAGACTTTTGCTATTTCATGGGCCCGCATAAATGAAACCACGCATCATCAGTGAAAAACGTTTCATTGAGAATATCCCTTCCATTTTGTTGAACAAAATTTTTGAACTATTGATAATAATGCAGTTTCTTGTCATGGTCAGTATTTTTCAGTTCTTGCACGACTGTCACTTTGTATGGGAAAAGGTCTAATTTTTTCCTTAAAGCTGTGTGGGACGTTCCGACATTAAATGGACATTTTATCGGAAATATCGAGTAGTTTATCCTCAGACAAAACGCTAGGACGGCCACTTCTCGGTGTATCTGTCACTGAACACGTACTGCGAAATTTGTTAATCAAATCTCGCACAGTATCGCGATGTGGGAGTGTTGTCTCCGGGAAAACTGAATTAAATGTTTTACGAACTGAAACTGTGTACTTACCGCCAGCTTTGAACACTCGTTCGACTAAAAACACACGTTCTTCAATGGTTAGCATTTTAGCAGTGACAAAACAAAACAAACGAACACAGGAACTAAACTTAAAAGTTCACCTCAACACGTAACGACACAGAGCAACGACACTTCTGACGCTGACTGAGATAAACCAAGCAGTGGAATGTTGGGAGAGTCCACTTGACGAGAAGCAACCCAGGCAGGCGAACAATCATACGGCACGCGCGGCTAACAATCACACGGCACTGCGGAGAGACTTTTTGAACACCCTGTATTAGTCTGCTTTCTATGTTCACCTTTCTTCGTCCGTCATCCGCTATATAGCTTCGCTTCGTCTACTTCGTCATTGGGAAGTCTAAAGCAAATGTCATTTTCTGCTTCTTGTTAAGATTTTCATCTTGCTTTGGCTTACTCCCATTCCATAATCTGTGTCCAGCTGCTGTTCGTTCCATTTAATAGAGGGCAATACCATTATTAGCAAGTTTTATCATTGATATTGCGAGGAACGTTCTATAAGTTATGCAACACTTTTTTTCTGAAAGCAGGTTGGTTTATTTCAGTGTTCGCATACACTATACAGGGTGATTCAAAAAGATTACCACAACTTTAAAAATGTGTATTTAATGAAAGAAACATAATATAACCTTCTGTTATACTTCATTACAAAGAGTATTTAAAAAGTTTTTTTTTCACTCAAAAACAAGTTCAGAGATGTTCAATATGGCCCCCTCCAGACACTCGAGCAATATCAACCCGATACTCCAACTGGTTCCACACTCTCTGTAGCATATCAGGCGTAACAGTTTGGATAGCTGCTGTTATTTCTCGTTTCAAATCATCAATGGTGGCTGGGAGAGGTGGCCGAAACACCATATCCTTAACATACCCCCATAAGAAAAAATCGGAGGGGGTAAGATCAGGGCTTCTTGGAGGCCAGTGATGAAGTGCTCTGTCACGGGCTGCCTGGCGGCCGATCCTTCGCCTCGGGTAGTTGACGTTCAGGTAGTTACGGACAGATAAGTGCCAATGTGGTGGCGCTCTATCCTGCTGAAATATGAATTGTTGTGCTTCTTGTTCGAGCCAATTCTGTAACATCTCCAGATACTGTAGTCCAGTTACAGTAGCACCTTCGAAGAAAAAGGGACCAAAAACTTTATTGGCTGAAATGGCACAGAAAACGTTCACCTTAGGCGAGTCACGTTCATACTGAGTTGTTTCCCGCGGATTCTCAGTGCCCCATATACAAATGCTTGCTGGATGCGTGCTACATTTTCATCACTCGTTCTCGGCCGTCCAGAACTTTTCCCTTTGCACAAACACCCATTCTCTGTAAACTGTTTATACCAACGTTTAATACACCACCTATCAGGAGGTTTAACACCATACTTTGTTCGAAATGCACGCTGAACAACTGTCGTCGATTCACTTCTGCCGTACTCAATAACACAAAAAGCTTTCTGTTGAGCGGTCGCCATCTTAGCATCAACTGACGCTGACGCCTAGTCAACAGCGCCTCAAGCGAACAAATGTACAACTAAATGAAACTTTATAGCTCCCTTAATTCGCCGACAGATAGTGCTTAGCTCTGCCTTTTGTCGTTGCAGAGTTTTAAATTCCTAAAGTTGTGGTATTCTTTTTGAATCACCCTGTATTATTCCCCACTCTTTTGGCTACAAAACCCTGTTTTTCAACATAATCTCCTTTCAGTCCGACGGCCTTACGCTACCTTACTGATAGGTCCTGTACACCCGCATGGTACCACTCTACTGGTCGACGACGGATCCAATGTCTTGATGCGTCAATAATCTTCTCATAATCTAATAGCTCCATATTTAGCAATTATATACATCCACTCGCTCACAGAAAGATCCGTACCTAAAGACTGGAAAATTGCTCAAGTCACAGCAATACCCAAAAAGGGAAGCAAGAGTAATCCGCTGAATTACAGACCTATGTCACTGACGTCGATTTGCAGTAGGGTTTTGGAAGATATACTGTATTGCAAAATTATGAAGTACCTCGAAGAAAACGATTTATTGACACATAGTCAGCACGGCTTCAGAAAATATCGTTCTTGTGAAACACAACTAGCCCTTTCTACTCATGAAGTAATAAGTGCTATCGACAGGGGATGTCAAATTGATTCCACATTTTTAGATTTCCAGAAGGCTTTCGACACCGTTCCTCACAAGCGTCTTCTAATCCACCTGCGTGCCTACGGAGTATCGCCTCAGTTGTGCGACTGGATTCGTGATTTCCTGTCAGAAAGGTCACAGTTCGTCGTAATAGACGGAAAGTCATCGAATAAAACAGAAGTAATATCCGGCGTTCCCCAAGGAAGTGTTATAGGCCCTCTGTTGTTCCCGATCTACACTCCTGGAAATGGAAAAAAGAACACATTGACACCGGTGTGTCAGACCCACCATACTTGCTCCGGACACTGCGAGAGGGCTGTACAAGCAATGATCACACGCACGGCACAGCGGACACACCAGGAACCGCGGTGTTGGCCGTCGAATGGCGCTAGCTCCGCAGCATTTGTGCACCACCGCCGTCAGTGTCAGCCAGTTTGCCGTGGCATACGGAGCTCCATCGCAGTCTTTAACACTGGTAGCATGCCGCGACAGCGTGGACGTGAACCGTATGTGCAGTTGACGGACTTTGAGCGAGGGCGTATAGTGGGCATGCGGGAGGCCGGGTGGACGTACCGCCGAATTGCTCAACACGTGGGGCGTGAGGTCTCCACAGTACATCGATGTTGTCGCCAGTGGTCGGCGGAAGGTGCACGTGCCCGTCGACCTGGGACCGGACCGCAGCGACGCACGGATGCACGCCAAGACCGTAGGTTCCTACGCAGTGCCGTAGGGGACCGCACCGCCACTTCCCAGCAAATTAGGGACACTGTTGCTCCTGGGGTATCGGCGAGGACCATTCGCAACCGTCTCCATGAAGCTGGGCTACGGTCCCGCACACCGTTAGGCCGTCTTCCGCTCACGCCCCAACATCGTGCACCCCGCCTCCAGTGGTGTCGCGACAGGCGTGAATGGAGGGACGAATGGAGACGTGTCGTCTTCAGCGATGAGAGCCGCTTCTGCCTTGGTGCCAATGATGGTCGTATGCGTGTTTGGCGCCGTGCAGGTGAGCGCCACAATCAGGACTGCATACGACCGAGGCACACAGGGCCAACACCCGGCATCATGGTGTGGGGAGCGATCTCCTACACTGGCCGTACACCACTGGCGATCGTCGAGGGGACACTGAATAGTGCACGGTACATCCAAACCGTCATCGAACCCATCGTTCTACCATTCCTAGACCGGCAAGGGAACTTGCTGTTCCAACAGGACAATGCACGTCCGCATGTATCCCGTGCCACCCAACGTGCTCTAGAAGGTGTAAGTCAACTACCCTGGCCAGCAAGATCTCCGGATCTGTCCCCCATGGAGCATGTTTGGGACTGGATGAAGCGTCGTCTCACGCGGTCTGCACGTCCAGCACGAACGCTGGTCCAACTGAGGCGCCAGGTGGAAATGGCATGGCAAGCCGTTCCACAGGACTACATCCAGCATCTCTACGATCGTCTCCATGGGAGAATAGCAGCCTGCATTGCTGCGAAAGGTGGATATACACTGTACTAGTGCCGACATTGTGCATGCTCTGTTGCCTGTGTCTATGTGCCTGTGGTTCTGTCAGTGTGATCATGTGATGTATCTGACCCCAGGAATGTGTCAATAAAGTTTCCCCTTCCTGGGACAATGAATTCACGGTGTTCTTATTTCAATTTCCAGGAGTGTATATTAACGGCTTGGGAGACAATTTGAGTAGCCGTCTTAGAATGTTTGCAGATGACGCTGTCTTTTACCGTCTTGTAAAGTCATCAGATGATCAAAACGACTTGCAAAATGATTTAGATAAGATATCTGTATGGTGCGATAACTGGCAGTTGACCCTGAATAAGGAAAGGTGTTAAGTTATTCACACGAGTAATAAAAGAAATCAGCTAAATTTCGATTACACGATAAGGCAAACAAATCTGAAGGCTGTAAATTCGACTAAATACTTAGGGATTACAATTATAAATAACCTAAATTGGAACTATCACATAGATAATATTGTGGGTACAGCAAACCAAAGACTGCGATTCATTGGCAGAACACTTAGAAGGTGCAACAGGTCTACTAACGAGACGGCTTACACCACGCTTGTCCGCCCTATTCTGGAGTATTGCTGTGCAGTGTGGGATCCGCATCAGGTGGGACTGACGGATGACATCGAAAAAGTACAAAGAAGGGCAGCTCGTTTTGTATTATCGCGAAATAGGGGAGATAGTGTCACAGACATGGTACGTGAATTGGAGTGGCAATCATTAAAACAAAGACGTTTTTCGTTGCGACGGGATCTTCTCATGCAATTTCAATCACCAGTTTTCTTCTCCGATTGTGAAAACATTCTGTTGGCACCCACCTACATAGGGAGAAATGATCATCACGATAAAATAAGAAAAATCAGGGCTAGCACAGAAAAAATTAAATGCTTGTTTTTCCCGTGTGCCGTTCGAGAGCGGAACGGTAGAGAGACAGCTTGAAGGTGGTTCATTGAACCCTCTGAAAGGCACTTTATTGTGAGGAGCAGAGTAATCACGTGGATGTAGATGTAGATGTACATATTCCTTCCCGCGCAGTCGTCCTTCATTGGGCGAAACAGTTGAAAAGCGGAATCGTGCGAGACCCGAGCTTTAGGGTGGACGAAGAAGAACAGTCCAGTGAAGTTTTATTAGCTCCTCTCGGGTTCACATACTTTTTTATGATACCTTGCATTGTCATAGAGAAGGAGAAGTTCGTTTGCGTTCTTGTGGTGACGAACACACTGACGACGTTTCTTAAATTACCTGAGGGTAGCACACAGTTGATCGTTACACCATAAGGGAGCACTCAAACAGAATAATCCCTTAAGGGGCTCCGGAAAGGCTCAAAATCATGAAAAGTTCAATTTTTACTCTTTTGCGTTTTCTGAATCTGCGGACTATTACCTTTTAATAGATATATAATTTATTCAATTCCGAAGACTACAACTATTTTTAAATTTTTTTTGAAATGTGTTCTACATGGGCGTGACCAACTGTGGCGCTGTTAAACTGCTGTCAAATGGTGTTATTATTAATGTCCGTGTTCATCAGGTACATTTTAGTGATGTGAGATAAAATATGTGTTGTGGCTAACCTGTGATGGTTCAATATATATCGCTGGTGTGATTGTCGATTGTTTCATGTTTATTTACTCTGTCGTTATCTCGAAAATATTCGTAATTAATTCTGTTTCTTGAGTCTCTGTTTTGTTGAAGTATAATAATGAGTAAAAGTAAAGTTATTAGAAATCCTCTGAAGGCTTTTAAGAAAAGGAGAAATGTTGGAAAGCCAAAGGTATGTGTTATTACTGTAAACAATAAAGACGATGAAAATCCCCAACATAGCTTGTGTCCCAAAGAAGAAGACAGTTGGTGTAAATATAACAAAGGATTGCTAACTGGTGAAGTGTACACTCATAAGCATAGTCTGCCTCATCCAATAATGGAGGTGATAAAACCTATTTTCAGAGACTTTGCAGCACCTGAACTGTTGAAAAAGTGTATTCACGGAAAAACTCAAAACCCCAATGAAAGTGTAAATAGTGTTATATGGTCGAGAATCCCCAAGACTGTATTTGTTGGAATAGAAACACTTCACTTTGGTGTGTATGATGCTGTTGCGACTTTCAATGATGGCAACATTGTAAGGTGCAAGGTATTTAGAAATATGGGAATGAAGATAGGTTCTAACATGGTACGAGCGATGCTTGCTTTAGACAAGGAACGCCTTCGGGCTGCAGACAGGGCTGTAAAGAGTCTAGAAATATAAGCAAGAGTAAACAGGAGGAGGAACAAGAGGAAGCTGGAGGAGGAGTTTGCAGAGGATGAAGATAATCCATCCTATGGACCTGGAATGCACTAAAAAGTTAATCCAATCTTTGTCGCTCGATTCCCAAAACTTTTATTTTCTCATACTAATTACATGTTTTCTAAGGATCTTCCAAACATATTTGTTTCAAACTTTCAGTAAATGTTACACAGTACCTTCTGCATAATTTAACACAGCCTTTTTCCAAAAAACTGTATATTTTTGAATATATAAATAAAAAATTGCAAAAAAATGTTGTGAATTTTCATTACAATTGAAAAAAAAATCATCTTTAATAACTGAACTAAAATTTTGTAAAATCCCTGTGTTAAGTTGTAGCCCATATTCCAATAAATAATCTGTAAAAAGTTCAACTTCCTACCTCAAATACTTTGTGAGGAAAGATGTAATTTATAAGCGTTATTTTAACATTGCAAGTATAGGGCGTTCCGGAGCCCCTTAAGAGTCCCAGAAGACACTCACCATGACTTTACTGGCAGAGCGTGCGGCTCTGAATTTTTTCTTCGAAGGAAAAGGGGGTGGGGCGTCCCTCCGTGGATTGCCATTTCGTTTCCAGTCCTAAGTGATTAACCCATGTTGCGTAGCTCGTGACGATGTTCGACAAAGATCTGTCACGGTCAGCCTCGTAACGCGGCGAGCAGTTCCGCACAGATGGTCCTCTGTTGCTCATTATGATCATCTGTTAGGCACTGAGGAACCTGGAGGGCACTGGTGGACGAACGTGTCAGCACTACCAACGGTAAATAGTTTAGAAAAGAAGAGAACAGAAGCTTTCGAAACGTGGTGCTACAGAATAATGCTGAAGATTAGATGGGTAGGTCACATAACTAATGAGGAGGTATTGAATAGAATTGCGGAGAAGAGGAGTTTGTGGCACAACTTGACTAGAAGAAGGGATCGGTTTGTAAGACATATTCTGAGGCATCAAGCGATCATCAATTTAGGACTGGAGGGCAGCGCGGAGGGTAAAAATCGTAGAGGGAGAGCAAGAGATGAATACACTGAGCAGATTCAGAAGGATATAGGTTGCAGTAGGTACTAGGAGATGAAGAAGCTTGCACAGGATGGAGTAGCATGGAGAGCTGCATCAGACCAGTCTCAGGACTGAAGACCACAACAACAATAACAAGGGGCGTTCGAAAAGAAACGAGCCGGAGGCATAATTACAGAAACCAGTACCTGTATGTTAATTGACCCTGACTGTTGAGACACTTGTCCCACTATGACACAAGGCAGTGAATGGCTGTGTGGTAAAAACCCCCGGGGCTGCGATGTTAACCAGTTCCGCACGTACACCTGGACGTCGTCGTCCGAGGTGAATCGTTTGCCCCTCAGAGCCTTTTTTTAAGGGGACCAAAAATGGCGTAACCACCGGGAGAGATGTCCGGACTGTATGGATGGTGGCCGAGAACCTCCCATTTGAATTTCTGCAAAAGTGCCGCGACTGTGTTGGCCGTATGAGGCTTTGCATTGTCGTGGAGCAAAATGACTTCACGGTTGAGATTGCCTGGTCGTTTTGATTTGATTGTTGGCAAAGGGTGGTCCAAGTTTGCGAGCAACGCTGGGCGTTCACTGTTGTCCAGTGCTGCAGGATCAGAAGGGGGCCATCTTGGTGAAGGAAGAACGTCAGCATAACCCTTTCCTGCACTCGTGTGGATGGCCATGGTTTTTTTTGTTGGTGGTGACCCTGAATGCTTCCAATGGAGACTTTGTCGTTTTGTTTCTGGTTCGAAGCGATGACACCACGACTCACCTCCAGCCACCACTGGTGCCAGGAACGCATTCTCTTCCCGACCATAGCGCTGCACATGAGCAACACAGTCGGCGACATGCTTCCTGGTGTGGTTGAAGACTGTGGGGCACCCACCACGTGTGCAGTCGTTCCTTCGTGATGGTGTGAACACTTCCGACGCTCAACCCGGCCACGGCGGCTATGGCTTTCACTGTCAGTCGGAGGTCCTGGGTAATGAGTGCATCCACCAGCTGGACGACGTGCTCCAGACCATGCATCATCGGCTAACGACACCTGTCCTTACCTGAAGCGCTTGTGCCACGCCTTGACCCTTGCAAGGGACGCGCAGTGTTCGCCGTACACTGGTGACATTCGTTGACGAACGTCCGTTCCTCCCACTCCTTCCGCTGTCAGAAAACCAACACCACCTTGTAACGTTGTTACTTTAATTTGCTATGAAAGCGGTACTGATAGACAATAAAAGCGGGTTAAAGCTGTGAGCCGTCTGGGGAAGTTAACCTCGCATTACTGAGCAACTGTTTCACCACGCATCCAGTCTAGCTTACCGAATTACCAACCAGACTAACATTAATTATAATCTTTTAATAGTCATACGACAACCGGTGATACACTCCTGGAAATGGAAAAAAGAACACATTGACACCGGTGTGTCAGACCCACCATACTTGCTCCGGACACTGCGAGAGGGCTGTACAAGCAATGATCACACGCACGGCACAGCGGACACACCAGGAACCGCGGTGTTGGCCGTCGAATGGCGCTAGCTGCGCAGCATTTGTGCACCGCCGCCGTCAGTGTCAGCCAGTTTGCCGTGGCATACGGAGCTCCATCGCAGTCTTTAACACGGGTAGCATGCCGCGACAGCGTGGACGTGAACCGTATGTGCAGTTGACGGATTTTGAGCGAGGGCGTATAGTGGGCATGCGGGAGGCCGGGTGGACGTACCGCCGAATTGCTCAACACGTGGGGCGTGAGGTCTCCACAGTACATCGATGTTGTCGCCAGTGGTCGGCGGAAGGTGCACGTGCCCGTCGACCTGGGACCGGACCGCAGCGACGCACGGATGCACGTCAAGACCGTAGGATCCTACGCAGTGCCGTAGGGGACCGCACCGCCACTTCCCAGCAAATTAGGGACACTGTTGCTCCTGGGGTATCGGCGAGGACCATTCGCAACCGTCTCCATGAAGCTGGGCTACGGTCCCGCACACCGTTAGGCCGTCTTCCGCTCACGCCCCAACATCGTGCAGCCCGCCTCCAGTGGTGTCGCGACAGGCGTGAATGGAGGGACGAATGGAGACGTGTCGTCTTCAGCGATGAGAGTCGCTTCTGCCTTGGTGCCAATGATGGTCGTATGCGTGTTTGGCGCCGTGCAGGTGAGCGCCACAATCAGGACTGCATACGACCGAGGCACACAGGGCCAACACCCGGCATCATGGTGTGGGGAGCGATCTCCTACACTGGCCGTACACCACTGGTGATCGTCGAGGGGACACTGAATAGTGCACGGTACATCCAAACCGTCATCGAACCCATCGTTCTACCATTCCTAGACCGGCAAGGGAATTTGCTGTTCCAACAGGACAATGCACGTCCGCATGTATCCCGTGCCACCCAACGTGCTCTAGAAGGTGTAAGTCAACTACCCTGGCCAGCAAGATCTCCGGATCTGTCCCCCATTGAGCATGTTTGGGACTGGATGAAGCGTCGTCTCACGCGGTCTGCACGTCCAGCACGAACGCTGGTCCAACTGAGGCGCCAGGTGGAAATGGCATGGCAAGCCGTTCCACAGGACTACATCCAGCATCTCTACGATCGTCTCCATGGGAGAATAGCAGCCTGCATTGCTGCGAAAGGTGGATATACACTGTACTAGTGCCGACATTGTGCATGCTCTGTTGCCTGTGTCTATGTGCCTGTGGTTCTGTCAGTGTGATCATGTGATGTATCTGACCCCAGGAATGTGTCAATAAAGTTTCCCCTTCCTGGGACAATGAATTCACGGTGTTCTTATTTCAATTTCCAGGAGTGTATATATATAAAAAAGAGAATTTAAATAAAAAGAAATAAATCAGTTTATATTCGGAAATTTATTTTACCATTGATCATTGAAATTTCAGCATATTAAACGTGAGTCATAACTAAGCTGGTGCCTTATTTAGGATTGTGAAAATGTGAGTTTGTAATCTTACAGTACACATCAAATAGGGAGCCAAGATTGGGAGACTACATACAACACCGCATTCATAAAATAACACACAAAGAACGTTGAAACATATGCAAGAGGAAATTAACCACAACCAACCGATACAATTTTCACCCAAAGAAATTACGTTCGTAGCACAATCCAGTCCGTCATGTAATTACCACACACTGGTATACTACATTCATACTAACTCTGTGTGAAATCTTCCCGAAAATAATAGCTGAGGGCTACTTTGATGAATACACCACATGCTTCACGTGGTCAACTTGGTTTACACAAAGAGTGTAACTCCACAATTATTTTGATAATTAAAATAAATTAGATCGAAAAGCAATTTACAAAAGAAAAACCTCGAACTGGTTACTATCGTCTTACTATTAACCTGATGGGTCAAACAATTGTATAAGCCCGTGGTACTGGTCTCACAAAGTACACCCCACGTGGGTTGAACATAAAGAAAAGTTGCTATATTGAAAAATATTGTCAAGACGAGACGTTATAATCTCACGCACATTCGCATTGAAGATTGATGATGCTAGTTAGAGTTACTGATCAACACGTGGTTCCACTTTACTCACAAAGTAGTGACAAAGCAACTACCGGAATATATTCTGAACTTCACACGCGAATTACACTGCGTTGCAATTTAAGATAACATTAGATATTTTAGAGCTAAACCTGAAATAAAGGTGATTAAATTTTCAGTTAGGCTGAACTTAAGAAATCCATTGTCCTACGGACTTAGCAGACACGCGCTTAGCCGATCTTACCACTTCAGACGCTCGCCGCAGACAGACTGACCTGAGCTCCTACCAAGGGTGCTTCCGTATACAAAACGGAAGTGACCAGAGAGGCAGCTTCCTATACCAACATGACAAGGGACGGACAGGACCATACTAAGGATAGAAACCTCTTTGCTTTTAGAAAGCGTAGCTACCTGTTCCGACGTTGGTCCTACTGTTCTCTAGCAGACAGGCTTGTCTGCTACCCTCAAGCATGCAACTAGAAATACATTTGCTCATTCATCCTCTCACACAGAAGGGAAGGGGGATGACAGTATCTTATCATATACAGTATATAAAAGAAATCGGATGTAGGTTCCGTATGAGACTGTGACATGAATTACATATAAACTGTGTTTTAAAGTGTAGTAGTGTGACAGATCGTTCTTGTTTATGTGTAAAAGTAACACGTTCCACTACTCAGTCTCCTCCCAGATAGTCAGAAACGCCACGGTAAATTTAGAAGAGGAATTTATGCCGTAAATGACAACAGATTTAAGAAATTAAACATGAAAGGAATCCAACAGAGACCTTTCAACCTCTTTGCGCTTCTTGTGACGCCTCCATATGACTGTTCGCAACGCGACTGGCAGCGTTGGACGATTGACACATGCTGCTGCTAGCTCTGTATAGTCACGTGACGTGCACGCGTGCACTCTAGCGACGAGCTGTGAACTTCCACTCGCTGGTCGGAACCACACGCCGTTACACACGCCACGATATTAACCTCCTGTCACCGGTTTGCACATTACAGACTCCGGCTCTTTTCTTTTTGAGCGCCCTTCATGTATACAGGTTGTCTGCCCATGGTAGCCGAGTGGTCAGCGCGACGAAATGTCATAAGTAACGGCCTGGGTTCGATTCCCGGCTGGGTCGGAGATTTTCTCCGCTCAGGGACTGGGTGTTCTGTTATCCTTATCATCATCATTTCATGCCCATCGAACTGCAACTCGCCGAAGTGGCGTCATCTCTAAAGGCTTACACCAGGCGAACGGACTACCCGAAGGGAGACCCGAGCCGCACGGGATTTACGGTTCTTTTTTTATATACAGGTTGCAACTAAATTCCCTTACACCAAAACGAGGAAAAATTTCTAGTAAACATCGACTCTAATGTGCGTTCCTTAGGAGCAATGAGCGCTTGTCCACCTTCGATACTGTGAAATGCATTTCTTCTACTAGAACCTTTTTGCTTTCCATATTTTGGGAGCAAGTATTACGCACCAAAACAAGATGTCCAACAAACAAGGACTCAATGCCAGGACCTTCCCGTACGAGCGCTTGTTCAGCAGAAGAGATGTGTTTCACAATAGCGAAGATGAATAAGTGCTCATACCTCTTGTTTTGGTCCACACGCCGGCCGAAGTGGCCGCGCGGTTCTGGCGCTGCAGTCTGGAACCGCGAGACCGCTACGGTCGCAGGTTCGAATCCTGCCTCGGGCATGGATGTGTGTGATGTCCTTAGGTTAGTTAGGTTTAACTAGTTCTAAGTTCTAGGGGACTAATGACCTCAGCAGTTGAGTCCCATAGTGCTCAGAGCCATTTGAACCATTTTTTTGGTCCACACTACCTCGTCCCAAAATATGGAAAGTAAGGAGTCTGTCTTAGAACAGGTGTGTTTTGCACTAGCGAGGACGGACAAGCGTTCGTATCTCTTAAGGTATGCATTTTAGACCCCATGTTTAGTAAACTTGTTTTCTTCTCTTGGTGTAACGAACCTGTCCTCAAAGTCTATCAGGGAATTTAGGTACAGGCTGTAGGAAATAACAGCTGCCCCTGCGGCACTCGTTACGGTACCCCTGTCTCTGATGACCACTCGCCGCCGAGGACAACGCACTGGGTTCTGTTGCTTGAGAAGTCTCCGAGCCATTCGCAGATCTGGTAACCTAATCCATATACTTGTACCTTCGGTAACCGTGTGGTGCCGTGTTAGACGCTTTACGGGAATCGAGGAATATGCAATCCGCCTGTTACCGATCGTCCCTAGTTCTCTGGAGAGAAAAGGACAAGCTGAGTTTCGCACGGACAACGCTCCTCTCGGAAAGCTCTCATACACTTAATCGCCGAGTACTCTACTTCGTTGATGTGCTAGGAAGCGGATGGGTTCAGCCGTCTTCCCGTGGACGCGCGGCTCCGGCCTGCGACCGGCGCCTGCCGGCAGCGGCGTCGCGTGTCTTCGCGCAGCGCTGCCCGGCTCGGCTCGGCTCGACTCGCCACGCCCTCCGCTCGCGGGGCGCCAGCGCGCTGCACCTGCCGGGCTGCGCGGGTGGCCCCGCCCATCCGCCCCTCCCCGCCTTCCCACCTGTTGCCCGCGCAGCCACCGCTGCCCCCACTCCCGCGCTCCGCCGGCGCTCTCCCCTCCCCCTTCCTCGCGCGGCGGCGTCCGGCTCAGTGCGTGCCGTGCGCTCGGCAGGTGTAGACGTGCTGTGTGTGAGTGATCTGTGCCGGCGAGCGGCGTGTACCCGTCACAGGAGTGCAGCGCGAGTTCTCCGAGGTCGGACTGCTGGCTGCTGTGACCCGAGATGGCTGCGAGCGGGCGTCGCGGATGATGCGAGAGCTGGACACCGTCAGCCCGGTCGTGTGGCCCGCATGGTGCTACTCGGGTGAGTCGCTGCACACGCTCGCCGCTTAAGGCGCTGTCAACTCCCAGCAGACAGTGCAGTAAGAGGTGTCTCAGTACACAAACAAAGTAATAAGAATGCCGTTTTCGCATTAAATATGGCAATCTAACTAACAGACATTGAGGAGGAGCAAAGATATTTTTTTCATTTCGTAAACACACCAAAAATACCTTGTAAAATGAGAGGGTTAAGGTCTTAATTATTCTCATAGAATGTTTTTATGCAATACGATATGCTCAATCCCGGTCAAGTATATTTAGCAGTGAGATAGTTTCCTCTCGATATGGAGGGCAAATTTTCTCTGACCGCTCGAGCGTTTGGGATCCCTATCAGGTCGGATTGAGGGAGGACATGGAAGCAATTCAGAGGCGGGCTGCTACATTTGTTACTGGTAGGTTTGATCATCACGCGAGTGTTACGGAGATGCTTCAGGAACTCGGGTGGGAGTCTCTATAGTAAAGGAGGCGTTCTTTTCGTGAATCGCTACTGAGGAAATTTAGAGAACCAGCAATTGAGGCTGACTGCAGTACAATTTTACTGCTGCCAACTTACATTTCGCGGAAAGACCACAAAGATAAGAGACATTAGGGCTCGTACAGAGGCATATAGGCAGTCATTTTGCCCTCGTTCTGTTTGGGAGTGGAACAGGGAGAGAAGATGCTAGTTGTGGTACGAGGTACCCTCCGCCAAGCGCCGTATGGTGGATTGCGGAGTATGTATGTAGATGAGATGAAGCTGAAAAATTGTAACTTGCAAAACGACAGAATAGTCCCTGGCATTATACTCGTTGCTTCAACACGTGTTGAACTTAAACAGGTAGCACGCAAACTGTACCAATAAAAAGTCTGAGTATATGGTTCTAAGGGACTCTTGGACACCGGTTCCTTGTTGTAGAGTAATCGTGTAAAATAATTTATTCGGTTTTTGTCCACCTTACCTTCGTTTCTGTGAGAGTATCTTCACAACAGTGAAAATACCTGTATCACGCAATATCCGTACCTATATCGCAAAACGCACTGTTTCTCGTATACACCAACGAACAGACGCAAAAGTAGTGATACGTGGTTGCCTTCGCAACATCTCATCACGCCGTTGTTTATTATTCCATTCAGTGAACTCATGCACGAGGTGAACATCAACCAAGTCTTCCGGAGTAAACTAATCCATTCCGCTGTGCACCATTGTTAACGTACAATGAACACTGTCGAAACCTCGGTAGAAGGAACCGAGCCGTACTGAATGAAAGGTTGAAGGCAAAGAGTAAAGCAAGCCCTATTGCTGTCGGCAGCAAGTACTATGACTCGGAGAAGAAACACAACTCAACGCATACCGTCTACAAAGACGGATAGCGGATAGCAATTACTCCATAACGACCCATTGGAAACAGACACCAAAATATTCAGAGAATAGCCCTGAACAACACTCAAAATTTTGTCGATGGAGTTCAGATTTATCCTGCACGAAATATGATGAATTCATGAGAAACAAAATGATTGGCAAGATATCAAACATTCCCGGACTTCTCACTACCTCGAAGTTTCTGTTTATAAAATAAAATTACGACATATCCTGTTTTGCCAAGGGATCGTTCGGACTACGCATAATGCTTCGTTTTAGCAATTTTTGCATTTATCTCGTTTCATTCAAATCATTGCTTTCTCCGAGTGGTCTCTATCATCATACGTAATAATTTGCAGAGCAGGTAGCATAATAAATATCACTACTATGAAGGACAGAGTTATGTTCCGCGTTCAAAAATCTTTAACAGAAGCTGTAAAAAGAGCAACAGTTTCGTTCTGCTTTGCCATACGGATTAGTAAAAAACTGTTTACTGTGGCTTTTTGACTAGCCACAGTAGCCAAACGCTGCACTGCAAAACAAGATCAGATACTTGCGATTCCGTTTTCAGTTTCGGTGAGTTGGCTCCCTCGTTCTTCTAAAGGTCGCTTCTCAGCTAGGACGTCCGACGACATTGCGTTTTTGATGTGTAAACAACTTTGCAAATAGCAACCTGCTTTTAACGTTTTGCTAGCCGCGTGGTGTGAGCAAAGGCACTCGTCTGTAATATTCGTGCAGACTCCGTGGCCGAAGCAGGTACATTCCATCTGCCTGCTAAATCTCAAGTCTCCTGCCGTCCGGATCTGTTGATTTGAAAAGTGTTGTAGCAGGTTTGAAATCTCTAATGAACTGCGCATATGGAATAAACAATGAATAGAGCGTAGTCTGAGTTAATAGAGTCTAAGCCAGAAGTAGCCTATACATTTTTAGTTATATTGCCTCTAAATGCTGATAGGGACAGCTTTCAAAATAGTGATGGAAACTACGTAAGCGACATGGAAATCAGTAAGAATAACCACTGAGTAGAGAGACGCTTTGCATAAATGTAGCAAGTTTCACATTCCGTTCCGAACGCTCTGATTAAGGTGATTCATATATTTACACTGCAACGAAGCCAGTTCCTTCTCCCGCTGTTGCGCAATGCAGACGGTAGCGCGTCTAAGCTACGTCGCTACGTAAAGTCGTTAAGTGGGGAAGACTCTTATCTTCAGCAAGTATTGTGACGCAGTCACCCGAATCAGCCAGCGAACCAAGGTCATCCGGAGGGTCTTCCATTGACGTGGTTTCCCGTGACTGCAACGTAGATTGTCTATTATTAAACCGCTGACAGTTCTTAACACCTGTGTACGGCAGCAGGTATCATACAATGTGGAAATAACTGCAATCAAAAGGTCGTGCACTGATGGAGGTGTATTTCGTTTCTTGATAGCTGTTATTAGCTACTGGTAGCGGAAAATTGTAATAAAATTTAAGGCTGAAGCAACTGAAAATATACCGTGAGTGCGCTAGCGCCCCTTTTGGCCGGACAAACGTATTCTCACCCCCTTCCATTTGATAGCCTTCCTCATTGACAAAGTCTGACGTGAATATATTACTTTCCTATTGACGCGATATCGTATGTTCGCTCGTCGATAGAACTTTCTTGTGTGACAAAATTCAGTTAGGTTTGAATTGCTAATAACTACGTAACTTATAGTGCATAAATAGTGTTTCATCCCACAGCGGACAAATCTCGACCGTGTGTTTGTCGCGCAGTACGTGTTTTGTTTGTGACGTCATCTTGCCAGTGTAGCCGCTTGTGCATTGTTGTTACGAATTAGCTTTGAGAAGCTTTGGAAACGTGTTTTCCCAGGGACGCGGATTCGAAAGTCATTGAGGAGAGTTTGTGGAGCACTGCTAGGACGCAAAATGAGACGATAAAAATATTCACCGGAATATAAATAAAAACTGGTATTCCATTGGAAAATCACGTGTAATGAAAGATATCGTCTCATATGACTCATAAATTTGCTCGGAATTATAGAAAAGGCAATTCAGAGCCGAGGAATCCAAAAAGCCTAAAATGTCCAGTGGCGTGCAAATGCTAGAGAAACGGAAAATAAAATGGAGAAACTGTGAAAAGCGATTTCGTAGCTGCTCCATCAGGCATAGTGCGACCAGCGGCATTCCAAAATTCTGATTAATCTCTTCTGTAACGTTAATCCTAACCTGTGTAACCATCGCATTAGAGAGATTGATAACTATATTGCATTTAATACCAAACACTCGTTATGATTTCATACGGATGTTTTAACGAAAAATCCATGATGTGGACCGGAACTGTGCAGAAAATTTTTTTACCTAATCTTTAGAGAAAATATTGTAAAAGGTTACAATTAATAAACAAACAATGGAGGTAATTTTATGGAGAATATTTCTGTTCGAAATTGGAACTAGTTTGTTACTTTGGTGGTAAATATGCAGCTGCACATATCCACATAAACCTCCGAATTTTATGTCATTTATAAAATTGAAACAAGCCTTCCGTAAAGAACAGCATGTCAGTTTTTGTCGGCTCAGGGTTCGTAAAACGGATCGTAAATCTTAAGTATCTTTTTTTTTTTTTTTTTTTTTTTCACTCCTCTCAGGAGCAGCCGACACCTCCAGAATGAAGATAGTTAGCCATGATGCGTTGTCTGTCCAACAGTTTTCCACTGTGTTTGACTCACTGAAAATCGTAGTGTTTTTCTAAATTTTTCGTACTATTAGTCCAAGTTACTTGGTATCGTATAAATATGCACATCTGTTCTCCAACGAACAATGTAATAACGTTGAATCTTAGGAAGTCAACTTGTGGAGAGTATATAGGAGCCATAGCAGGAATGGGGCTTCGTATCTAGTGATTGAGCTGCGTCGGAGAGAGGTCATTACCCCTAATATGCAATTTTCTGAAAATTTTAAACTTCCACTTTAGTTCTGAGTATGAGAAGAACCTAAGCCGACGGGAAACAGAATAAATAACTAAACAAATTCACATGCATGGAGAGATAATTGCGAAATACTCTGTTTGAAAATCGTAATTGTAATTCATCCATGTTGTGTGTAATTTGTTGAGGTCAGCGACTCTGTGATAAATTTATGAAAAAATTTCTACTGCTTCAATCACTTTTTACTAATATAATGTAGATGTAACTGTAATGCACCTGATGAAGACAATACGCTGCCGAAACGATTCGCGTCAATAAATATTAGTAAAAACCGACTGAAGCATGAAAGTTATTTAATAGAGTATAAGATGCTAATTGATCGAAATCCCATGCAACTGGGATGCTCGAAAGTAAGACACTGATACAAGTAAGAAGATAGTGAACGACCCAAGGTGTCCCGTTAAGAGTTCTGCAAAAGCATTGGCGGTAACAATACACGTGGCCGTTCGGTACGCATATAACAACAAGCCATAGCACTTGTAACGGTGAGAAGATACGGTCGATATGTTTCTAACCAGAATGTTGCGCAGGTGAATTTTGATTACGTAAAACGCATTTTTATTTTGTTATCCTTCACACGAACATAAATTATGTCAGGGACAGAGGGGAGAAAAATGTTCGCGCGCAGTATTGAATACAGTTTTGATCCATATTGGGTAGTTCACCGAACTCCGCGACTGTAGCAAAGAAAATGCTTAATGTGGGTATTTTTCAGTCATAACGCAATGTGTTTAGGTATTACTGACACTTTTTACCGCTAAGACGGAAGATTTTAGTCTGATGAGCTGGCAGTACCGAAGTAGCTGCGTTAGTAAAACGGGTACGCTGTCTCTCTCCTCTGGCACCTGCCTACGAATATAGGGGTCCTTTTTTTTTAGCCTTAATTTCTCGTTTTTTTTATGCTTAACATTGTGACAGAAACTCGACTGTCAGTTAGTGAACTTTTTGGTGAATTTTTTACGACATTGTATTATTCTGCTTGGTAATTCCTACTCACAAGGGAACCTCCCCATCGCAACCCCCCCTCAGATTTAGTTATAAGTTGGCACAGTGGATATGCCTTGAAAAACTGAACACAGATCAATCGAGAAAACAGGAAGAAGTTGTGTGGAACTATGAAAAAAATAAGGAAAATATACAAACTGAGAAGTCCATGAGCAAGATTTGCAGCATCAAGGATAGTGTAAGCTCATGAGCGGTCTGGTCCCGTGGTTAGCGTGAGCAGCTGCGGAACGAGAGGTTCTTGGTTCAAGTCTTCCCTCGAGTGAAAAGTTCAATTTTTTATGTAATCAACTTCGCTCTCCAAAATTCCAGAACATGTTCAGATTTGCTTGGACATATGCAGGATTTGACGGTCTACACACGGAAAATTTTGAAAACGTTAAAAACATATGTTTTGACAGAGCACAGGGAAAACTGTGCGACTGTGAAACTGTTGCATTCATTTGTTGCAGTTTATGCAACAAACTCTTATGTTTTCATCACTTTTTTGGGAGTGATTATCACATCCACAAGAAAACCGAAATCGGGCAAGGTAGAAGAATCTTTTTACCCATTCGCCAAGTGTACAAGTTAGATGGGTCAACAACATACTCCTGTCTTGTGACGCACATGCCGTCACCAGTGTCGTACAGAATATATCAGACGTGTTT
Organism: Schistocerca nitens; assembly: GCF_023898315.1. Taxonomy (NCBI): domain Eukaryota; kingdom Metazoa; phylum Arthropoda; class Insecta; order Orthoptera; family Acrididae; genus Schistocerca; species Schistocerca nitens. The sequence goes on from NC_064617.1 coordinate 965,268,844, forward strand.
TCCTGTGGAGGAATCGGTTCACCTATGACCTTGCGGTCAAATGTTTTCGGTTCCCATTGGATAGGCACGTCCTTTCGTCTACTAATCGCACGGTTTTGCGGTGCGGTCGCAAAACACAGACACTAAACTTATTACAGTGAACAGAGACGTCAATGAACGAACGGACAGATCATAACTTTGCGAAAATAAAGAAAATAAACTTTTAATTCGAGGGAAGACTTGAACCAAGGACCTCTCGTTCAGAAGCTGCTCACGCTAACCACGGTTAATTCGAGGGAAGACTTGAACCAAGGACCTCTCGTTCAGAAGCTGCTCACGCTAACCACGGGACCATGGCGCTCCTAAGCTCAAAGTCTCTTTGATGTTGCCTATCTTGCGCATGGACTACTCAGTTTGTATATGTTGCTTATTTTTGTCATAGTTCCACACAACTTCTTCCTGTTTCTCGATTGACCTGTGTTCAGTTTTTCGAAGCCTATCCACTGTGCCAACTTATAACTAAATGTGAGGGGGGTGTGATGGGGAGGTTCCCTTGTCAGTAAGGATAGTTAGTGGCAACCGAAAGGCCAGAAGAGCTTAAATTAATCGCATCCATTCGTGATATTTTATTATGTACGCCTGCGCCTGTCTATTTTGCTGGCTCTGCTCGTTGCGGTGGTTTTACGTGACGTTAACCACAGAAACCGCCGCTTCCGGTGACCATTTTGGGCCACACCACACAGCAGGCTAGAGGCGGAAGGAAGGAGTCGGGATCTGTCACCGTTAGTTCTTTCCTTCTCCGTCCTGGGATAGTAATATTATTTAATTTGTTTCTTACTCGTATGCTAGAGCAAACCGATACATCCTGTCGGTCTTTTCTCTCTTTGAATTGCGCGTTCTTCGTGTTCGTTGACGCACAAACTCAGTTACCAGTAACATCCGCTCGTTGACCAGATTCCACAGTTGCAGCCGTAACAACAAAAGTGTTGGAAAAATATCATGTTTCCAGTCGTGTGTCGCTTCTATAACAGCTCGCAGAGCTATCATACGCCGGGCTTTTAATTTAAAAAACCGCGACCTTACGACAGACAACTCGTTTTCTGACGAAAATCCCGTAAGACAGATGGCTCTCGCTCAGGAATATACGGTGGGAAGTCTACATTCATGTAAACAAACATTTTGTTTCGAAAGAAACAAGCAAACGGTGTGAAGCGAAGCTTTGCGAACAGATGTTGGCAAACATTTCTCATCAACTGCTACTTCAGTTATTATTCTGTTTCCTTAATGTTAGACCCGATAGCCAGCAAAGAATACACTATATTAGGGTAAGTTCTGAAGTTACTTGCGTACGTCCGGTAACGCTTACGCATGTCTAAGCTTTCCGCTTAACTATTAACTACTCCATTCCATCGTGCCACATAAGTCAACGAGGCGATGGAAATTTCACTCGTGCATCAAGCAAATGGCAGCCTTTTATTTAACACAGGGACAATGGAACGCTGCACTTAGTCAGTGAAAGAGATCACTCACAAAACATGTAAGTAGGCTGTTTAGGTTTTTATGTTGGTAACGCCACGTAGGGTTCTGTAGGAAAATCACTGACTGTGCTGTGTGCAGCCTGTGGCTGGTTTGCATTGTTGGAATATTTGCTATTGTAGTGTTGGACAGTTGTATGTGAACAGCACGTAGCGTTGCGCAGTTGGAGGTGAGCCGCCAGCAGTGGTGGATGTGGGAAGAGAGATGGCAGAGTTTTGAGAGCGGACGATCTGGACGTGTGTCCGTCAGAAAAACGAAATTTGTAAGACTGGACGTCATGAACTGATATATTTATATATGAGATGACTTCTGAATATTATTAAGGTGAATACATTGTTTGTTCTCTATCAAAATCTTTCATTTGCTAGCCGGCCGCGGTGGTCTAGCGGTTCTAGCGCTGCAGTCCGGAACCGCGGGACTGCTACGGTCGCAGGTTCGAATCCTGCCTCGGGCATGGGTGTGTGTGGTGTCCTTAGGTTAGTTAGGTTTAAGTAGTTCTAAGTTCTAGGGGACTTATGACCTAAGATGTTGAGTCCCATAGTGCTCAGAACCATTTTTTCATTTGCTAACTATGCCTATCAGCAGTTAGTGCCTTCAGTAGTTAGAATCTTTTATTTAGCTGGCAGTATTGGCGCTCGCTGTATTGCAGTAATTAGAGTAACGAAGATTTTTTGTGAGGTGGGTGATTCATCAAAGGTGTAGGTTATTGTTAGTCAGGGCCATTCTTTTGTAGGGATTTTTGGAAGTCAGATTGCGTTGCGCTAAAAATATTGTGCGTCGGTTTAGTGTTGATCAGAATAAGTAAAGAGAGAAATGTCTGAGTGCGTTCAGGTCTGCTCAGCTGTTTGAAAATCAAATAACGTAAAAGGTTTATCAGCACAGTAATTCATTAATTTTTCTAAGGGGATGTTTCAAACACTTGTACTGCCTGTGCTGAAACGCTGTTAGACCCACATCCCGCTATTTCAACAAGTCACACAGGGCATGAACATAGAACGATTCGTGTGGTTCTTAGAGGGCAGAACAAGAGAAATGAAGCAATATCTAATGTAGCACACACTAACTTGACAGAAGACTGTTAATTTATGGTAAAAATGCGCTAACTAAAATGGTCGGTATCAGGAAACCTAGGAATAATTGTCAATCCGAAACCCTTAGCTGCCGCAGAGAACATTGAGACAAGATTGAGTCATAACAGCAATGGCATAAGCCTTAGATCAACCATTATTCCTAAGATTCATTCGTCATGGAACGAAAGGGAACATTAATATAGGGTAAAAGTCTCCTCTGCCACGCACTTTGTGTAGCATATTTCATAAAACCATTTCATTTCGAACAAACTCGCTACCGATTAACTTATAAATAATTACTGAAACATTTGTACGTATGCACATGTAAACATTAAAACTTACTGTTTTATTCCGTACGACAGAAATTTACAAAAACAGAAAATTTTGGACACCTTATGCCGTTTACATTTTGCCGTTGAATAGTTGCATTTACCCTGTACCTTAATTCTAAGCATTGCTTCCATATTGGAACCGCTGGCGTCAGAAGACGAATGCCACCGGCTTCAGGGAGGCGAACTTTGTATGTCGCGGTGGCTATGGGCCAGTGTGCGATTTGCAGGGGGGGATTTCCCCCCCCCCCCCCCCCCCCGCCCTGTGCATCAGACCATCCCCTCCTCCGGTTTTAGGTTATGCATCCCAACCTGGGATGTTTATTTCCCACGCACTGGAATAAAACTTTACATATAATTTAAATTTGTGGAGCCGAACACTGAAAGTTTTTAATAAGTGTTACTAATAATACTATTAATATGTTTAAGTTTTCTATGATCAGAATAAGTACAGCTTTTCACAAATGTGCCTCTACTTTTTGAATTCCCCTCGTATACCTGTATATAGATGATTTTGTAAATAAGCTTTACCTATAATGTACTTTTAAAGATATAACGAAGGATGGCTTTTCCGATAGTGCATACGCGTGAATAGTGAGTTTCGGCATTAACATCTATTTATAAGTAGCTGTTTAACCATGCGTAACGCCACGGTCCAAGCTAGTGACATATATAATTCTACTAACCCCCTAAGACATCCCCCCCACTGGTAAAAGAACAAATCGCACCCTGCTATGGGCGAACAGCTTTACTCAGAAACCTGTGTCACCGGTTTGCACGCTTCAGACATCCGCCTAAAAGTTGCCGCTGACTGATACGCAATGTCTCCTTAAACCTATACGCAGTGCTGTGCAATACTTGTTCGACATATAGTATCCGCGCCCTTCAAGGTGAGTAAATACAGGGTGTTTCAAAAATGACCGGTATATTTGAAACGGCAATAAAAACTAAACGAGCGGCGATAGAAATACACCGTTTGTTGCAATATGCTTGGGACAACAGTACATTTTCAGGCAGACAAACTTTCGAAATTACAGTAGTTACAATTTTCAACAACAGATGGCGCTGCGGTCTGGGAAACGCTATAGTACGATATATTCCACATATCCACCATGCGTAGCAATAATATGGCGTAGTCTCTGAATGAAATTACCCGAAACCTTTGACAACGTGTCTGGCGGAATGGCTTCACATGCAGATGAGATGTACTGCTTCAGCTGTTCAATTGTTTCTGGATTCTGGCGGTACACCTGATCTTTCAAGTGTCCCCACAGAAAGAAGTCACAGGGGTTCATGTCTGGCGAATAGGGAGGCCAATCCACGCCGCCTCCTGTATGTTTCGGATAGCCCAAAGCAATCACACGATCATCGAAATATTCATTCAGGAAATTAAAGACGTCGGCCGTGCGATGTGGCCGGGCACCATCTTGCATAAACCACGAGGTGTTCGCAGTGTCGTCTAAGGCAGTTTGTACCGCCACAAATTCACGAAGAATGTCCAGATAGCGTGATGCAGTAATCGTTTCGGATCTGAAAAATGGGCCAATGATTCCTTTGGAAGAAATGGCGGCCCAGACCAGTACTTTTTGAGGATGCAGGGACGATGGGACTGTTTATTGACGAAGCCGTCCAGGTAAAAATAAGCTTCGTCAGTAAACCAAATGCTGCCCACATGCATATCGCCGTCATCAATCCTGTGCACTATATCGTTAGCGAATGTCTCTCGTGGAGCAATGGTAGCGGCGCTGAGGGATTGCCGCGTTTGAATTTTGTATGCATAGAGGTGTAAACTCTGGCGCATGAGACGATACGTGGACGTTGGCGTCATTTGGACCGCAGCTGCAACACGGCGAACGGAAACCCGAGGCCGCTGTTGGATCACCTGCTGCACTAGCTGCGCGTTGCCCTCTGTGGTTGCCGTACGCGGTCGCCCTACCTTTCCAGCACGTTCATCCGTCACGTTCCCAGTCCGTTGAAATTTTTCAAACAGATCCTTTATTGTATCGCTTTTCGGTCCTTTGGTTACATTAAACCTCCGTTGAAAACTTCGTCTTGTTGCAACAACACTGTGTTCTACGCGGTGGAATTCCAACACCAGAAAAATCCTCTGTTCTAAGGAATAAACCATGTTGTCTACAGCACACTTGCACGTTGTGAACAGCACACGCTTACAGCAGAAAGACGACGTACAGAATGGCGCACCCACAGACTGCGTTGTCTTCTATATGTTTCACATCACTTGCAGCGCCATCTGTTGTCGAAAATTGTAACTACTGTAATTTCGAAAGTTTGTCCGCCTGAAAATGTACTGTTGTCCCAAGCATATTGCAACAAACGGTGTATTTCTATCGCTGCTCGTTTAGTTTTTATTGCCGTTTCAAATATACCGGTCATTTTTGAAACACCCTGTAGTTACATCAACGAATCTAAATGATATCTGGTGAGGCGTGAACAAGTTCCTCCGGTGCGGTTACACCTCTCGCTAACGTAACTTGATCCGCTGTTAATCTGCATGTACAGACAATAATACTGTTATTCAAGACATGTGCCTACTGTTTATGACCCTAATGTCGGGTAATATTTTCGAATTAAAAGTATTTACACCTGTGTCTAGATTCATAAGGCGATAGTCTCAGCATACGCACTCTGTCACAGACATAGTAGCATTTTCTCCCAGAAACCTATGCAATTTTATTATTGCTACCTTGTGACTCACGTTGAAATCTTAACTGCGGGATATTAAAAAGCCTAAGGCAGGTTTGCACCTCACTGCCATTGCTGTTTTGCATTTACATTCCGCAAGCCATTCATTGTACTTCATCTGCACTCTGCAAAGCAGTGTGAAGTGGGTGCCAGACTGTACTACGTATTATGAATAAAGTTTCTTCTCGTTTCAGTCGAGCAAGGAACGTGTGTAGAATGATTACTTAAACGACCCCGTGCGTGGTGTAGTTGGTCTGATCTTGTCTTACATGGGTGAGGTTGTAATATATTCCTAAATTCTTTTTATAATAGAATTGTTACTTGAAACTTTGTAAGAAGAATTTTGTGGGATGGTTGGCCTCCATCTTCAAGCCTCTGTCAGTTTTTCAGTTGCTCAGTGACGCTCTCTCGTGGTCCAAACAAATCTGTGATCATTCGTGTTGCCATTCTTTTTATGCGTTCAGTATCCCCTGTTAGACATATTTAGTATCAGTCCCATAGACATGAGCATTGTTTTTGGATGGGTTGCATGGGACTTTCGGAAACAATTAGTTTCTGTATTTTCGTGGCATTTTCGTAGTATCCTATCAATAAACCTCGTTTTACCTTCGATTGAACATATGTGATCATTCCGTTTCATTTCCCTACAAGTTGTTACACGTAGATAATTATAGGAGTTAGATTTTACTCCACAGAGCATGGAGGGAAGGACTTCGTACCTATGCCAAGGACTCCCCAATTTATTGCATTCAGTATGAAGCGATGGAAAAACATTGCTCAGCTGCCTCAGTACGTTCCTTAATCCCAGTTGTATTATTTTTTTACAATGACCGCGTAAAGTATACAAAGCTGGCAATATGGTTCTTGCTTAGTCTCCTTAAAATACTTTTAACTTACCCAGCAGAGGTGCATGAGAATGTTTCTTCCAATTCCTATTTAAGTTCCCCGAGGATTTCTTTCGTAGCTGGTTACTAGTAGTTATTTCGAACTATTACGATCGTAGCAGCACGTTTCTGAGGGTGAAATGAAAAAAAAAAAGTGTTTCTCTAACCGACAGCCATTAACGGAACGAAAATATCGAAACTGGAATGAAAGCGCAAGGATAACAACTACAGTGGGATTTGTGGAAGGCAAATCCATTCTGACAGGTACAGAACAGCGAAGAACATAGAATTCGGGTTACGGACGAAACAAAACAAAGTCGGAGTGATGAACGATAGAAAAATTATTATCGCGCTACACTTACAAATTTGGAAGGTACAGCTACGTAAAGAAGACAAAGAATTTGTCACCCAGGAAGAAATATAGAATTAGATGTTGCAACGACAGCGAGGTCATTAGAGACGGAGCACAAACTCTTGATTAGGGAAAGACGGGGAAGGAAAGCGGCCATGCCCTTTCGAAGGAACCATCCCGGCGTTTTCCTTAAGCGATTTAGGGAAATCGCGGAAAACCTGAATTAGGGTGGCTGGACGGGGGTTTGAACCCTACAGCACTACCCTGCTCGGTATGTTGCAAGGAAGGGATATATGAGGAGGAGCTGCAAGTGACAGAAAAGGAATCTGGCTTCCTTTATACAAAGGAAGTCGTGTAGGCTTGAAACGTGGGTCCAAAGGCAGTCGTAAAAAAAAAAAATGACAAATTTTGGCACATGATAAAAGTTACAGAAAGTAGCATGGGAGGAACAGAGCCAACGCAAGACCTATTTGTAGAAGAAAGTCCTGGCTGAAGCAATATGTGTGCCTGGATTGCAGTATGTTAGTCGATAGAGTGAAATGAACGATACCAAACCAGTAGAAGTATTAATTACTAGGAAAATCAATTGAACCACTGCCTGGTTCGGGCGGCCAGCTTAGTAACCAATCGATTGCAGGATAGTCCTAAAATGAGAACAATAATTATAAAATGGAAACACTTTATCCCGAATTTTGTGTAACAGAGAATATAACGTCTTTAATGGAGATATGTAGTGAAATGCAGATGAGTAAGTAGTAGGTTACCACCTCCGGTGCGATTATGCTTAATTAACCATTTTGGTCTTCAAATTAACCCAGTTTTAAGGGTTTTACATTAAGGACAATAATTCCGAATTCTCAGTAGATAATTAATTGACTTGCAAGAATGATTCGAGTCTCTTTTTCTCCGTTAACAATGCGCTAGTTGGGTATCAGTTAATCCATCTGAATAGTTCTGGAAACTGCTTTCGTATTTTGCAAAACAATTTCGATAACAGATTAATGCCTCTTCGCTACAGTGTATATTGCTGCAGAAATTATTCAGTGTAGAATGTTTTATATGTACGAGAAGCGTCACGATGTATGTACTACTGCCGGCCGAAGTGGCCGTGCGGTTAAAGGCGCTGAAGTCTGGAACCGCAAGACCGTTACGGTCGCAGGTTCGAATCCTGCCTCGGGCATGGATGTTTGTGATGTCCTTAGGTTAGTTAGGTTTAACTAGTTCTAAGTTCTAGGGGACTAATGACCTCAGCAGTTGAGTCCCATAGTGCTCAGAGCCATTTGAACCATTTTGTATGTACTACTAATTGGAAAAACTCCATAGCCATATTGAAAGTAATCCCTCGACGCCAATGGGAGTCTGGCATTCTCGACTTTTAGTGTGCTACGCTAGGCCTTGTACCTGTTAGTTCTCAAAATTCAGAACAAATTTCCGACATACTTAGAGATATGTAAAAATACCATACGTGAATTCGTGATTTTTACGTGATTTTTGTAAGACACACTTCAAACATGATACTTGGTTCAAATTAAATATTGACAAAATTGTAACCAAAACACACTTTTCCTAAGCTTATGCACAGGGAACGTGATGCAACACGAAACTTTCGAAAAATCTGTTGCTGAGCGAGTTATTCTGGTAATCAAAGAAGACAACTAATTTCAGTGCGTTAGGTCGTTTTGGAGATTTCTTCTTCTTCTTCTTCTTCTTCTTCTTCTTCTTCTTCTTCTTCTTCTCCCAAAGGCTATGTCTCGTCTCTGCAACTAAATTTATCTCTCACCTGCTGACAATTTCAGGTCAGCGTACTATTTGAATTTAATTCCATCCGTCACGGAATAAGATGATTCTTTCGCTTTCTTCCTCTTCCTTTTGTTCCTTCAACCTTTCCTTCCAATAGAGTGGTCAACAATACGTTGTCGCTTAACGTGTGGCCAACGAATTTTTTTTCGCTCTTTTATATGGCAGTGATCAATTCTCCTGTTTCATCTATTTCTCTGAGGACCCACTCGTTCGATTTTTTTTTTCCTGTCCGTCTTATTTTCAGGATACTACTGCACATCCATATCTCCATTGCTTCCATGCGTCGTGTATCCTGTTTCATTGGTACCCATGTTTCACAGTTATGTGACAAAACACTCCAGACAGATGTTTTGATGGTTTATTTTCTAGTTTCTAATACTAACGTGCTTGCTTGTCAGAAGCTGTTTCTTGTTACTGAAGGCCTGTTTAGCAAGGGCAGTTCTCTTAATTTCCGTGGTTGCACACCTTGTCTCGAGTAACAATGCTTCGTAAATAGTAGAGCTGACTACATAGTTATACCATCTATCTTGAACTTTGTCTATCTTCATTGGTACTTCTGACAATCATTACCATGGCGTTTGAAGTATTCAGTTTGTTTTACTTCATTTAATGTTGACGATAAAACTCACGACATTTTTCTCAGTTCCTACACCGAATTTGCAGTTAATGCAACGTCATCTCGAAACCTTATACAGTTGATTTCCGGTCCGTTGAAATTGATGCCTTTTGGTCTTATGTTTAAGTTTGGTTACGATCTCCTCAATGAAGATATTGAAGAAGTACTGCGACAGTGTGCAGCCATTTCATTCCCCTTGCAATGGACGCAGTCTTTACATTTTTTGTACAGGAGTAGAACAATCTTCAGTCCCTCCAGTCCAATGCTGCATTCTTCACGGTTTTACAAACCTGCTTTCGGCTTACTTTATCGAAAACTTTCTCTGTACGCACGAATGCAATGTATGTCTTCCTGTTGATACAGTTTTCTTTCTAGAATAGTTTTTACTGCAAGCAGAGCTTCTCTGGCTCCCTATCCCGATGTGAAACCAAACTGATCTTGAGATGTGACATGACGTGACAAGATCGAAACTGTTTCCCGGACGCCAAAATTTTATCTATTAAAAAAAAGGAAAAGGAAAAAGCTTCGGCCACAATTCAAATCGAGAACAGATTTTGACATGTTTAGAGACCCTGTAGAGGTCGATAACATACTTTAATTCAGATATTTTACGCCGTTTTTGTTGGAGAGTGTGAAAAGAGATTTCATATGGCCGCGGAGAGCGCGTGCTCTTTGGCGGTTGGCTGCAAATAAAACTTCTCGCAAGAACATCACAAACTTCGGATCTCAAAGATAACTATGGAAGTATGGTTCTGCCTTGAGCAAACACAAACTCCAATTCTTCAATAACAAAACACGTTTCGGTGAAGTTTCACCATCGTCAGTGGGTTCATTTATTTTCTTAATATTGCATGAACATAAATATATAACACTAAGATAATCAATGAACCCACCGAAACATGTTTGGTTATTAAAAAAAACAATAATTTGTGTGTGCGCTATAGTTCCATAGTCACATACTTGAAAGCAAACACCGACAAAAAATGAGCTTTAGCACAGTCTCTATATCGGATGCCAACTAATTTAAATTATGTCCTCTTCCAGAGATGCCCATTGTCTTCGTGTATTACAGATTTAGCTGTCAGTAAATACTTATGCATCTGATGGTAAAGCCACAAATTTATTTAAAAGTCAACATTTTCCACCTTGCCAGTTTTACAGTCAGTCATTTACTTCACACGATCGGCTGATTTCGACGATTTGCCACTTTCAATCGCTTACTCGCAACATGAAGTACTTAAGTAACAGGCGTTCATGTTATGAGAAAGCGCTTGAAAAAGACACATCGTCGAAATCAGCCGATCGTTTGAAGTACATGACTGTGATCGAAATACGCAGAGTTTGATACTGGAATTCTCTTTTCGTTGTCAAGGACATGAGGTTCCAATTTTTAATTTAAAAAAAAATGGCTCTGAGCACTATGGGACTTGACTGCTGTGGTCATCAGTCTCCTAGAACTCAGAACTACTTAAACCTAACTAACCTAAGGATATCACACATACATGCCCGAGGCAGGATTCGAACCTGCGACCGTAGTGGTCGCGCGGTTCCAGACGGTAGCGCCTAGAACCGCTCGGCCACTCCGGCCCGCTTTTTAATTCAATTTCAGTGTTATGCTTCACTAAAATCTAAGACTGCCAAGTTTTTTCTTAAAAAATGGAATTTTTACGGAACTGCTGCTTCTGAAAGGAACAAAGTCTAGAGTGTTTAACGTGTGTTTTTTAATGTAATTTTCGCTTCCGTGAGACAATCAAACAGGAACGACCCACAGTACGCTCTGCATCATAAAAATTTTTGGTTCAGTTAAGCCATTCGTTGGTAAACTTGGTTTTCAGTTGCAACTTTTGATTCTTTTTCAGCAGTGACACGTAATTCGTTACGCGGTCTCGGGACGAATCCATTTTTTAAAAATGCTTCGCGAACAACCAATTGTTTTAATTGGCTTTTGACTCGCTACTCAAAGTGTGCGTCAGTTGTGTTTACAAGAATGCATTTCAAGTTATACATTCACATAATGAATGAACTGCTACGTGAAGTATGATTCGTTTCATATGAATGAGACTTTTACGTGTCCCAGGAAGGTTTAAACAGGAGTCTACTTTTCAACAGGAAAATCGGAATAATGCCACCTAAAGCGGGATAACTGGCAACCCTGCTAAAATTACTAGTAGTAATCTGCAATAAACTTTATTACAAATCCCTTTCGAGAGGATACCTGCTTCAGTCGGACAAGTACGCTGACCAGCGAGGTCAGAGAATGGACTAGTTATCGCGAGAGAACTTCAGAAGCGGTGAACAGTGTCAATTACCAGACGTTAAAGTATAAATGTTTTTTTAGCTTGTGGAAGGGCACGTAATGTTGGTGAACCCTTCCTGATTGGAAGCTACGCGGAAGTCTCGTTCGCTCTCCCCAGCAAGTGCAATTTCCCATTACTTCGCTCCGATATGGGGACGTTACGTCGTTTGTTTTAGCTCGTTTATATGGCTGGGCGCAGTGGAGTGCACGCAGAGTAAAGTGTTATGTTTCGCTCGCATTATCAGATGGGAGAGGACTACACCCAGCGCCCACACCTAACTTAAGCGATGTATTCATCAAGTTGAAGGTTTGTTGGGCACCACAAGGTTTTACTAGCCGTAGATACATTGAAGATGCAATACGTATTCTTTCCATTGATCTGAGAACTCTCTCTCACTGCCTGTTACGGAAGCCTACCGACCAAGTGGACAGTGTCTTGAAAGGAGGATATATGATGAACATCAACAAAAGCAAAACGAGAATAATGGAATGTAGTCGAATTAAATCGGGTGATGCTGAGGGTATTAGATTAGGAAATGAGACACTTAAAGTAGTAATGGAGTTTTGCTATTTGGGGAGGAAAATAACCGATGATGGTCGAAGTAGAGAGGATATAAAATGTAGACTGGCAATGGCAAGGAAATCGTTTCTGAAGAAGAGAAATTTGTTAACATAGAGTATAGATTTAAGTGTCAGGAAGTCGTTTCTGAAAGTATTTGTATGGAAGTGAAATGTGGACGATAAATACTTCGGACAAGAAGAGAATAGAAGCTTTCGAAATGTGGTGCTACAGAAGAATGCTGAAGATCAGATGGGTAGGTCACATAACTAATGAGGAGGTATTGAATAGAATTGGGGAGAAGAGTAGTTTGTGGCACAACTTGACTAGAAGAAGGGATCGGTTGGTAGGACATGTTTTGAGGCATCAAGGGATCACCAATTTAGTATTGGAGGGCAGCGTGGAGGGTAAAAATCGTAGAGGAAGACCAAGAGATGAATACACTAAGTAGATTCAGAAGGATGTAGGTTGCAGTAGTTACTTGGAGATGAAGCAGCTTGCACAGGATAGAGTAGCATGGAGAGCTGCATCGAACCAGTCTCAGGACTGAAGACCACAACAACAGCAATGATGTAGCTTCATTTTTGACATATAACAAGAATTCCGTTAACTTTTGGGCCAGAAAGTTATGCAAGCATCGACACGGGGAACGATTCTAGAACTATTGAATTTCCAATGTGACTCTTAACCGCTGAGTCATCAACACACGATGAGCACACTGTTTTCCGAGAGCATCATGGGTGTGGGTTTTCATCTGAATGAGGGGGGCCCCGATCATATACTCGCCCGACAGAAATTGTGAAGGGCTTGGAATAATACGGGAAACTCGTACAAAATTTGGTACTAGGTCTCGTAACAGTAAATCTTCGATCCTAAGCTCATCTTCAGGACATGATTCAGAATATATTAGCGCTGGGGAAGTGCTGATTGTCCCCTTTAAAAATTGAGGATGGTGGTAGTTCGCACTTTTCTAGCAATAATTGAATGTTCAGAACTGGTTTTTCTTCGCTGAGCGAGAAACTACATGCATAGAGACTTAAATTTGCCGTAGGTAATATGTTTATAGTTCATAGTAAGATGCAGAAGTTTCACATCTTCAGAAACTAGCCGACCATTACGTATCTCCAGACTCCCTCTTTCGTACATTGGGTTACGAGCGTACCCTGTCATTGTTAACAAATTCTTACGGAATGCCTGATGGTGGTCTAAACCTAAAAACTGGATGAGACACGTAAAAGCGGAAGGAAAAATTGAATATAGTATTATTTAAAGCGTTTGTTACCGGCAGAACAGCGCAAAAATATCGATATCCGAAAGCTTTCGATAGGGTCTCTAGGAGAGTGGCTTTGTGCCAAGTAATGAAACTCATAAGAAATACGATCCATATAGTGATTGGCACGCTGCATGCTGCACCGTCACGAGACAACGTGTCCGTTGTGGCACCCTGTGACGTCATAAGGGTTCGCACAGAGTAAGCACTTGCGATGCGGCAAGGCTGCCGGAATGTGGCAGTCAGCAGACACACCAACTTTACTGTGGAGTCCGGAATGTGCACCTCTTGCGCAGCACCCGTCGGCAGAGGGATACAGCAGGTTTGGCTTCGTTAACTCCCGAATCAGCTGTTCTTTGTGTCAAAATGACACTTCTTTTCTCCATCGCCATTGAACGTACATAAGATCTCCACGCAAACCGCCATTATATTGAACTGCGTCGTCGTGTTTCTATTGCTGATTATCTATTTTATTCTCTAACAGTCGACACGCCATGAAGCCCTGTTCCGCAGAAATAAGACACGTGGAGATGCAACGGTCATTCAGAACTTATTTTTGGTGCACGGTAGAGCTGCGGTCGCAAATGTCATTCATATAGTAGCGGAAATGGCGGTGATTTCATTTGTAAACAACTAACTTCTATAAATTTATTAGATTTTTCAATCCATTCGTAGACACTCCGTTGTGGCAAAACAGTGTTCTCGTACTGTACCGAAAGTCTTCGATGAATTTCGGCCGCTAATACGCCTTCCAACCACAGAAAACGGATCACTGAACGTTGCTCTTCTTTGGTGCAAATAGCCAGCGGAGCAGCCATGATTAACAGCACGGCAGCGATAACGGAACTAACCTAGCAGCTTGAAAGTTGCAAAGATATAACAACAAATAAACAAAGCATGCGTCATCAAAGCAAAATGACAGAACTAACAAAATAAACAAAAATATAACTAAATTGCGGATAATAATTGACTTACTCTCGTATATTCTTGTCACATGGCACATTCTGTAACCAATGTGTAGTACGACAATTGCCCAGACTACAAAAGGAGAAAAAACACGTCGACGTCACTACGGAAAGGTCATAATTTTGTGAAAAAAAAAAGAATTTGGTGCATGAGCGAGATTTGAACATGAATCTCCACCTTCGCAGTCCAAGAGCGCGACGACATAACCACTACGTCGTAGCTACAGATTGTTGATTGGTTGTTGTAGGGGAGGGGACCAAACAGCGAGGTCATCGGTCGCATCGGATTAGGGACGGATGGGGAGGGAAGTCGGCCGCGTCCTTTCAAAGGAACCACCCCGGCATTTGCCTGGAGCGATTTAGCGAAATCACGGAAAACCTAAATCAGGATGGCCGTACGCGGGTTTGAACCGTCGTCCTCCCGAGTGCGAGTCCGGAGTGCCGTAGCTACAGAACTGTGCTCGACGCTGCACATCTTGAGCTTGGACCGCTCACTGTTTCTATTTTGCTTCTCTTTTCACAGTTCAGAACACCTTCTTGCTGTTTTCATGCTTGATCCATTGGGCCATCTTACGACTAAGTCTAAGGGGGTGCAATGGGGAGTTTCCCTTCTATGTATCTGAGGTCTGACCACTTGTTTGGCGTAGCAGTAATAAATTATATAGGCTACGCAAACGTTCCTGTCAGTCAGACCATCTATTAGGGTAAACCGTATTAAAATACCTACCCAATTTCCTGAGATTAGCCTCCACTCACAGACAAAACTATAAATTATCCCGGGTGTTAAAAAAAAAAAAATATTCCGTAGTTTGAGAGCTGGCCAAATTAAGAAAAAAAATGTGCGGTAAATATGGGCTTTAAAATACTTTCCTTAAGAGCTACGCTTATTTACTCATATTCACTACAGTGAAATAGGCAACGGCCTTGCCGCAGTGGATACACCGGTTCCCGTGAGATCACCGAAGTTAAGCGCTGTCGGGCGTGGCCGGCACTTGGATGGGTGACCGCCATGTGCTGTTGCCATTTTTCGGGGTGCACTCAGCCTCGTGATGCAAATTGAGAAGCTACTCGACCGAATAGTAGCGGCTCCGGTCACAGAAAACCATCATAATGACCGGGAGAGCGGTGTGCTGACCACACGCCCCTCCTATCCGCATCCTCAGCTGAGGATGACACGGCGGTCGGATGGTCCCGATGGGCCACTTCTGGCCTGAAGACGGAGTGCACTGGAGTGAAATACGTCTCTTCAACTGGAAGCTCTTTGCTTTACGAGCGACCTGCAGAGTGCAGTAAACAAATGAGAACCCATTATTCTGTCTGTCTGAAAGATCAGAGCGTCTAACGTAATCTGCTATTACATGCGACCGTAACAGGTGAACCATCGCTAAAGGAGGAGCTCTATATGGTGTTCATCCGCAGTAAGGAATGTTTTCATTATGCTGGTAAGTGTAAATATTAAATTATATTGCATAAGTATTTCACAGTCTCAACACTGATTGTTCCATTATATCTAACGTATGCCCTGCACTTACGCAAAACTGTGAATTCGGTTCACAGTAACGACACTATCAAATGTTTACCGCATGCTGTATCCGTGGGCAATAACAGATGACTGTGTCCTCATTTGTTTATTGCATTCTGTAGGTCGTCGGTAATAGCGAAGAGCTTGCAGTAGAAGGATGTGTTTCAGGGCAGCGAAGATGAACAGGTGCTCGTAGCCCTTAAGGTATGCATTTTAGAGCCCATGTTTACCGGATATTCTCGGCATGTTTTGGTCCATACTAACACCCTTCAGTATATGGGATACTGTAACACCCTGTATATACATCAACACTCATAATCAGCCACGCCGATAAAATCGTACTGTGTAATTATGGTGTAGGTTTTCCGCCAATTCTTCCGTGTTTCCCGCGGCTCACACTCTGTTAACGTGAACGCCTCATCAAGAACTTCCTTTTATAATGCTATAATTAGATGCTTCCGGTGGTTTTTAATTAACGCTATGAAGTCCACGTTTACGACGTGATATTCAAACGACAGTGATGAATTTCTTTCAGGCTGGCACTCGTTCTGTGAAATGCAACATTCGTTTCAAATTCATTTTCATATTGGGCTCTGGTTGTTAAATTTAAGGGACGGAGCGAGGTGGTACAATGGTAAGATGCTGAGATGCACTAGCGAAATCGCTGGTTCAAATCCCCGTACGATCAACCAGGTTTAGGTTTAGTGGGATTTCCCTGAATCGCTAAAGGGGTGGTTTGCTATCTTTGGCCCGAGAAAAGCATGTTCTTTGAGAATGTTTTTCCCGGGATGTGTTATAGATATCAGTGTCAAATTTGGTCAAAATATTTACTGATATTCCCTCTACAAACTCAAATTTTTTCGAGCGGAAATATCGAAGAGGAAAGGCGAAAGTGCCGTCGGAACGAAACAAAATTTCGATGTAGACCTCCACGCGCGGTATGTCACAGGTCAGCCGGCTCGTCTGAAATCAAGACTGAGTCGACGTTAGCGAAGTATATAAGAGTCTTTAGGAGTTGTACATCGCTTAAGTTATTTGGACCATAGGAAACAAAATGGCGGCCATTTGAAACAAAATAGGGTTTTTTCATCGATTTTACGACTTCGTCGACCAAGTAAAAATATTTATAGTTGATGGATCGGAATAAAAGTGGTACAACTCCCAGACAATTTAGTTAGCTTCGTCGGAAACAATGAATCATGCCATCCCAATCGGTTCAGTGGATCTGAAGTTACCATACCGAACGATAAAAAAACCGTCATTTCGAGAAAAACGCGTTTGAAGTTTTGACTACGTATAAATGCAATATTATGCAACTTACCCTCAATCTGCTATTCCGGGTCAATAAACTAGTCCTTCCTCTTCCTCAGAGAGGGCGTTCTGCACCATCTGGGCCATCCTGCGCTGCTCCAGAGCCGCTTGTACGGCCGGTGACAAGCGGTTTTCGGCCGCTTGAATCCGGTGGTGATCCGAATGCTTGGCGAACTGCGTCGAATAGAGTCCCAGGGTGACGTCCATCGTTGTGATGGTCTTCAGAATTGCTGAATACCCTTCGTTGAAGCTGCTCAGTGCCAGGAAAGTCGCAATCTCCACAGTCTTTGCACCAGAATGCAAATGCTTGGGGGGCTGATTTCCAAACACACGCGTTCAAACTTTGATTTGAGTTCAAATGGGTTCAAATGGCTCTGAGCACTATGGGACTCAACTGCTGTGGTCATAAGTCCCCTAGAACTTAGAACTACTTAAACCTAACTAACCTAAGGACAGCACACAACACCCAGCCATCACGAGGCAGAGAAAATCCCTGACCCCGCCGGGAATCGAACCCGGGAACCCGGGCGTGGGAAGCGAGAACGCTACCGCACGACCACGAGATGCGGGCTTTGATTTGAATTGTGTGTGTTTCCTCCCAAGCACCAGTACAATAACTCTTCCTCCGAAAGAAAAAAACTGTTGCGTGAAAAATGCCCATCATGCAGGTGCATTTTTTTTTGTTCAACCGCGAATAACAAACATTTCCGTTCCGTATTCGGAAAAACCGTTTCAGAGGTGGATTCTGAACACTTTTATGGATCCAAAAATGCAATTTAAAAAAAATCGATTTTTTTGAACCAAAAGATAGTGAACCTCCCCTTAAGGAGAGTGCTGGAATGGTTCCTCTGGAAAAAGTTACCGCATTCCTTTCGCCCAATCCGATCTGGTGCTCCGCTCCTAATAATCTCGTCGTCGACGTTGCGTTAAACTCTAGTCTACTTCTTCTGGAAATCTGAGGCTGGTGTCTGCCTGAAAGCATGAGATGAGACTAAAGCAAACACTGTACTTAACGATGCCCTTCCTGGTGTTCAGACGAATATTGTTGTTTACCTTTTGTATACAATATTCCGGCGGCCGATCCAGTGGTCTTCTTCAGGTGCTGCGATTCGTGTTGGTACGTGTACTTGCTGCGTGGTCTCCAACCAGACCGGACATATCGTCGAAGTACAGGGCACAAAATGGAAATAGCTCATTTGTACATCCGGAAGCACACTATTAATCAGCCGCACAGAGATAGTCTGAGAGATCGTAAAACAAATACGGCTTGGCACAAAATGTTTTTTTAGGAAGTATTTGTCTGCTGTGGTTAATCGTGTGACGTAAATGATTCTCTTTGTGATGTTGTTTTGCTCTGAAAATTCTACAACTCACTCACAGATGTCACATTCTAACATGGAAACACTAATATTGGAACTGTGTTTGTCGATCGTAAAGACATTTTACAGAAATTCTGCACTTGTCGTGCCGAGAAGGTAATTCGACAGCACATTTGGGTGAACAATAGCACCATACGGAATGAGCATTTCTAGGCGACATTACAGTACAGATCCGAAGTCAAATTGTGATGACAAAATTTAAGCATCGTCTCATACAGATTTTGTGTAATGTTTCCCCTGTCTTGTAACAGGTTGAATTGTTCTGAAAAGGCCAGATGCTTGCATGATTCCAAGGAGGACAAGTCGGGACGACCACCCTGAGTTATTCGGGAGGACGACGGTTCAATCCCGTCTCCGGCCATCCTGATTTAGGTTTTCCGTGGTTTCCCTAAATCGCTTCAGGCAAATGCCGGGATGGTTCCTTTGAAAGGGCACGGCCGATTTCCTTCCCCATCCTTCCCTCACCCGAGCTTGCGCTCCGTCTCTAATGACCTCGTTGTCGACGGGACATTAAACACTAATCTCCTCCTCCACCCTGAGTTGTGACCCTGGAGAATGTTGAAAGAGTGCCAAAATAACTCAGTGGTGAGCCTACTACATCAACAAGATGTGCAGCGCAGCAACTCAGGGCATCACGACGTTCTTTCTAGAGGATAATGGAAGAGAAACTGAATATTTTCCCTTGAAAAATTC
This sequence comes from Schistocerca nitens, assembly GCF_023898315.1. Lineage (NCBI taxonomy): Eukaryota > Metazoa > Arthropoda > Insecta > Orthoptera > Acrididae > Schistocerca > Schistocerca nitens. The sequence goes on from NC_064617.1 coordinate 965,288,108, forward strand.
AACGGTGCCTACCTTTTAAAAACAGGGATGTGGAGCGGCAGTAGCCTTTTGGAAATGAGATGGCGGGCATTTGAAAATGGAACACTTGATTCGCATCAGATCTGGTTTACTGATGAGGCACACCTCCATCTCCACGAATACGTCAACAAACCGAATTGGCGCTACTGGCGGTACATACGTTCAAGCTGCTGCTCCACCTCATCAACAAAAAGTCACTGGTGCGTAGTCGGCGCACGATGCAATACTGGGCTTTGTCAGTTTTATTGACAGACCTGTCGCATCGGACATATATAGACAGGTACTGACGCATGAACTGCACGTCGCGGCCGAATGAACCGGAACTGCTAGTGCATGCGGGATGGAGCACGTCAGCGTTGTATTGTTGACGTCTTCGATTTCTTTCCAAAGACATTTAGAGATCAGATTGTACCCCTGGACTGATTAGCATTCACTGCAGATAATGCGGAATGGTTCCTTTATAATACGCATGTTTTTAGATAGGGTCCGGCTTTAGTAAGACACAATTTTGTTTTTTAACCCATAATCATCTTGGGGTCGAAGGTCTTTTCTTCCGTGTTTGCTTTAACAATACGTATGTTTTTGGATAGGGTCCGCCTTTAGCAAAAAACAGTGGGTTAAAAAACAAAATTGTGTTATGCTAAAGGCGGACCCTATCCAAAAACATACGTATTGTTAAAGCAAAAGACCTTCGACCCGAAGATGATTGGTTGCTCTATAATCTAGGTATCAATCCGTGTGATTATTTCTAATCGGGGTTTCTGAAGGACAGAGTCTTCAAACATGCATATGTAGCACTCCAGGATGTTGGGACTTCAATTTCCAGGGACACAAAATGATTTTCTTCAGAAAGTCATCACGAAATTCAGTTAAAGGCTCTAAACGCTCATTGCTGCAGATGGAAAGCACTCTGAAAACCTTCCGTATTAAATTTCATGTTACGCGGTACTAGACAAAAACCTTCTATATTGTGTAACCTCCCCCTCACTTATCGACCTTAATGACAGTGAAAAATTTAACCGCGTGTACCTAATGGAAATTTGGGAAAGCAATCGTCACCGAAGTTAATCTGTCGGTAAAGAGGGAGGAAAGGGTTACATCTAAATGAAAGGAAAAATGCAAATGAAACTGGTGGAAATTAATTTTGAAAAGGGGTAAAGTTAATAAAGAAAGTAAATGTGCGGCCGTTACGTTAACAATTAACTAGCGGTAATTAGATATTTGAGATTTGGGGGAAATCACGGTCGCCAGTCCTAAGGACAATTACTATAGTAACTGAAAAAGAAAGGTTATTACACATATAATTAGCACTAGAAGCGTGGCAACTGAAGGTTGACACGTGTAGTGTCAAAACTGAAAGTTTGTCAGAAGTAATAAATTTCGCTACACTCCGACTTAATTTAGCAAAAGAATTAATAAAACCGGAAAATCGAAAGTTAATTTAGTGATTGAAGTTAATAGTGAGCTTTCTTTCTGAAGCACATCGAAATCCAGTAAAATACGGTAAGTCTTGGACTACCTCAACAATCATTTCAAAAGCAACTTGACTCTACGCAATTTAGAAACAAGAGATTTAACTTTGAACTTGAATTAAATGATTCTGAACAATTAACAATAGTAAAATTTAGTACGTACCAAGCTGAGCTGCAGTCACAGGTAAGCTGAAATAGGCTAACAAAACTCGCACTCTTAATTTGTGCCCGTGTAATCTAAATATTGTAGCCAGCTATGAATACTTTAACTGAACTTTGAAATTAAAGCAGTGAAATCTAATTATATTATTTTAATGCTGGCGTTTGAATTTCAACGACACTCGGGTTCATTTCGGAAAAGGCAGGGACCCTGCTTGGCAATGCAATTGGGACAATGAGCAACAAAGGTTCATGCTAAGTTGCTGTAATTTTGCGAGGCAAATGGAACAATTTGAAAAGCTGAGGTCTGCCATACAGTTCTGAAACTTTACGTGCTTTTAGTCTTCCTTGTTGGTTGATTGAAGGTTTGAAGCCGTCGATCGAGGAGGTGGCGACAGTCACTCATTGTCGGCCGTCGCTGTTGCAGAAGCTGGATGTTGGCGCGCCTTCTTCTCGACACGGTCACCAGACGAAACGGGCTCTTGATGTGCGCCAGCTAATGCTTCCCGTCCGCGACACCGTGTCAGAAACTATCATAGCAAGTCGAGCGCAATTACATGCTGCCAAACCCCGAAAGCGCGGCAACTCGCGGGAGCTACACACAACACACCTACTCCACTCGCTACTGCAGCCAGACCCTCTCTCTGCCCGCGCTCCACGCGGCAGAGTTCACACTACCAAAGATCCTACACACTTTGATTCTTCACACGACCTATCGATGTAATCGTTCGATAGCAGTTTTCCCTAGGCAAGACCCAGCGTAAAAATACAAATAATATTTACGAAACAAACCAATTATACATCGACATATATATATATATATATATATATATATATATATATATATATATATATATATATATATAGTAAAACAATTACAATATATAAAGGCACAGAAATGTCATATATTCAGGTAACAAAATAAGGAAAAAACTTACAGTACAATAGATGGAAATAGGAGGATATGCATTTCCGGCGTTACAATTGTTCTCCCTGTACTAATGCATTCGTACAATGCCGAGAGTTGAATTTCGCTTTGTGGCTGTTTTAAGATTATGACTGTGAACTAATGACAAACGCCGCCTCTTCTTAGTACGTTGCGTGGAGAGCTTGACTATCACTCGGTCTGTAAATGGGGACGTGTGGCGCCGAAACGCCGCTACCTCACAGCTATCTCGCGGAGTTGCCTGCACGCTACGAGGACGTCGTCTTTAGACGCACTCTGCTAATTCGACTCGGGCGCAATTGAATTAATACCCCGAGGAGGCGTGCTCGGTGTAATTAGCGTCAATTAGGTCCACGCACTTGCTCTGCAGTTTAGTTACGGCGCCTGGACTTCTTAATTAATCGCGCATTGTTGTCCCGTCGCGACACGGCTGGCGCTCCTGCCTGAAATGTCAGACCACGGAAGCAAGTGCTCTTTGCCGTCTTCGGAGAAGTTTGTTCCACGTTCTGTGCCGGAATGCAGGCGGAAGTGCCAGTTGTTAATAAATAGTGTGTGTACACATCCGGCTGCTTCAGATTATGAAAGTCGACATTTGCATTCGTGCTTTGCAAGTCATTGTTCGCAGCTCGTATTACCTCTACTGTTCATGCCAAGAACGAGGAAAATGTAGCTCACTCTTTAGTCTTGTCTCTAAACGTATAATGTCGGAATACGTTGCACTGTATTTTGTACAGGTAGCGTTCCCATAGGTCGTAAATATTTTACGAAAGTCTTATTTTAAAAAAAACACCAGTAGCTGCTTAAATACGATACTTTCAAACACTCTGCATATAATGTCACCTTCGCATCAAGATGTATACAGAAATTAGCTGTCTAGTTCGTCAGTATACTGTGTTTCAGCAACCTGAATAGACACATTGTATTAGGATAACTGAACTATATCACTGCATTTTAATTTGACGACAGGTAACACTGTTCAAATGTGTGCTATTCAAGCATTTCGTTTCCATGTGCGAAAACTGCCAGTTGCAGTACTCGGAACTTTGTATCTTAATTTCAGTGGCGCAAGATGGTTTACTATTTTATTTTTGTCGCTACGGTAAGAATGATACCGTACAGATCGATGTAAATAATTTTATGTAAGTATGCTGCACAGTGTTATGGCAGTTTCGTGAACATTTTCACCGCATATCATTGCTCTGGTAGTTATATGGACAATTGTATCTCATGTGTTTTCTCCATTTACTATACGGGTTACCTAATGATGACTGACTGATAGAAAGTTTTAGTGAATAAAGGTTCATTTCATCAGATGCTCTTGACTGTTCTGAAATGTGATTTTCTTTAGATAGCAATGTATTAGGATTTTTAGATTCATCGCTTTCAACTTTTTCCCCATTAGCTTGTCTCAAGATAAGTGCAGCCTCTGTTAATACAATTTTTCTCGGTCAGTCACTTGTTACCAGCCTGATGTCTTCTTAGTGGCTGGATCTGTCGACGGACAACCGTTGGTGGACGCCTGCTTCCTTATTGTGAAGTAATACTGTGTGTAACTGTATCTCCAGATGAACACCACGCGATTTTCATTCGTTTTTCTGTCAGAGTAGGTAAAACTATGTTGCATTCGTTCCACTGTGCAAAGCAATCGATTAGTGTTCCCAACAGACCAAAGAAAAACTATCCACACTGTAACAAAGGAGAGATAAGTTTATATTTGTTTGTCTGATCGATTTATTCGCCGTCGGTAATACTGTCGTGTTATTTTTATATGCAATGAATAAGTAAAATTCGTGTCGCATCACACACTTGCCATATTAAATGGTACCTGTATACAGCAAACTACTATCAGAAACTTTGTTTGTATAACAATCCAGTATAAATTATAATGGTACATCGGAAGCTATCTATATGTGTAATGCAATAAATTTATCTGGAGATAAAAAATTAAGTCCATGATACATCGAACGCTTCTAACAATAAAATGAAATACTTTGGTTATTTCTATTGTTTACAACGATTTAAAATTCTTCCAGTTAGTTATAAAGATATCTTTATAACTAACTAATAATACGACCGAGTATTGAGTGCACTCGCATTTTATGCCGCTAACGATGCTTAACCAATAAGAGAGACACGTAGTTGACACAACACTAATTATATTTTTCTGAGACTCATCAGTACCGCAAAGATAGCACTATAAATTGTAAGAATTTTCTGTTTGTCATCATAACCTATTTACATAGCAGTCGTTATGTAATATTTTTTTTATTAAGTGACAAAACGGAAGAGATTTACATGGTTTGACTAAATTACAAGAGTCCATTCAATATGTTGCCAATCGGTATACTTAAAAAAAATTGTCGGGTATTCAAAGAGGTATATTTTGTTTCAGGTCGAAATGTCGAACTAAACTGTCCTTTCTATACAATCATCTTATTTACATTCTTCGCAGTCTCTTTGGAATCACTTTTAGCAGAAACTAACGTGGTTTTTTTCTTATTTTTTCCCCAAAAAGTTGCTTCTGATTTCTAGCCCCATCATCAAATGAGCATGTGGTCTGTCGCTAATGTTTTTAATAATTATAGTTTAAAGTGGTCGCTAGCAGTCTTAGCTGGTAGGAATCTAGATGGTTGTTTTCCCATTTCTACGTGTTTCAGGATATAAATCCCATCGTCGGACAACACGGACATCACAAGAACATTTATTACAATGATGCAGTTATTTTTCCGTGGTATCATCGTCTTGGCGTGTGCCGTGAAATTTCGTTGTTCGTCAATTTTGCCATGTCTTCCATAACTAGCCGACTGAACTGTGGTGAATCGTCTGGATGTTAGTACAATAGGACAGCATGTTGTTAGTGAGTAATGTTGTCACATTTGCCTTAAAATGAGTTTCCCATCTCGCAGCTTGTCGAAAAATATGAACAAATTAACTGTCGTGGATGATGGGACACGCATGTTCCACTAAAGTAGTATGAAGTTTTTAGCGTTGGGACGTCTGCATCTCACATCTGCCTAGCGTTAGCATGTAGCGAGATGCTTTCGGAACTTTGACAAAAATATCACAGACTTTGGGCTGGATGTACAGAAGGCTGCGACCCATCAAATGCGGCGGCATCTACATCTACATCGTTATTCTGCAATTCACACTTCAGTGCCTGGCTGAGGGTTCATCGAACCATTTTCATACTACTTCTCTACCATTCCACTCTCGAATGGCGCGTGGGAAAAGGGAGCACCTAAATCTTTCCGTTCGAGCTCCCATTTCTCGTATTTTATTATGCTGATCATTTCTCCTTACGTAGGTGGGTGCCAATAAAATATTTTCTCATTCGGAAGAGAAAGTTGGTGATGGAAATTTCGTAAATAGATCTCGCCGCAAACAAAACCGTCTTTGTTTCAGTGACTGCCACCCCAACTCGCGTATCATATCAGTGACACTCTCACCCCTATTGCGCGATAACACGAAACGAGCTGCCCTTCTTTGCACTTTTTCGACGTCCTCCGTCAATCCTACCTGGTAAGGATCCCATACCGGACAAGTGTAATGTAGGCTGTCTCTGTAGTGGGTTTGTCGCATCGTCTAAGTGTTCTGCCAACAAAGCGCAGTTATCATTGTAGTGAGTCTGTTTCACGAAAATCAGATCAAATCACCATCTTCTGCATTCCAAGAATGTCTGAAGTAACTGTTTTCTTATACATCATAGGCATTGTTTCTCAAACCTTAGTAATTATGCTGATCTGTACATAATTTGTATGTAGTGGGACGTATATACCCCAGAAGACTTCACAGACTACAGAAAACATTGTTGTGTGGTATTTCAAAGCCATCTTCCAATGTTATGTTGAAAACTTGTGTGCGATATTTCTTGTTTTTTATTCTGAGAAGAATAAATTTGTTTTGGGACTGATTTGTTATACTTCTGTCCATAATCGCCATCCTGGTGAAATCAAATATTTAACTCTGAAAATCTTAGGTGCACATGAAATGTTCAAATGTGTGTGAAATCTTATGGGACTTAACTGCTAAGGTCATCAGTCCCTAAGCTTACACACTACTTAACCTAAATCATCCTAAGGACAAACACACACACACACACACACACACACACACACACACACACACACACACATATGCCCGAGGGAGGACTCGAACCTCCGCCGGGACCAGCCTCACAGTCTATGGCTGCAGCATCTGAGACCGCTCGGCTAATCCCGCGCGGCGGTGCACATGAAAACATGGATCTAATTAGGTTCAGGCGCCACATGAGTGCCACTTCGCCGAATTTAAATATCGGTCAGCTTTTAATCTTTTTGGAAGTGAAACTGTATCAAAATCGAAGACAAGTTTCGAACTTTTGTTTTTCCATTATATGCCAAATAAATTTTAACCATGAAAGGGTTAAGCAGCATACCTACAAACCGAGGCTGCTAGCTATTAATGTAAACTGTATTCACTACTATAATCAATCAAAGATCGTAGAATAGCCAGTGTGGCAATAGAGTCTCTAACGCCCTTCATTGTGACAGGGCATTAATAACAGACCTTCACACCGGCATTTGCGATATACGGTAATAATAGTTCTCGCGGTCATATACTGTGCTTACGGGTTTCCCCAAGGATGTGAAACAGTCTTTCTCGACATTAATGGACTTTATGCTGTCGATGCGTGTGTACGGTAACGCGCGCCACATCACACACACACACACACACACACACACACACACACACACACACACACACAAATATTATCGGGTACTCTGCATCGATTGCTAACAAACAGAAAAATCAGCAACTCAAGTACACGTTTCTTCTTTCTGTTCGTTGTACGGTAGGTCCTGGTTGCGCCGAGAAAAAGACATCGTGTGCGAACATTACAGCAGTCGCCGACGGCGCGGGCGCATCTGACGCTTCGTCGTCATTTGTTCGTTGACCTCGTCGTGGGTTCACGCCGGGTGCCACCGTCAGCCAATAATAAGGGAGTAATCACTGGCAGACGGCTAGTTCCGTCAACGTCAAGGTAGCAGCGAAAAATAAGAAGCCGCTTGCTGCTTCGACAGTGATAAAAGGAGACATTTCCTTCTAGGGACGGGGCTGGAATACGACTTGTCCCCACGCTGCTAGCTGCCGGGAGGAAACGTTTCGCCGCTTCACAAATGACAGTTCTCGATATGACTGTCTGGTAGGACGCAAAACATCTTGTAAATGGTGTCTCCAATCACTCGTGGCGCTTCAGAAATATAGGAAGTGTTAAGAGCATTTGCCTTTGGCTCTGAAACAGAAATGATGTCTTGAACGTAGTCTGAAAACCCGTGGCTCAAGAAAGTTCGGGAAGATAAGTGTTGCCTCTGACACGGCCTAGTGTACACTGTTCCTCCAGGCCTGATTTAGGGTAAAATAATGCACATGGAACTAATTAACAAAGCTGAAAAATTCTATGCCAGTTTCAATCATTATTAAATCCATGATTCTGTAAAACTGTTTTAAATTAAAAAGATCAACAAAGAGAAAAAACTGTAACTCATTACGATATCGTGGAATGAAGTATTTATTTTATATTACCGAGAGCAAAATACTCAACCTGCTACTGTTTCCTTTAGTGATATATTTATTTTTCCTGTGACAAGTTTAGGGTGTAGGCCCATCTAATACGGCAGCATAGATTTCTTGGACAAATTTGAAGTGTTTCTCTTAAAAATTAAAATAAATAGTACGCTTCGTGCTAAAAAAAAAGCGTAATTTGAACAAAATCTATAAGATGGCTGTCGGAAGCTTGATTTGCGGCCGGTCGCCGTGGGAAACGGTTCTAGGCGCTTCAGTCCGGAACCGCGCTGCTGCTACGTCGTAGGTTCGAATCCTGCCTCGGGCATGGATGTGTGTGATGTCCTTAGGTTAGTTACGTTTAAGTAGTTCTAAGTTCTAGGGCACTGATGACCTCTGATGACTTGAGTCCCATAGTGCTTACAGCCATTTGAGCCATTTCTTGATTTGAGCCATTTCTTGCTTTGAGCCATTTCTTGCTTTGAGCCATTTCTTGCTTTGAGCCATTTCTTGCTTTGAGCCATTTCTTGCTTTGAGCCATTTCTTGCTTTGAGCCATTTCTTGCTTTGAGCCATTTCTTGCTTTGAGCCATTTCTTGCTTTGAGCCATTTCTTGCTTTGAGCCATTTCTTGCTTTGAGCCATTTCTTGATTTGAGCCATTTCTTGATTTGAGCCATTTCTTGATTTGAGCCATTTCTTGATTTGAGCCATTTCTTGATTTGAGCCATTTCTTGATTTGAGCCATTTCTTGATTTGAGCCATTTCTTGATTTGAGCCATTTCTTGATTTGAGCCATTTCTTGATTTGAGCCATTTCTTGATTTGAGCCATTTCTTGATTTGAGCCATTTCTTGATTTGAGCCATTTCTTGATTTGAGCCATTTCTTGATTTGAGCCATTTCTTGATTTCCGCCCTAAATCTTGCCTTAAAAGTAATTGTAATTAGAGCGTTTCCTTTTCCTCACAACTATATCCTGGAGCAAACGCGGAATTCTCAACCTATCCTGCATAAAGCAAACGAATCTAAGTTTCTGTCGGCTGTATTTCGAACGCTGAAGCTGCCTTCTACTCTGGGACTTGTAGCACCCTTGTTTGGCTTCGCATAGAACACACAGACGCACTGTGAGTTCAATGATGCAACGCTGCATTTACCACGCTGATGACGTGAGATATAATCTTACCACCTATTACGTTCCCTTTTACTTCCATTTCAAACGACGACCGCCTCCTGCCCTTTCCTGCAAAACTGAAATTCTATCCGCTTCCTATTACCCACATTTCGTCTCTCGATCCTTCTGAATACTCATCTCGCATTTTGTTTCCAGCATTAGTTCTTCTGTAATCGCTTGTGTATCAGATCTGTTACCAAGAATGTTATCAGTTGAGCAAAGCACCCATTATACTGCAGAGATCCAGAAGCACACACACCGCCATCTCAAGCTAGTGACAATGCTTTACGGTTCACATTCATATTACTCACTGTTTTTTGGAAAATTTTAACCTTATTCTTTGATCTGGTTGCATACGGGAGCAGTTGGTTAAGCTGTACGCGGCAACAAAAAATTTTTTGCCTACTGCCAATGTTTGAGCTATGGCCGGTTTTCGTGTTGCACGCGCTTGGGCGTAGTACACTGACGTAAAAAGAATTACAGCGCCGAACAGTAACTGATGTAGAGTGATTAAATTTCGGGAAGACATTTGTCTAGGTAACATTTCAGTGATCAACATAGCAAGATCACAGCCTAATGTCAGCGCGAGATAAGTCATTGACGTCCCCTTAGAAAAATTGATGAATTACTGTGCTGATAAACCTCTACGTTATTTGATTTTCAAACAGCTGAGCAAAACTGAACGTACTCAGACATTACCCGAAATGGTTCAAGTGGCTCTGAGCACTATGGGACTTAACATCTGAGGTCATCAGTCCCCTAGAACTTAGAACGACTTAAACCTAACTAACATAAGGACATCACACACACATCCATGCCCGAGGCAGGATTCGAACCTGCGACCGTAGGAGTCGCGCGGTTCCGGATTGAAGTGCCTAGAACCGCTCGGCCACCGCGGCCGGCTCAGACATTACTCTCTTTACTTATTCTGATCATCACTAAACTGACACACAATATTTTTAGCGCAACGCCATCTGACTTTAAACAATCCCTACAAAAGAATGGCCCTGACTAACATTAACCTATACCTTTCACAAATCACCTACCTCACAAAAATCTTCGTTACTCGAGCTACTTCAATACAGCGAGCGCCAATGCTGCCAGCTAAATAAAAGATTCTAACTACTGAAGTCACTAACTACTGATAGGCATAGTTAGCAAATGAAAGATTTTGATAAATAACAAACAATGTATTTACCTTAATAGTGTTCAAAAGTCATTATATATATATATATATATATATATATATATATATATATTCATGACATCCAGTCTTACAAATTTACTGTCTCTGATGGACACACGTCCAGATCATCCGCTCTCAAAACTCCGCCATCTCTCTCTCCCCCCACATCCACCACTGCTGGCGGCTCACTTCCAACTGCGCAACGCTAGGCGCTGTTCACATCCAACCGCCCAACACTAGAATATTCCAACAATGCAAACCAGCCACAGACTGCACACAGCACAGTCAGTGATTTTCATACAGAGCGCTACATGACGTTACCAACATAAAAACCTCAGCAGCCTACTTAGATCTAAACAGCCTACTTACATCATTCAAATGCGAAATGCTGATACATTAATAACCGGTGTAACCGCCAGAATATTGAATGCAAGTATGCAAAAGTGCATGCATTGTTTTGTACAGTTTGTGAGATGTAGTCCCATGCCTGTTGCATGGACGCGTAATGCTGGTCATGGATAACGCTGGAGTTGCCACCCGATGATGTCCCATATGTGCTCGATTGGTCACAGACCTGGCGATCGAGCAGCCCAACTCAACATGTCGACACTTTGTAGGGAATGTCGGGTGACAACAGTAGTATATAAGCGAGCGTTATCCTGTTGGAAAATACCTTCATCAATGCAACTCACGAATGGCAACACAACAGGTCGAATCACCAGGATTGGCATAAAAATCTGCAGTCAGAGGGCGTGGGACGATCACGAGAGTGCTCCCCCTGTCATACAAAATTGCACTCCAGATAACTCCAGGTGTAGGTCCAATGTGTCTACTACGCAGACGGGCCCTCAGTTGGCCTGCTCCTAACCAACATAAGGCCGTCACTGCCACCGTGGCAGAACCAGCTTCCATCATAAAACACAACAGATCTCCACCCTGCCCTCAAGTAAGCTCTCCCTTGACACCACTGGAGTCGCAAATGATGGTGGTTTGGCGTCTGCGGAATGCACGCTTGAGAACGCCGAAGTAACCTGCTTCTAACAGTCCGTTGTGGCATTATGGTGCCAAGTGCTGCTCAAATTGCTGCTGCAGCTAGTTCGATGCGACAGAGCTATGCACAAGCCGGCCGCTGGTGGCCGAGCGGTTCTGGCGCTACAGTCTGGAACCGCGCGACCGCTACGGTCGCAGGTTCGAATCCTGCCTCGGGCATGGATGTGTGTGTTGTCCTTAGGTTAGTTAGGTTTAAGTAGTTCTAAGTTCTAGGGGACTTATGACCTCAGCAGTTGAGTCCCATAGTGCTCAGAGCCATTTGAACAATTTAGCTATGCACAGAATGCAATGGTCTTCCCTCTCGGTGGTACCACGTGATCGTCCAGGGCCCAGTTATCTTGCGACGGACCAATGCTGCCAGTAATCATGTACAGTGGCTACATTCCTGACAAGTGGTTCTGCAGCATCGCAATAGAAACATCCAGCTTCTCGTAGCCCCATTACGCGGCCTCGTTCAAAATCAGTGAGTGTTCATAATGCCGTCATTGTCGCCTTAAAGACATAGTTGACAAACCAACTTACCACATCCAATCTCAAAGGTAACTCAAATGGTTCAAATGGCTCTGAGCACTATGGGACTTAACTGCTGAGGTCATCAGTCCCCTAGAACTTACTTAAACCTAACTAACCTAAGGACAGCACACACATCCATGCCCGAGGCAGGATTCGAACCCGCGACCGTAGCGGTCGTGCGGTTCCAGACTGAAGCGCCTAGAACCGCTCGGTCGCAGTAGCTGGCAAAGGTAACTACCACACGACCGCTACAGTGTGTATTTAAAGCAAACCTGATTTGCATCCTCATAATTGCCCTCCACTCTTACGCAATTAGTGCGAAATTAGAATAGCTATCATCTTTCAGACGGAGAAACGCACCTACCCATCTTTCGTTCATGTCGCACAAATCCTACTTGGTGTTGCAATTTTTTTCTGTCAGTGTATCTGAATCAGCCCCAATTGGTCGGCATATCTCTTGAGATGAGATGCAGAAGCGGGTGTGTTTATAACGGGCCTGGAATCCCACCCATCTCGAAGTTACGTTCGGTTTAACCATTCGTGCAGCGTGTGCAGTATATTAGAAATTTTGCTTTGAAGAAAGTCATTACGTGCTGTGCCATTTGAGCCTTTATATGAATCTAAGTGTAGCCTTTGGAGAAGTAACAATTGTAGTAATAAAAAATACACTCCTGGAAATTGAAATAAGAACACCGTGAATTCATTGTCCCAGGAAGGGGAAACTTTATTGACACATTCCTGGGGTCAGATACATCACATGATCACACTGACAGAACCACAGGCACATAGACACAGGCAACAGAGCATGCACAATGTCGGCACTAGTACAGTGTATATCCACCTTTCGCAGCAATGCAGGCTACTATTCTCCCATGGAGACGATCGTAGAGATGCTGGATGTAGTCCTGTGGAACGGCTTGCCATGCCATTTCCACCTGGCGCCTCAGTTGGACCAGCGTTCGTGTCGGACGTGCAGACCGCGTGAGACGACGCTTCATCCAGTCCCAAACATGCTCAATGGGGGACAGATCCGGAGATCTTGCTGGCCAGGGTAGTTGACTTACACCTTCTAGAGCACGTTGGGTGGCACGGGATACATGCGGACGTGCATTGTCCTGTTGGAACAGCAAGTTCCCTTGCCGGTCTAGGAATGGTAGAACGATGGGTTCGATGACGGCTTGGATGTACCGTGCACTATTCAGTGTCCCCTCGACGATCACCAGTGGTGTACGGCCAGTGTAGGAGATCGCTCCCCACACCATGATGCCGGGTGTTGGCCCTGTGTGCCTCGGTCGTATGCAGTCCTGATTGTGGCGCTCACCTGCACGGCGCCAAACACGCATACGACCATCATTGGCACCAAGGCAGAAGCGACTCTCATCGCTGAAGACGACACGTCTCCATTCGTCCCTCCATTCACGCCTGTCGCGACACCACTGGAGGCGGGCTGCACGATGTTGGGGCGTGAGCGGAAGACGGCCTAACGGTGTGCGGGACCGTAGCCCAGCTTCATGGAGACGGTTGCGAATGGTCCTCGCCGATACCCCAGGAGCAACAGTGTCCCTAATTTGTTGGGAAGTGGCGGTGCGGTCCCCTACGGCACTGCGTAGGATCCTACGGTCTTGGCGTGCATCCGTGCGTCGCTGCGGTCCGGTCCCAGGTCGACGGGCACGTGCACCTTCCGCCGACCACTGGCGACAACATCGATGTACTGTGGAGACCTCACGCCCCACGTGTTGAGCAATTCGGCGGTACGTCCACCCGGCCTCCCGCATACCCACTATACGCCCTCGCTCAAAGTCCGTCAGCTGCACATACGGTTCACGTCCACGCTGTCGCGGCATGCTACCAGTGTTAAAGACTGCGATGGAGCTCCGTATGCCACGGCAAACTGGCTGACACTGACGGCGGCGGTGCACAAATGCTGCGCAGCTAGCGCCATTCGACGGCCAACACCGCGGTTCCTGGTGTGTCCGCTGTGCCGTGCGTGTGATCATTGCTTGTACAGCCCTCTCGCAGTGTCCGGAGCAAGTATGATGGGTCCGACACACCGGTGTCAATGTGTTCTTTTTTCCATTTCCAGGAGTGTACATTTTGTGGCTCATCATTGTTATCAACTAAACCCTCTGTTGTACGCATTGTAATATACTACTAAAGGAACACGTATGATTCAGCAGTTTGAGAAACGGATGTGGAGAGAAGTAATGTAGTACTGTCGCTGAGACCCCTGTGGCTATTTTACAAGCTTCGAAGCATCGTTTTTAATCCAAAAACTATTTTTATTGATTTTCAAAGCAAACATACGTTTATAGCATTTGTAGACTCAGAAAAGGCTTTTGACAATGTTGACTAGAATATTCTGAAATTGTGTAGGTAGTAGCGCTGAAATACAGGGAGTGGAAGGTTATTTACAACTTGTTATAAGTTTGTTATAATAGACAAGGGGCACGAAAGGGAAGCAGTTGTTGAGAAGGGAATGAGATAGGTTCGTAGCCTATCTCCGATGTCATTTAGTATGTACATTGAGCAAGCAGTAAAGGAAACCAAAGACAAAGCTGGAGTAGTAATTAAAGTTCAGGGTGAAGAAATAAAAACTTCGAGGTTTTGCCGATGACACTGTAGTTCTGCCAGAGACAGTAAAGGACTTAGAAGAACATTTGAACGGGAATGGACGGAGTCTTGAAAGCAGAATACAAGATGATCAACATAAGCGAGACAAGGATAATGGAATGTAGTCAGGCGATGCCGATGGAATTGGATTAGGAAACGAGACTCTTAAAGTAGTAGACAGGTTTTGTTATTTGGACAGAAAAATAACTGATTATGATAATAATAATAATTGTGGTGTCATTGCCAGACACCACACTTGCTAGGTGGTAGCTTAAATCGGCCGCGGTCCATTAGTACATGTCGGACCCGCGTGTCGCCACTGTGTGATCGCAGACCGAGCGCCACCACACGGCAGGTCTCGAGAAACGTACGAGAACTCGCCCCAGTTGTACGACGACGTTGCTAGCGACTATACGGACGAAGCCATTTCTCTCATTTGCCGAGAGACAGTTAGAATAGCCTTCAGCTAAGTTAATGGCTACGACTTAGCAAGGCGCCATTAGCCTTAAATAGCTTGTATATAAGGAGTCACTTGTATCGCCAACATCTCCAGATGTCTCATCAAGAACGATGTATACAAGGATGTATTAAAAGTTAAGTATATTCCAAAGATACGTATTTTCTTTATCACATTCATTAAGTCTCCTGTTTCAGACCTCACTCCATCCTTCGTGAGTTAGCGCGTGCATCTTGGCCGCCTCTTTCAATTAGTGTGCGTAGTGTTGGCAAGTCTGCCGACACTACAATAATAATAATAATAATAATAATAATAATGTCGTGTGACGAGGGCCTCTTGTCGAATAGACCGCTCGCCTGGTGCAAGTCTTTCGAGTTGACGCCACTACGGCGACTTGCGCGTCGATGGGGATGAAATGATGATGTTTAGGACAACACAACACCCAGTCCCTGAGCGGAGAAAATCTCCGACCCAGCCTGGAATCGAACCCGGGCCCTTTGGATTGGCATTCTGTGGTGCTGACCACTCAGCTACCGGGGCGGACAAAATAACTGATCATAGTTGAAGTAGGGAGGTTATAAAATGGAGACTGGCAATGACAAGAAAAGCGTTCCTGATGAAGAGAAATTTGTTAACATTGAATACGGTCTTACGTTAGTAGGACGTCTTATTTGAAGGTATTTGTCTGGAGTGTAGCTATGTATGGAAGTGAAACTTGGACAGCAAGAAGATAGAAGGTTTAGAAATGTGGGGCTACAGACGAATGCCACAGATTAGATGAGTACATTATGTGATTAATGGGGATGTGCTGAATAGACTTCGGGAGAGAAGATATTTGTGACAACTCGACTAACAGAATGGGTCGGTTAATAGGACACATTCTGTGACATCAAGGGGTCACCCATTTAGTATTGTAGAGAAATGTGGGCGGTTAAAATTATAGAGGGAGACAAAGAGATGAATATAGTAAGCAGATTCAGAAGGATGTTTGTTGCAATAGTTATTCGAAGATGGAGAGCTTTGTACAGGATTGAGTAGCAAGGAGAGCTGCATAAGACCAGTGTTTGGATTTTAGACCACAATTATTCGAATGCTAAAAACTGATAAAGTGTCCTTCGTCAGCTCGCCTACCTCCCCCTACTGGAGGAATGTAAGTATCGTGTAAACAATAAAAATAATGGTTCGCTGCATATTGCGCGCAGCCACCTAGCAACAACAGCATGTATTGTAATACGACTTCGCGTGATCGAGAAAATGTGATTATGACCACTCTAGCCTCACATGCCTCCCGAAGCAACAATTAACGGTCCAGGTACATTCTGCTGTTGTGACTCTCAGCCGAAGACCGTTCGCCTGACACTCCATCTCCGGTGTTCGCAACTGTCTTCCTGGAAGTATGACTGCGCAGCTAACGTCTATAAAAGCCTGGCGACAATAAAACTGCCAGAAGGTCGGGCTAATAGTTTCTTTTTTTCTCTCTCTCTGACTGTGGGAAGTGTGTACGGATAATAAGTTAAGGGACTCTACGTCATCTTAAGACAAGACGGCGGCTGTGGACTAAGAAGACCTAAAACACACCGGTACTCTGACATCGTAAATGACCGTGCCTTGCCTCTTAAGTGCTTTAATGCCACGTGCTGCGCCAGCTGTCACTTAGGGCCTTAACTCCAGAAGCTAGAGCCTCTTTACGACCAAAAAAAAAAAAAAAAAAGAAAAAATTGTTCCATTAATCTTCGGAATGTTTACGTCGAATTTACTTGACCCCTTTTCTCCGTTCTCCATTTCCATCATCACTGTCCGCAGTGATTAAATCGGCGTATTTCGTAGCAGATGTACGGCAATTCATCAAAGTTTTCGGCGCGCAATAAAAACACGTGAATTCTATGCTCATGCCCGAACAAAGATTGCGACCCTGGTAAAAGAGAGAATTTTATTTCCCTTTCGATTACTCATTAAATTGTCGTAAATGCACAGACGTCAGAATAGTTGACTTATCAGGTTATTCTTGCACAACCGTTGTAGTAAGGCTCACCTTCATATCTCACTCTATCTCTCTTGGCATCACTGCCACACATGATGGACACTAATTCATCCAGGATTTAGCAAGTGAATGCTTTGCTCATAGAAGGTCGTACATTATGTTTTTGGCAGTATTGAGTTTTCACTGGAATGAAGTGGTACGTCACATGAGACACGATACTATAGCAAATGATATCTTTCTTTCTGTTTACAAGTTGAGCTTTTTTGTAGTTCTAAAGTTGACCATCCTGGAAGAACGTTGCATACCAGTGAAATGGTGGATGTGGCTGGTCGGCCACGGTGACCGAACGGTTCTAGGGGCTTCAGTCGGGAACCGCGCTGCTGTTACGCTCGCAGGTTCGAATCCTGCCTCGGGCATGGATGTGTGTGATGTCCTTAGGTTAATTAGGTTTAAGTAGTTGTCAGTTCTAGGGGACTGATGACCTCAGAAGTTTAAGTCCCATAGTGCTCAGAGCCATTTGGATATGGCTGATGTAAGTTTCACTCCAAAGGAAATTGTATCGTTCAATAAAAACACAGACAGGAAACTACATCCATCAAACTGGAAGGTGAATGTCAAGAAAAGTAAGAGGAACAGTGGATGATTTTATATTTCTGTAGCTGGTAAAGACAATCCTCAGAAAAACTACACCAAAATGAAGTACTGCATTTAAGAAGGTAGTATATCACGTAGAATAATTTGTTTGGTCTGGCCGTTGGTTTGAGCAAAACAATGACGGGACAGTGATACTTTTTTTACAGCTACGCTTTTTTGATAGGATATTTAATGGCAGTGGAGCAATATTTTATTGTTTCGTGACATAGCTTTCCACCTTGCGATGGTACTTTTGCAGTAATCGAGAAAAGAAAGGGGTTTCTGATGTCAGATTAGCTATGAACGGAAGCATGTAATATCTGAAGCTTGTTTACGTACACCTTTCATTACAAAGGGAATGAGCCAGGAAGCTTTTATTGCTGTCATTGTCCTTGAAAGAATTATAAAGAGTGACCCAAACTTGAAAATTGCTAGTTAAGTGGTTGAACATAAATGCCGAATATCCACATTCAGTGTATCTGCGTCATAGTTGTCATGTCATTCGCCTTTGGGTACGTCTTTCTCTGCCAAAAACAGGAGAGCAAATCGATCTCAAGTTAATATCCCTACACATGTTATTGTTTCCTTTGTTGGATGTATAAAGGACGTCTTCCTGTATCGGCGGAGAAAATGAGGTGCCTGTTGAGTATGTGTAAATACCTTACTATACAATTCAGGGAATTTTATGTCAACTTAGCTTCTCTATAAACAGTTCAATTTATTTTCCCATTATTTAGTTTTTTTCTTTCTTATTGTTTCTTGTCCTGTGTACTAGTTTTTTTCAGTTTGGACACTGATTTCATAAAGACATTGTATTACGCAGTATGTCAGATAATATAATATTTTAATACTTGCCATTATTTTTGCCACTGCAAGAGAAAATTAATATTTTTTTTATACACACTGTTACTCCACAATGTACTTTTAAAGAATATGCAACGTCCTTATGGGAAAGCTACATAAAAATTAAGATAACTTTGTAAGTATTGTGAAATATGCTCAATGTATGTTGCTGTTCTATAACACATAATTCTGTCACTTGCAAATACACAACAAAATGTGTATATAAATAGTACCAAACGGAAGATGGCTCTAAGCACTATGAAATTTAAATCTGAGGTCATCAGTCCCCTAGAACTTAGAACTACTTAAACCTAACCAACCTAAGGACATCACACACATCCATGCCCCAGGCAGGATTCGAACCTGCGACCGTAGCAACAGCGCGTTTCCGGACTGAAGCGCCTACAACCACTCGGCCACAGAGGCCAGCACCAAACGAAAACAACAATTATTTCTACTTCCTGAAAAAATTTGAAATTCAAGTATTTTTTACTGCATCAGTATCTGTCTCTATAGCATCAAACAAGGTAAGAAATACCGGGAATCGTATGATCCATCCGTCTGAGAATAGCGCAGATGGCGTTCTGTATATTTTCGCGTTTGAACGGGTTGCATTATATGTTTCTGTTGGAGGAATGGTGACCAGCAATCCACTCGCACAAATGAGGAACATTGTTTACAGCACGCAGAAGCAAGCTCACTTGCTACGCACTACACCGTACGAACAAGAGTACAGACCACTGCAGTGTCTCGCAGTGTTAGACAAGGCTGCACAGTTGCACCAAAGAGATAGCTGTCAACCAGGTGTTCATAGTGTCAAGGCTACATGGAAAACAGGGGTGGCTTTCTAGTGTTCGTAGCTAGTACATTTGCCATTCACCTGTATGACTACCTCGTTTCTTACCCTGTTATAAAGGTTTGCTACCGAGAAAACTAGTGAGAAGCTGAGTTCAATAGAACATTTATGTCACGCACTTAGTCAATGTCAGTGACCGAACAGTCTTCAACTAGTAACTGTTATTCCAATTGATTAAATACATAGCTGAGATGTTTTTTGCATGTGATGATGGTCTGATCCTAGACACAAATCGATCATCTGATACAGCTGTGTATTTCATAATGCCGTTCGTAATCACGATTAAAGCTATAAGCCACCGCCACCACCCACACAAAATATTAAATGGATAAATAATATCAGAGAAATGACTGTTGTTGTTTTTGTTGTTGTTGTTGTTTTTGTTGTTGTTGTTGTCTTCAGTCCAGAGACTGGTTTGATGCAGCTCTCCATGCTACTCTATCCTGTGCAACCTTCTTCATCTCCCAGTACCTACTACAAACCTACATCCTTCTGAATCTGCTTAGTGTATTCATCTCTTGGTCACCCTCTACGATTTTTAACCTCCACGCTGCCCTCCAATACTAAATTGGTGATCGCTTGATGCCTCAGAACATGTCCTACCAACCGATCCCTTCTTCTAGTCAAGTTGTGCCAAAAACTCCTCTTCTCCCCAATTCTATTCAATACCTCCTCATTAGTTACGTGATCTACCCATCTAATCTTCAGCATCCTTCTGTAGCACCACATTGCGAAAGCTTCTATTCTCTTCTTCTCTAAATTATTTTTATCGTCCATGTTTCACTTCCATACATGGCTATACTCCATACAAATACTTTCAGAAATGAATTCCTGACACTTAAATCTATACTCGATGTTAACAAATTTCTCTTCTTCAGCAACGCTTTCCTTGCTATTGCCAGTCTACATTTTATATCCTCTCTACTTCGACCATCATGTTATTTTGCTCCCCAAATATCAAAACTCCTTTACTACTATAACCGTCTCATTCCCTAATCTAATACCCTCAGCATCTCCCGACTTAGTTCGACTACATTCCATTATCATCGTTTTGCTTTTGTTGATGTTCATCTTATATCCTCCTTTCAAGACACTGTCCATTCCATTAAACTGCTCTTCTAGGTCCTTCGCCGTCTCTGACAGAATTACAATGTCATCGGCAAACCTCAGAGTTTTTATTTCTTCTCCATGGACTTTAATACCTACTCCGAATTTTTCTTTTGTTTGCTTTACTGCTTGCTGAATATATAGATAGAATAACATCGGGGATAGGCTACAACCCTGTCTCACTCCCTTCCCAACCACTGCTTCCCTTTCATAACTGCCATCTGGTTTCTGTACAAATTGTAAATAGCCTTTTTCTCCCTGTATTTTACCCCTGCCACCTTCAGAATTTGAAAGAGAGTATTACAGTCAACATTGTCAAAAGCTTTCTCTAAGTCTAAACATGCTACAAATGTTGGTTTGCCTTTCCTTAACCTACCTTCTAAGATAAGTCGTAGGGTCAGTATTGCCTCACGTGTTCCATTATTTCTACGGAATCCAAACTGATATTCCCCGAGTTCGGCTTCTACCAGTTTTTCCATTCGTCTGTAAGGAATTCGCGTTAGTATTTTGCAGCCCTGACTTATTAAACTGTTAATTCGATAATTTTCACATCTGTCAACACCTGCTTTCTTTGGGATTGGAATTATTATATTCTTCTTGAAGTCTGAGGGTATTTCGCCTGTCTCATAAATCTTGCACACAAGATGGTAGAGTTTTGTCAGGACTGGCTCTCCCAAGGCTGTCAGTAGTTCTAATGGAATGTTGTCTACTCCCGGGGCCTTGTTTCGACTTAGAAACAATGACTATGTGTTAAAAAGAGGAGGCGAGGGAACAGACGTATGAGAAGCTCTTGCGATAGAATTGCACTCCTTTGGCCATTATTCATTTTGTTTCCATATTAGCAGGCTCAGTACCTTAGCGTTTGAAATAACAGCGGAATGCGTAAATCAGGATGCCCGCACCGGAGTCTGAACCCGCCTTCTTCTGGCTGCGAGTCCACCGTCAACTCTGTGGGCCGCACGAGGTGTTCCGTTAGGAACACACGTACGCCGGCGGCGCTGTGTTATTGGCTTGTTTGCCGTCGAAGCGTGACTTACGTTCCAAGAGGGTACCTCTGGCGCTCTTGCGTGTCTGTGGAGGAGTCGTAAGTTGCTTACCGCCTCGAGCCTGATGCTGAGCCAAACAGTGACCCTTCCCCTATGTCCCATTCTAAACGTATTTTATTGTTTAAACCGTATCCGTTAGTCGTTCCACTACGCGAAAGAACCAATATTGCTAGTCAGTAAGCACGTGAAGTAAAACAGAGTAAGGGCCGCGGAGAACACTGTACATATTGTATTGAACGAGGAAACAGACATGAAGCATTGCTGAAATGTTATCCAATGGAATCCCTAAAAGAAGGCAATGACCTAAGCCAAACGCTTCTGTAACACTTTATGAAATGATGAAAGCAAAATTAAAAAAGTCATGGTGCTTTCGTAGCATTTGTCGATTCAGCGTTCAACAACGCAAAGAGATGCAAGATGTTTGAAATCCTTAAACAGTAGGTATTTGCTATAGGGAAAGATGAGTACTACAGCCGCGCGGGATTAGCCGAGTGGTCTGAGGCGCTGCAGTCATCGACTGTGCGGCTGGTCCCGTCGGAGGTTCGAGTCCTCCCTCGGGCATGGGTGTGTGTGTTTGACCTTAGGATAATTTAGGTTAAGTAATGGCTCTGAGCACTATGGGACTTAACATCTATGGTCATCTGTCCGCTAGAACTTAGAACTACTTAAACCTAACTAACCCAAGGACAGCACACAACACCCAGTCATCACGAGGCAGAGAAAATCCCTGACCCCGCCGGGAATCGAACCCGGGCGTGGGAAGCGAGAACGCTACCGCACGACCACGAGCTGCGGACGGTTAAGTAGTGTGTAAGCTTAGGGACTGATGACCTTAGCAGTTAAGTCCCATAAGATTTCACACACATTTGAACATTTTATTTAATACTACACACCAATTAAATACAAGAACCAGCACTTTGTAGATGACATGACATGGAAAGATTGCATAGTCTCAATCGTCGGTAAATCAAGTAGGAAACGTCGGTTTACCGGTGCGATATCAGGGGACCGCAAAGGCGATTACTTAGAAATCGGTCGTGCGGCCCATCCTAGGTATTGCTAAAGTGTGTGGGACCCGTAATAACAGGTCTAACAGGGGATGTTGAACGTACGTAGAGAAGGGCAGCAGGAGTGATTACAGGTTTGTTTGACCCGCGGGAGGGTGTTACAGAGGTTGAAGAAACTGCATTGGCACACTCTTGAAGATAGACTCAAGCTATCCCGAGAAAGCCTATTTACACAGAATCTGATGAGTTACAGCCGTACATCGAAGAAGTAACGATGGGAATAATGGAACACTTCACAAACGGGATTAAAATTCAGCTTGGAAGGACATAAATGGTATCATTCCCTCATAACAGTGTTGTCCTCCAGAGAATAGGAACCGTTGTGGACTGGAAGCAAACCAAAGTATTTGGAAGTATCAAAAACTTGAAATCATAATTGGAGGCCACATATCGGACGAAGTGAAGGAATTCTGCTATCCTGGAAACGAAACAACCCATGACGGACGAAGCAGCGGGTGGTAAGAAACGATGAGGTACTCCGGAGAATGACTGACTGGAATATACAGAAAACACTCTCTAGCAGAAGGTTAAGGCACTAGGGAATAACTTCCACTGAACTAGAGGTAGATGTAAGGTGCAAAAAATTGTAGGACGAGGCAGAGGTTGGAATATATAAAGCTTGGAGGGTCCCATCGAAACAGTTATGAAACGAAGTTGAGATTATATTCCTTTATTCGCAATCCTTTGCAGTTGAAGATACCGTAATGTTCGTTATGATCGTTTTCTTTGCTTTCTTACTCCATTGTTTTTTGTCATTCTTAAAGGTTCCCAGTGTTTCCGTTAAATGCTGTTGGTCTTTCTTTCATGTTTGTCAATGTATCTCTGTTTCTCTTTCGTAATAGCATATCAGCTTTACGATTCTCTCTCTCTCTCTCTCTCTCTCTCTCTCTCTCTCTCTCTCTCTCTCTCTCTCTCTCTCTCACACACACACACACACACACACACACACACACACACTACAAGCTGTGTAACCCAAGTCGGAACTACACTATCTTAGGCAGCTGTCTGGTGACGTCACAAACCTATCGTTTCTTCGATGCATATAGTGTTCGGTTTGGTGAGCTTGTTTGAATCTGAGACTGCTGTCCCAGTCATTATAGCCTCTGATGATGTCCCCAGCATTGGAAGACGAAACGTTAGTTACAGGCCTCTGACCGCAGCCTAATCCCTATAAAAAATATGTCACCAAGGATGCAAATTCCGGGCGTTGAAACTTCATGGCAGATTGTGTGCCCGACCGAGACTCGAACTCGGGAACTCTGCCAATCGCGGGTAAGTGCTCTACCATCTGAGTTATCCAAGCACGACTCACGCCCCGTCCTCGTAGCTTTACTTCTGCCAGTACCTCGTCTCCTACCTTCCAAGCTTTACAGAAGCTCTCCTGCGAACCTTGCAGACCTAGCACTCCTGAAAGAAAGGATATTGCGGGGACATGGCTTAGCTACAGCCTGGGGAGTGTTTCCAGAATGAGAGCACTTGCCCGCGAAAGGCAAGGGTCCCGAGTTCGAGTCTCGGTCCGGCACACAGTTTCAGTCTTCCAGGAAGTTTCATATCAGCGCACACTCCGCTGCAGAGTGAAAATCTCATTCTGGCTACCGGACGTTGTTAGTTGATCCTGTTAGTCGTGATTTTATCAACTCGACGACTGCAGTTTCTTTACCTCTTTTAACGTACTAATTAAAGGTTGTATTTCGGTTTGACGTACAGGAATATCAGCTTCTATCAGTCATGTAGATACATTATGCAAACTGAGTAACAAGCTTTGGATAGTCTCGTCTGTGTTACTTGGTGAACGGAAATTTTGCACAGGCTCCTTTTTCTCACATCTTAAGTTTCATGAAAGAGCAGCGTGTGAGATACGGCACTCCGCTTGAGGTGGTGTGACTTTAACTTGCCAGGTGTACCGGTATGAAATGAGCGTTAAGATACAAATGTGTCGATAGGGAACATTTGTGTGTGAAGGAGCCTTAATTTTTGTTTGGTTGGTATGACATCTGTCAAAGATATTTAGTATACATAAAGTCATGGAACAAACAACATCATATTTTTTCATCGTGTTAACAATGTTGAATTTTGTACCAGAAAGTGATGATTTGCGGAAAGCATTGATTTTTTGTTTTCATTTGTAAAAGAGTGCTGCAGAGTCGCATCGAATGCTTGTCGAGGCATCTGGTGACCATGCTCTATCAGAAGCAACATGCAAAAGATGGTTTCAACGGTTCAGAAATAATGATTTTGATGTAAGAAATTCAGAACGTGGAAGACCACCAAAAAAGTTCGAAGACGCCGAATTGCAAAGAAATATTGGATGAAGATGATACTTTGAGTCAGAAGCAAATGGCAGCAATGCTAAATGTTGCACAACAAACAGTTTCTGACCGTTTGAAAGCTATGGGAAAGATCCAAAAGTGTGGAAAATGGGTGCCACATGAATTGAATGAAAGACAGATGGAAAACCGAAAAACCATTTGTCAAATTTTGCTCCAAAGACATGAAAGAAAATCAATTTTGCATCGAATTGTTACTGGCTAAGAAAATTGGATTTATTTTAAGAATTCTAAACGGGAAAAATTATGGGTTAATCCGGGACAACCATCAACATCGACTGCAAAACCAGATAGATTCGCCAAGAATACAATGCTCTGTGTTTGGCGGGATCGGAAAGGTGTGGTGTATCATGAGCTTCTAAAACCCGGTGAAACTGTGAATATTAATCGCTACAGACAACAAATGATCAATTTAAACTATGCATTGATCGAAAAAAGACGATAATTGGCCAGAAGACATGGCAAAGTAATTTTTTTACACGACAATGCACCTGCATATAAAGCAAAACTGGTTGAGGATAGAATCAAAACACTTGGCTGGGAGCTGCTACCCCACCCGCCGTATTCACCAGACTTGGCCCCTTCCGACTACCATTTGGTTTCATCAATGGGTCACGCATTGGCTGAGGAAAACTTCGATTCCTGCGAAGAAGTCGAAAATTGGGTGTCTGATTGGTTTGCGTCACAAGACGAACATTTCTATTGGCGTAGTGTCCACAAATTGCCGGAAAGATGGTCAAAATGTATAGAAAGCAATGGTCAGTACATTGAATAAAATGTTTTTACTTTTCAGTTCAAAATTAGTGTTTCCTTTTCACAAAAAAACGCTCATTTCATACCGGTACACCTGGTACTTGCAATTGCTTTGTTCAGTGCGGAAGAAAACGGTAAAGTAGTATCGGTCGTAGCGTTACACAACTCGTGCTCTCCTAGTGAGCGCAATGTTGCACTGGCGTGAAGTACCGGATCCGGTTCAATGAATGGCGCCCGGGTGCGGCATTAATTGCTCTCATTGACTCGCTGATTTGCAGCGTGGGAGCAACTCTATCAGTTCCCTGTGTCAGTCGGCGTTCACACGTGTGTAAAGCATAAACGCGGCGAGGCGCCGTGCCAGAAGTACAGTAAGATCATGGTGCCCATGTGGTCGTAATTCACATCCGTGTGCGAGAGCGAACAGCGGCTATCTCGTCTGTCAAAAATGTTGTCATATTTAACTGCCACTGTGTATCTTGTGATATGGTTGCAAAATTATTGAACAGGCGTGAAAGAAATATTGAGTCAAACAGGAATGCTAAGCGATCAAATAAGCCCGTCACTCCGTAACCGTCATGTGAACGAAATAGGATGTTCATAAACGTTCTGTCACTAATAAAATCACAGAATTAATAAAGCATTTTGTTGATCTCATAACAACGTTTAATTACCTACTTGTTTTGCAATACAAACAGCATCAGCGCAATAAAATCATATCATTTCTGGTTGCGTAAGACTTTTTCTCCCTTTTGCTGGCTTCCAACTCTCAGCTACACACAGTTTGTGATCAAAAGTATCCGTACACCAAAAAAAACACACGTTTTTCATATTAGGTGCATTGTGCTGTCACCTACTGTCAGGTATTCCATATCAGCAACCTTAGTAGTCATTAGTCATGGGAGACGAAAAGGAGACGAGATCTACTCTCGGTCTGACAACGGAAATTTTTCAGACTGCGTTCTATCTCGCCTTCAGCTCCCAAAGATAGGGAGATCCACCAGGGACGATACGTGGTGCGGATTCGACGTGTAACTGTAGGTCCCCTTTCCCATGTGGGATTATCGGGTGTTTAGGGACAAGCAAGCCGTCGAATTGGCGTCCAATTGAAAGATTTGTTGTGTTCGGGTTGTCTGGGGCAGGAGACCAGACAGCGAGGTCATCGGTCTCATCGGATTAGGGAAGGATGGGGAAGGAAATCGGCCGTGCCCTTTCAAAGGAACCATCTCGGTATTTGCCTGGAGCGATTTAGGGAAATCACGGAAACCCTAAATCAGGATGGGCGGACGCGGGATTGAACAGTCGTCCACCCGAAAGTTTTGTATCAGGCCGTTGAGCCACACGAAATAATAATAATAATAATTATTAATAATAATATTTATTCATAGTATAAGAATAAACGATGCAGATGAGATCACTATGCTGGATTTAGTTTTTTATGACTCGTAAGGACTTCCAAAGCGTCTAGGACTGCGTGGTGATTGGCTGATAATTCGTGCAGATCTCTGTGAAGTGGCTTTCTGTAGTTGTCAGAAGGATATTTTGTGAATGCCGATGGTTTTCACGTGCGCAGTAAGATGTTTTGGCATTGATTGCAGTGTGAGAGAACCACTGTGGCGACTTTCACTGGTTTATGCCAATCACTGCATGCCTAGTTCGACTTTAATGTCCTCGTATTGGCAAGTCTTTTCAAGTTGTTTCTCGTCGATTCTACTTTCGTCTTGTATGGCAGTTTCAATGGTACTCTCTTTATATTTCTCCACGGTTGTGGTGTCTGGAGTTTTCTGCTCCAGCATTCGATTTGCCGGAATTCGAAGTCCCACAGTAACCTTGCATGTTGGTTTGCGGTCTCCGCAGTTCCTTGCCACCACCGGATTATAATTTTGGCGTAAGTTTCAGTAGATCACTCGTGCCAGATCATTGTGCTTTTGCTTGTAATCAGCTGTCTTTTTACAACAATTCATGATATAGTTAACTGTTTCGTTAGTTTCTCTGCACTTTGGATCATTTGCTGATTTCTCAATTCTGGCTTTGACGGCGTTATTTCTAGTGGCTCGTTCCAGTGCAGCAAAAATCAGGAATTCAGTTTCCTTATTTAGGGTTCCACTCGCCAGCGAAGACCAGGTCTCTTTTTTTACGTATTTTGCCTTTAATCTTCTTCATGAACTGAACTGAGGGAAAACCGAAACAGAAGAGACTCGAGATGTGGTGCTATAGACGAATGTTGAAAGTTAGGTGGAATGATAAGGTAAGGGATGAGGAGTTTCTACACAGAATTGGAAAGGAATATGTGGAAAACACTAACAAGGAGAAAGGACAGGTTGATACGACATCTGTTAAGACATCAGGGAATGACTTTCATGGTACTAGAGGGAGCTGTACAGGACAAAAACTGAAGAGAAAGACAGATATTGGAATACATCCAACTACTCTGAGATGAAGAGGTGAGGAATTCGTGGCGGGCAGCATCAAACCAGCCAGAAGACTGAAGACTCAAAAAAATCTTCTTCAAAAACTGCACGGGCAGAGTCCGGCATTGGAACGCAGCCTTACCATAATGAGTCTTGGTTTACTGTACCTTGAGAAGCTTTTTGTGAGAGGTGATTTTTTCATACCTTTCACATAGTCTGCCAATACATGCTTATCTTCTTCCACTGTCTGACTCACTTGCAAGATTGGCGTGCCGCCTGCTTTTCAGGATATGGTGCCATTCGACGCCACTAGGAGAGTGGATTGCATGAAGAAGCGACAGGTTTTCTTATTTTTCTGTCCACATCATTCGGCTCTACTTGCGTGCAATTCACAATGGCTGCAACGTATCTGATAACGGGCACGAACCACGTATTATATGCCGTGATGGTATTACTGCGATTCAGCTTGCTTTCCAAAGTTTTTCTGACCATTTGGGTGCACGTCTTGCCGACTGCACTTCTTACCTTCGAGTGTTGTCCATCTGCTAAATGCCTATGTATTTGTAGGCTTATGGCTGTTGGCACTTGATGGTTTGTCCATTTGGCATCTCGCTGCATTTCTATTATTATTACACACGTTACAGGCCTATTATCAGACCACGCGAAACATTCGTGACTACTTGTTCTTCCAGTACTCCTTCATTCGTTCACTAAACGCTCTCTTCCTTTCTTCCGTCCACTTTGGCCTTTGGGCTTTAGGTGCTGCTTTCTCTTACATCATTTCCCACTTGTACTCCTTGTGTCTATAGACGCCTTGGTCCATGACGTCCGCTGAATCTATCTGAGCTCTTTCCAGATCAGTTTTGACTTGTATCATCCAGGGTGTAGTGGTCTTGAGTCTCTCGATGTACCTGAGGATTCTGATGGTGAGTCTGGTCTGTGGGAGTCTGCTTATGTGTCCATCAAATTTTAGTCGCCTCTTTCTAATGTCCGCGGCGATGTTGGAGAACCTCTCTGTGGTGTCCCTGGAGTGAAGCCTATATCCATCGTCCGTGAGTTTTGGCCCGATAATTTGCCTAATGATTTTTCTTTCCTGTGTCAGAATGTTCTCAAGGTCGGCCTTGTGTGTAACATCAGTGTCTCACTGGCGTATAGCATCTCAGGTTTGATTACAGTGTTGTAGTGACGGATTTTGGTGCAGGTGGACAGACATTTCTTGTTGTAAATACCCTGTTTTTTGCGTAAGGCTCTCTTCCTGTTCAATAACCTAGTGTTCTGGGCAATTTTCTCCTTTCCTGTCGGTTGGAGCACTTCACCTAGGTACTTAAAGTGTGTGAGCCTGTTGATCTTGTCATACTTTATTATTATTATTATTATTATTATTACACACGTAGTAGACCCTTTGTGGATCACGTGAAACTTCTACAGTTCTTCCTGCGGGTTTTCCATGAGACCTTCATTTTCTCGCTCATGGCTTTCTTTATTTCATCCGTCCACTTTGTACCGGTCTTTATGGCTCTTTTCTCTGGCTGGACTTTGTAGGGAAGCAGCCTACTCACGCCGTAGTAAATTCACATCGGTCTTTCCATTGTGTGCCAGCCAGTCCGCTGTAACTAGCTCTGACGTCATAAATGTTGCGCAATACTTTTAAAATCAAGCAAATAACCTAAAATGTTTCTAGCATGTCAGGAGTAATACTAAATCAACATGTGTTGAATATCAGTTCGATAACTTGAACCATTTTCGAAATTTGGACGTTTTTCTGTAAAAATCATTGGCGCAACAGAAAAGATCTAGAGACCTAAAAATTTATAATTAGATTCATCTTTCATAATAATTTAATAAAAACAGTACTTTGGGTTTCACAAATTAAAAATTCAGTGGAAATTCATGATTTTCTGGTTTTCGTCTTAAAACTTAAGGAAGCAAGATATATTAAGTAGGCTAATAAATAAGGCTAGGATGTTTATATTTAAGTAGGTTGGAGATACGCTATAACTATGAAGATGTGAGAAGTTTCATTTGAATACCTATAAAACTATAGCGATAGCGTATCTCCAAAGGGCCAGTTCAGAGCTCGTCTACTGCGTGCAGTGTAATTAAATTAATTCTCTCGCCCAAAATATTTAACTTAGCCACGTCAAAATTTTATTATGATTACTTACCTGTGTGCTGAATGCACATTTAAATTAAGAGCTTCATCGGCCATAAGCAAAAGAAGCTATGATTTATTTAATAACTTAAAGTGGTGCATTACTAGCCCAGCGGCTAGTCGGGAGAGCCGATTTGATCAGGCGTTCCCTTAGCCGTCCGCACCGCGGCTTTGTATATAAGAACGCTGCGCGAGGAAGCAAGGCCCCAGTTCTCTCCAGACGCTGAATAGCACGCCATCTGTGTCGGGAGTCGCGTCGCGTCGGTATCATTGCTACAAACAGCCTCGGATGCCGTATTAAGATACTCGAGATACGCGTAACCATGAAATCATTTTCGAGTGAAGTGTTAATTCTGGGTTGACTTTAATTATCGATCTTCAGTTTGCGTATGTCGTATTTTCACGTGCCGCCGCGGGACAAACATTCTACCATTATTTAGCGTGGCGTTTGATGAACCTAATCATCAAATTACGGCGAGCATTCACTTAAATATTTAATTTGGACAGTTGTAGTGGCATCAGCGCATTAGACTCTGAACTGCTCTGTTAGATTGTGTGGATTATTTGTTTTATCTGTGATTTTCAGAATATAGAGAAAGTTTTTTGATGATTGTCTGGGATTTATAATCAAAAACTATCTCCTAATTCCTCAGAGCTATAAGCTGTAACTATAAGTGTATTCTCAGATGAAGTGGGCACTAGGAATTCTAATTACAGGCTTCTCGTTTTGCTAATCACTTTCTGGTTGCCAATATTGTAGTTAGAGAGCCAGTGTTGAGAACGGCGAAAGACAGCATAAATAACATTCTAAATAATAGGAACATTTTTAACAACAATAATTGCACCCGCCGCCGCACATATGGTTAATCGGCCGGGAATTGCAGTGTTTCTACATTCAAATATTTATACAACAGTAAATTTCTATCCGCCGCCCCACAACTTCCCGCTTGTCTATTTTGCCTCTGTAGATGTTACCGTCTGCAATGTCCTGACTGGATAGTTAAGCGTCAGTAAGGTCTCTTCGTACTTGTTCGGCCCATGTCATACCTTTAAGGGTTTCAGTGGCTCTGAGTATCTGGCGTGAGAGTCTATACTCAGGGAATCTGTGTATGTGTCCATTGAATTTAAGACGTCTTTTTCTGATGTCAGCAGCAATGTTTGAAATTTCCTCTGTAGTTCAGTTGGATTGCAGTATACATCCAGCTTCACTTTTTCGTGGTCCAAGGATTTTCCTAATGATTTTTCGTTCTTCTTTTTGTAGATTTTGTAGTAGCATGTTGTAATGGAGTGACAAGGTTTCTGCTGCGTATAGCACCTCGGGTTTAATGGCAGTGCTGTAGTGCCTCATTTTTGCATGCATGGACATGTACTTTTTGTTGTAAGGTTGGTGTGTTCGACCGTAGGCCCTCTTTAGTTTCTGTGCTCGAGTTTCTTGAGATTTATTTTCTAGTCCAGTGGGTTCCAAAATTTACTCCAGTTATTTAAAATGTGAAAGTGTGTTTATCCATCCATATTTTGTGATGAGAGTCTGCATGTTTAAGAGTGTACACAAACAGTGTACATTATTATTATTATTTTCGATTATTCCCTTTTGAGAGAGCGATTGAACTTGAGTAGCCATGATTTCTTCTTCTTTCTTCGTTCTTCCTAAATTCTCTTCATATT
This sequence comes from Schistocerca nitens, assembly GCF_023898315.1. Taxonomy (NCBI): domain Eukaryota; kingdom Metazoa; phylum Arthropoda; class Insecta; order Orthoptera; family Acrididae; genus Schistocerca; species Schistocerca nitens. The sequence goes on from NC_064617.1 coordinate 965,320,066, forward strand.
TTCACTGTGTTCTCTCTTGCGTTCTTCAGACCATCTTTTTCCCGTTCTGTTCTCCGTATGTTCTTGTTTAAGTGTGTGTTTCTGTATGATGTTTCTAAATTGTTGTCTATTGTTTATGTTGTCTTGTGTGATCCCCAGTTCTTTAATGTCTTCTTCTGCTTCAGTGATCCACTTCGTCTTGTTTTTGCTCTTGTTTACTATCTCAAAGATTTGTCTTGTGAGCCTGCTTTTATTCATGTTGCTGATATGTCCATAAAATTTCATCCTTCTCTTTCTAATGGTGTCTGTTATTGTTTCTATGTCTTTGTAAATCTCTCTCGTTGTCCTATTCATCCAAATTCCTTCCCGAAACACTGGTCCATATATTTTCCTCAGAATTTTTCTTTCCTGCTTTTCAGTCTCTCTGATCTTAGTATGACTATGAATCACTGTAGTTTCTGCAGCATAAAGTGCTTCTGGTAGGACTACTGTGTTGTAATGCCTTATTTTCGCATTGACAGAAATAGATTTCTTATTACAGCGATTCCAAGTTAGCTTATATACTTTTTGTAATCTGAAGATCCTATCTTTATTGGGTATTGAGTTCAGTCCTGATGGTTGAATTCTCCCTCCCAGATATCTGAAGTGGGCAACTTGTGCCACTTTCCCGTATTGAGTGGTAATGGGGAGATTATCCACAGGTTTGTTTTCCATATACTGCGTTATCTCATCGGAGATTTGTAGCCCAGTTTTCTGTGAGATTTCGTGTAGTTTATCCAATGCGTTTGGCTTCCTCTCTGATGTTCGTTAGAATGGCAAGATCGTCCGCGAAAGCCAGACACTTCACCCTAATTCTCTGCTCTTTTTTAATCCCAAGCTGAATTCCTTTTATTTCCTTTTCCCATGTCCTCACAATTTTTTATAGTTTCATGTTAAACAGAAGAGGGGACATTCCATCTCCCTGGCGAACAGCATACATTATTATTATTATTATTATTATTGTTATTACTACTATTATTATTACTTACTGTTGCGTCACCTTCGACGATGGCTTGCCGTGATTTCTGCCTTACCGAGATCACCAGCAATTGTGACTTGACTTTCACTTTCTTGCTTATTGAGCGTTCGCGAGCTCTAAGAGCCCTTCAGCACGGACGGCCGTGCATCTAGGTGCAGAGAGTGGAAGCGGCCCGCTTTACATTGAATCTCAGCCGTCACGTCAGAGGAGAGGCGCAAAGCTTCGTCTCGCGGCGTCTACAGACGTCGTGTACCTTGTCAAGCGAACCGGCGCTCCTCGCTTTTACAGACGGGAGTCAGCGAACTGGTTGCCGGCTGTCGAGTGTGTCACTGCTTATCGCCCTCCCTGCATCTACACGCGTAGAAGTCTGCAAACCCGTGTGAAGCGCGTGGCAGACGGTACTTAACACTGTACCCCGTGTTCGGCTTTCTTCCGACTGCAGTATCGTACGATGCGTGGCAGACGTCACGTCTGAAATGTGTGCCCAGTGTTATTAGTCCAGACCCTTGTCTTCGCGGTCCATACAGGATCTCCATGCAAGGGGCTGAAGAATACCTGCAGATTCTTCACTCAGTACTGGTTCTTGCAACTTCATGTGCAGGCTCTTTCGAACGAGAGTTGGCGCCTATCTTCGAGCGTCAACCTATTCGGATATTTAAGTGTTTTTACGGCGTTCTTCCGCGAGTTACACAAACCTATGACCACTAAACCTTCTTAAAACAGTGCTTCATATCTCACGTAAAATATATATTGTTGTAAGAGAAACACGTAAATTGCTAAACAATTGTTTTTATTTTCTTGGCGACTGCTACGGTCGCAGGTTCGAATCCTGCCTCGGGCATGGATGTGTCTGATGTCCTTAGGTTAGTTAGGTTTAAGTAGTTCTACGTTCTAGGGGACTGATGACCTCAGAAGTTAAGTCCCATAGTGCTCAGAGCCATTTGAACCATTTTTTTTATTTTCTTGCAATTAGCTTCAACGTGAGGTCGCCATCCTGCAGAACTCAATTATTCTTTTCAATTTTTCATGGTGTAGACAAGTGGTATTAACCATCAAAATTTTTTAAGACTTCTGCCGGATAAAATAAATGTCGTGTGACTAGGGCCTCCCGTCGGGTAGACCGTTCGCCGGGTGCAAGTCTTTCGATTTTATGCCACTGCGGCGACTTGCGCGTCGATGGGGATGAAATGATGATTAGTATTAGGACAACACAACACCCAGTCCCTGAGCGGGGAAAATCTCCGACCCAGCCGGGAATCGAACCCGGGCCCCTTAGGTTTGACATTCTGCCGCGCTAACCACTCAGCTACCGGGGGCGGACTTCTGCCGCATGAATCAAGTTTAAAACTAGCTACAGAATAATAGAAACAAAAGCTTTTTAGCAGCTTGCGTGGTTTTTTTAACAACGAAACCTGTGGTCATTCGTGTCGCCCTTCTTTGTATACATTTAGTGCCCTCTGTAAGTCGTCTTTGGTACGAGTCCCACACGCTTAAGCAATTTTCTAAGCTCGGAAGCACAAGTGATTTGCAAGCAGTCTCTTTTGTTGATTCTAAACGAGGTGACCCAATGGTCAGCACAGTGCGATCGCATTCAGCACGACGACGACGACCGTTCGAATCCACCTTCAGTCATCCAGATGTAAGTTTTCTGTGATTTCTGGAAGGCGCTCCAGGCAAATGCCGGGGTGGTTCGTTTGAAAAAAGCTCGGCCGATTTCCTTCCCCATCGTTTCGTAATTCAAGCTTGTGCTCTGTCCCTGATGACCGCGTTGTCGACGGGACGTTAAACTCTAACCTTCCTTCCTTCCTTTTGTAGATAGACTGTATTTTCCACTCATGCTGCCAGTGAACTGTTACTTACAACTAAACGTAAGTGATCATTACATTTCATGTCCCTACAGACTGTTACACACAGGTATTTGTATGAGTTGAGTTGACTGGTATCAATTGTGAATCATGATGTACATCTATAGCAAGCTGCCAATATTTGCACCACATTGAAATCTTAGCAAGATGTGACTGAATATTTGTGCAGCTTTCGAGATAGTATTTCATTATAGGTAACTGCTTCATCTGTGAAAAGTCTGAGGTTACTATTAATTGTCCCTTGCAAAATCATTAACGTATAACATGAAAAGGAAGAGACACAACACATATCCCAGGGACACACCCGAAGTTAGTCCTACATCTATCTATGACTCTCCATCAAAGATAACATGCTGCTTCTTCCTTACCACACTGATGACCATAGATGTTAAGTCCCATAGTGCTCAGAGCCATTTGAACTTCCTTACCAAAAAAATCCTCAATCCAGGCACAAATTTCGACTGACGACCGCGTACGATCGTGCTTTTGATAATGAACGTAGATGTGATGCTCAGTAAAGTGCTTTCGGGAAATCGAGAAATACTATATCCACACTATGTGATCAAAAGTATCCGGACACCTGGGTGAAAATGACTTGAAAGTTCGTGGCGCCCTCCATCGGTAATGCTGGAATTCAAAATGGTGTTGGCCCACCCTTAGCTTTCATGACAGCTTCCACTCTCGCAGACATACGTTCAGTCAGGTGCTGGAAGATTTCTTGGGGAATGTCAGCCCATTCTTCACGGGGTGCTGCACTGAGGATAGGTGTCGATGTCGGTCGGTGAGGCCTGGAACGAAGTCTGCGTTCCAAAACATCCCAGACGTGTTCTATAGGATTCAGGTCAGGACTCTGTGCAGGACAGTCCATTACAGGGATGTTATTGTCGTGTAACCACTCCGCCACAGGCCGTGCATTATGAACAGGTGCTCGATCGTGTTGAAAGATGCAATCGCCATCCCCGAATTGCTCTTCAACAGTGGGAAGCAAGAGAGTGCTAAAAACATCAATGTAGGCCCGTGCTGTGATAGTGCCATGCAAAACAACAAGGGGTCCAAGCTCCCTCCCCGAAAAAACACGACCACACCACATCATCACCACCTCTGAATTTTACTGTTGGCAGTACACACGTTGGCAGATGACGTTCACCGGGAATTCGTCGTACCCACACCCTGCCGTCGGATCGCCACATTGTGTACCGTGATTCGTCGCTCCACACAACGTTTTTCCACTGTTAAATCGTCCAATGCCTACGCTACTTACACCAAGCGAGGCGTCGTTTGGCATTTACCGGCGTGATGTGTGGCTTATGAGCAGCTGCTCGACAATGAAATCCAAGTTTTCTCACCTCCCGTCGAACTGTCATAGTACTTGCAGTGGATCCTGATGCAGTCTGGAATTCCTGTGTGATGGTCTGGATAGATGTCTGCCTATTACACATTACGACCCTCTTCAACTGTCGGCAGTCTCTGTCAGTCAACAGACGAGGTCGGCCTGTAAGCTTTTGTGCTGTACGCGCCCCTTCACGTTTCCACTTCGCTATCACATCGGAAACAGTAGACCTAGGGATGTTTAGGAGTGTGGAAATCTCGCGTACAGGCGTATGACACAAGTGACACCCAACCACCTGACCACGTTCGAAGTCCGTGATTTCCGCGGAGCGCCCCATTCTTCTCTCTCACGATGTCTAATGACTACTGAGGTCGCGCCGGCCGAAGTGGCCGTGCGGTTAAAGGCGCTGCAGTCTGGAACCGCAAGACCGCTACGGTCGCAGGTTCGAATCCTGCCTCAGGCATGGATGTTTGTGATGTCCTTAGGTTAGTTAGGTTTAACTAGTTCTAAGTTCTAGGGGACTAATAACCTCAGCAGTTGAGTCCCATAGTGCTCAGAGCCATTTGAACCATTTGAACTGAGGTCGCTGATATGGAGTGCCTGGCAGTAGGTGACAGCAGAATGCACTTAATATGAAAAACATATGTTTTTGGGGGTATCCGGATACTTTTGATCATATAGTGTACCTTACTTCACTGATCTGCTGTTTTTTAGGAAGTCATGTGAGAAATGTGCGAGTTGGGTTTCTCATGATCTGTGTTTTTTAAATCCAAGATGGTGAACATGGAGGCGATCACTGTCAGAGATACTTCATTACTTTTGAGCTCGTATCATATTCCAAAGATTCTACAGCAAATGAGTGTCAAGGATGTTGGATCTCTTTTGCTACCCTTCTCTTAGACGGCGGTGACCTGCCTTCAAACTACTGGGCACTGTGCTTTGTCCGAGTGGTCTACGACATAGATGAAAGAGGAGCTAATTCGGCAGCAGATTCGCTGTAGAACTGATTGTAACCTGAAAATAAGCATCTGCTACAGAAAGAAAACTAGTCTACACATATATATGTATGTATTTCGTGCTACTTGTCATGCCTTTCAAAAAAATAAAGGCAAAACGCGTATAGCATGGAAAAATTTCACTATATTCAGTTGCAGTTATCAACAGAACGATGGAGATATTTTGTGGGCGAAGTTCATTGTGACAAGTAGGAGAGTAATGAGAATTAGATAGTCGGGGTGATACAGTCGTAGGAAACGAAAGAGTGGCGGCTACAGAAAGAAAACAGGCGGAGAAACTAGTACTGGATACTTACAATATGGCTTTTCCAACTTTTTCTACGCATCCATATCCTCAATGACAGATGAGATACATCTGAGGAATTTAAATGAACGCCCCTTTCAGTTCAATCGCTCACTGCTCATTTACGTCTAACAGGAGAACAGCTACGTTAACTAGGCAGCTACTGCACCGGTTGTCGACCAAAAAAAAAAAACCTCGCACTGCAAAACCTGTCTTAACAGCGGTCTACCTGCACGAGAAATGCCTCTCCAATCCTTAATTAGTACTTCATTTAAATTACAAACTTGGTACTGGTGCACACTTCAAAATTCTTATGCTTGGGAGCCGCACAAACGGTAGTTACGGAATTTCAAGACCGCCATGGTGACTGCCTCGGAAAAGCGCAATGAGCGCGGTTTAAATACGGAGACGACTAATGACAGAGAATTAGGCCGTAACAGATGTAATGTGGGACGCTATGGTAGGAACAATCTTCCGGTCGCTAGAGGAATGGAAGGTGTAATTTCAGGTGCCTCCCGTGCGCGTTGCGGCCGCTTTTATGGGGCAATGGCGCTCCGGCTAGGCACTCCGTGGACGTAGCCATAACAGGTAGGAGCCGCAGCTTTATTTGTGTACAGCAGTAACGGCGGGTCGTACCGACTACCGTATGCTCGTGGTTCGTGCACGCCTGCACGTCCGATGCTTCGACACGACTGACGCTGCAGCACGCATTACTGTCTGCAGAGCGCATTCGCGGAATTATACAGTCGCTGCTCGCCGGTGTTGTTGCCCCCCGCCCCGGAGAGGTCTTCCAGTTTACTGGCAAATCGAATCGACAGCAAAAGCCACAAAAATGAATTAATAATGGGCGTCAGTCTACCGAACAAACAGGTGAACTGAAATGGCCCACAAAACGAGATGGGTAATACGGTCGTAACAGGAACCTCAAAAAAAAAAATGGTTCAAATGGCTCTGAGCACTATGGGACTTAATAGCTATGGTCATCAGTCCCCTAGAACTTAGAACTACTTAAACCTAACTAACCTAAGGACATCACACAACACCCAGCCATCACGAGGCAGAGAAAATCCCTGACCCCGCCGGGAATCGAACCCGGGAACCCGGGCGTGGGAAGCGAGAACGCTACCGCACGACCACGAGATGCGGGCAACAGGAACCTCACCACATTGTGTCCGGGATAATACCGGCGGGGCTACTGTTGAAAGACCTTGCCATAATCTTGGATATTTGTTGTGGTCTTCGGTTCGAAGACGAGTCTGACACACTTCTCAACGCTACTCTATCCTGTGCAATATCCATCTTCTAATGACTACTGCAACCTACATCCATCTGAACCTGCATATTGTATTCAACTCTTGGTCTCCCTCTCCAGTTTTAACTCCCACACTTCTCTACCATAATAGATTGACGATACCCTGATGAAGAATATGTCCTGTCAACTGATGCCTTCTTTTAGTTAAGTTATGCCATAAACTTCTTTCTTCTCCGGTTGTATTCAGTACATCCTCGCTAGTTAAGAGATATGCTCATGTAATCTTCAGCATTCTTCTGTAGCACCACGTTTCAAAAGCATCTGCTCACTTTTTCTCTGAACTGGTTATCGTCCACGTTTCACTTTCGTACAGGGTTAACTCCACAAAAATCGTTCAAATGTCTCTGAGCACTATGGGACTTCACATCGAGGTCATCAGTCCCCTAGAACTTAGAACTACTTAAACCTAACTAACCTAAGGACATCGCACACAACCATGCCCGAGGCAGGATTCGTACCTGCGACCGTAGCGGTCGCCCGGTTCCAGACTGAAGCGCCTAGAACCGCTCGGCCACACCGGCCGGCCTACACTCTACACAAATATATTCACAAAATACTTCCTAGCACTTTAAGTTATATTCGATGTTAACAAATTTATCTTCTTCAGAAACGCTGTTCTTGCGGTTGACAGTTTTCATTTATACCCTCTCTACTTCAGCCATCATCAGTTATTTTACCACCCAAATAGCAAAATTCATATACTCCTTTTAGTATGTCATTCCGTAGTGTAATTCTTTTAGCATCGCCTGATTTAATTCGACTACCTGGGATAGGATAGAAATCTGTCTCACTCCATTTTCAACCACTATATCCCCTTCATGCCCCTCGACTCTTATAATTGCCGTCTGTTTTCTGTACCAATTGTAAACAAACTTTAGCTCCTTGTATTTTATGCATATGGCCGGCCGGTGTGACCGAGCGGTTCTAGGCGCTTCAGTCTAGAACCACGCGACCGATACGGTGGCAGGTTCGAATCCTGCCTCGGGCATGGATGTGTGTGATGTCCTTAGTTAGGTTGAAGTAGTTCTAAGTTCTAGGGGACTGATGATCTCAGAAGCACATCGAAAGCGCAGCCAGAGATGCAATGCAAAACGCTACACAGCGCTGCCAACACAGAAGCAGCCCACTTACAAAAGTTATGATCAATGTGACACTAAAGCACGGATCACAAGGGGATTATTGCTGAATTGCTCAAACTGGCATGTTATTTCGGTATAATTTTTGCTTTAAAGTAAATAAATAAGAGTAGCAAAAAGCAGATGTCAATGGAGAAATTACAGAGACTCTTACCAGATCAGACCTTCCAGTACGTTGTCCTTGATGATGAGTGTTCATCGGAGGTGAGGGTATCATCTGGAGTGCCCCAGGGAAGTGTGGTAGGTCCGCTGTTGTTTTCTACCTACATAAATGATCTTTTGGATAGGGTGGATAGCAATGTGCGGTTGTTTGCTGATGATGCTGTGTGTACGGGAAGGTGTCGTCGTTGAGTGACTGTAGGAGGATACAAGATGACTTGGACAGGATTTGTAATTGGTGTAAAGAATGGCAGCTAACTCTAAATGTAGGTAAATGTAAATTACTGCAGATGAATCGGAAAAAGAATCGTGTGATGTTTGAATACTCCGTTAGTAGTGTAGCGCTTGACACAGTCACGTCGATTAAATATTTGGGCGTAACATTGCAGAGCGGTATGACGTGGGACAAGCATGTAATGGCAGTTGTGGGGAAGGTGGATGGACGTCTTCGGTTCATTGGTAGAATTTTGGGAAGATGTGGTTCATCTGTAAAGGAGACCGCTTATAGAACGCTGGTGCGACCTATTCTTGAGTGCTGCTCGAGCGTTTGGGATCCCTATCAGGTCGGATTGGGGGAGGACGTAGAAGCAATTCAGAGGCGGGCTGCTAGATTTGTTACTGGTGGGTTTGACCATCACGCGAGTGTTACGGAAACGCTTCAGGAACTCGGGTGGGAGTCTCTGGAGGAAAGGAGGCGTTCTTTTCGTGAATCGCTACTGAGGAAATCTAGAGAACCAGCATTTGAGGCTGACTGCAGCACAATTTTACTGCCGCCATCTTATATTTCGCGGAATGATCACAAAGATAAGAGAGATTAGGGCTCGTACAGAGGCATAAAGGCAGTCATTTTTCCCTCGTTTGGGAGTGGAACAGGGAGAGAAGATGCTAGTTGTGGTACGAGGCACCCTCCGCCAAGCACCGTATGGTGGATTGCGGAGTATGTATGTAGATTTAGACCTACTGGATCGTGTTAAGCTAACCTAACCGTGGTGGATCGCCTTGTTGACGAGAGCGGTAGGTCATGTTGTTCTGGCGTGTGATACTAGTACGAGGGCCGTTCAGAAAGTAACCTCCGGTTGATTTAAAAACATACACCAAGTTAAATAAAAATATTTTAATATATACATCTTACAACTACATCTTTGCACTATTTTTCTACATAGTCTCCATAGCGATTGAGGCACTTATCGTATATCTTCACAAGCTTTGAAATTCCTTCTGCATAAAAATCACCCGCTTGTGCCTGGAGCCAGCCTGTGACCGCATCTTTGAGCTCTTCGTCGTCATCAAACCGCTGTGACCCGAGCCATTTCTTCAAATGCATGAAGAGGTGATAATCACTTGGCGCCAGGTCTGGGCTGTAAGGTGGATGGTTGATAACGTCCCACTTGAAGGACTCAAGAAGGGCCGTTGTTCTGCGAGCAGAGTGAGGACGGGCGTTATCGTGCAAAAAAACGATACCGGAAGTCAGCATACCACGGCGTTTGTTCTGTATAGCCCGTCGTAACTTTTTTATTGTTTCACAGTACACGTCTTGATTAATGGTCGTACCACGTTCCATGAATTCAACCAACAACACCCCTTTGGCATCCCAAAACACCGTTGCCATCAGTTTTCTGGCAGAAAAATCTTGCGAGGCTTTTCTTGGTTTGGTAGGCGAATTTGAATGTGCCCACATCTTTGATTGTTCTTTTGTCTCAGGGTTCACGTACTTAATCCAGGTTTCGTCACCGGTCACGATTCTGTTTAACAATGGTTCTGCTTCGTCCTCATAACGTGACAGAAAGTCTAATGCAGAGGCCATTCTTTGAGTTTTGTGGTGGTCGGTAAGAATTTTGGGCACCCATCGTGCACAGAACTTACGGTAACCCAATCTTGCTGTCACTATCTCGTACAAGAGAGTCTTAGAAATCTGTGGAAAACCAGTAGACAACTCCGACATTGAGAAACGTCGATTTTCACGAACTTTTGCATCAACTGTCTGAACGAGTTCGTCAGTCACCAATGATGGTCTACCACTCCTCTCTTCATCGTGAACGTTTTCTCGTCCACTTTTAAATAAACGTACCCATTCACGGACAACTCCTTCACTCATAACTCTCGGTCCGTACACGGCACAAAGCTCACGATGAATAGCTGCTGCAGAATATCCTTTGGCTGTAAAAAACCTTATGACAGCACGCACTTCACATTTGGCGGGGTTTTCTATTGCAGCACACATTTCAAACTGCCACAAAAAGTAAACTAGCGCAGGTACGACGTTCACTCGACCACGGCTTGATGCCGACTGACCTGTTGAGTGCGTGAACGCACAGATGGCGTCGCTACTCCCCCCACAACCCGCACTGTGACCAATCGGAGGTTACTTTCTGAACCGCCCTCGTACATGGTCAAAGCTAACTCTTCGCGTCGCCGACTCAAAAATTAAAATGGGTTCCGTACACAGTAGCTACAAGAGGTACAGTAGCCCCTAAACTGCAGCCACTGTGTACTGAACTCAGACGTTGGCTTGTAGCTGTGTGCGTCACTTGCCGACGTAGTTCCTCGCACAAGGACACGCCCAGTGGGGAGATACACGAGCGTCTGCCGGCGGGCACGCCCCCGGCTGGTCTAGCGAGGCGGTCCGTGCTGTCCTTACTGCCGCGTTCTGCAGGCCGGCTTCCACTCGCCGCGCCGCGGATGCAGCAATGACTGTCGGCGTTAAGTAGCGGACGAGCCCTCTGTCGGCGCTCGGCCGCTCTCTTATTAAGTAATCGCCTGTCACCGCGTACGGAGCACGCCGCGGCTTAACTGAGCCGTATTTCAGCCGAGCCGACGTCTACGAACCGTCGACTTTGCCGAGGTACCCTTGCGTGTCAGGCGCTCTCCAGCGGCCGCTGCCTCGGCCGTGGGGGGAGAGAGCTCCGGGTCATTGTCTCGACTTCGGCGGCGGGCGAACCGGCGCTGTCTTGCCTGGTTTCCATTGCTGCCGTCTCAATGCTTCGAACAGTATTACGAGTGACACCACAATCGCGAAATCCTTGATCCGTCGACGCCCTTCAGCAGATTCTTAGTTACCGCGCCGCCACAGTTCAAAGACAGAACTTGTAAGTAGGATGTTTAGGTTTTTGTGTTGGTAACGCCACATAGTGCTCTGTATGAAAATCACTGGCTGTGCTGTGTGCAGTCTGTGGCTCGTTGGCATTGTTGGAATATTCGCTATTGTAGTGTTGGGCAGTTGCATGTGAACAGGGCCGGCCGGTGTGGTCGAGCGGTTCTAGGCGCTTCAGTCCGGAACCGCGCAACGCTACGGTCGCAGGTTCGAATCCTGCCTCGGGCATGGATGTGTGAGATGTCCTTAGGTTTAAGTAGTTCTAAGTTCTAGAGGACCTATGACCTCTGATGTTAAGTCCCATAGCGCTCAGAGCCATTTGAACCATGTGAACAGTGGGTAGCGTTGTGCAGTTGGAGGTGAGCCGCCAGCAGTGGTGGATGTGCGGAGAGAGATGGCGGAGTCTTGAGAGCGGATGATCTGGACGTGTGTCCATCAGAGACAGTAAATTTATAAGACTGGATGTCATGAACTGAGATATGTTATATATATATATATATATATATATATATATATATATATATATATATATATATATATATAATGTCTTTTGAACACTATTAAGGTAAATTGTTTGTTATCTATCAAAATCTTTCATTTCCTGTGCGTATCAGTAGTTAGTGATTTCAGTAGTTAGAATCTTTTATTTAGCTGGCAATATTGGCGCTTGCTGTATTGCAGTAGTTCCAGTATCGGAAATTTTTGTAAGTGATTCATGAAAGGTATAGATTCAAATGGTTCAAATGGCTCTGAGCACTATGCGACTTAACTTCTGAGGTCATCAGTCGCCTAGAACTTAGAACTCCTTAAACCTAACTAACCTAAGGACATCACACACATCCATGCCCGAGGCAGGATTCGAACCTGCGACCGTAGCGGTCGCTCGGTTCCAGACTGCAGCGCCTAGAACCGCTCGGCCACTTCGGCCGGCAAAGGTATAGGTTATTGTTAGTCAGGGCCATTCTTTTGTAGGGATTATTGACAGTCAGATTGCGTTGCGCTAAAAATATATTGTGTGTCAGTTTAGTGATGATCTGAATAAGTAAAGAGAGAAATGTCGCCGACCAGAGTGGCCGTGCGGTTCTAGGCGCTACAGTCTGGAACCGAGCCACCGCTACGGTCGCAGGTTCGAATCCTGCCTCAGGCATGGGTGTGTGTGATGTCCTTAGGTTAGTTAGGTTTAATTAGTTCTACGTTCTAGGCGACTGATGACCTCAGAAGTTAAGTCCCATAATGCTTAGAGCCATTTGAACCAGAGAAATGTCTGAGTACGTTCAGTTTTGCTCAGCTGTTTGAAAATCAAATAACGTAAGGGGTTTATCAGCACAGTAATTCATTAATTTTTCTAAGGGTGTGTTTAAAACTAAACAAATTAATACAGTGAAGCGCCAAAGAAACTCGTATAGCCATGCGTATTCTAATGCAGAGATACGTAAACAGGCAGAATTCGGCCCTACGGTCGGCAACGCCTGTATGAGACAACAAGTGTCTGGGGCACGTATTAGATCGGTTACTGCTGCTGTAACGGCAGGTTATCAAGATTTGAGTTTGAGCGTGGTGCTATAGTCGCCGCACGAGCGATGGGACACAGCATCTCCGACGTGGGGATTCTCCCGTACGACCATTTCACGAGTGTACCGTGAATATCAGGAATCCGGTAAAACATCAGATCTCCGACATCGCTTAGGCCGGAAACAGATCCTGCAAGAACGGGACCAACGGCGACTGAAGAGATACGTCCAACGTGACAGAAGTGCAACCCTTCCGCAAATTGCTGCAGATTTCAGTGCTGGCCCATCAACAAGTGTCAGCGTGCGATCTATTCAACGAAACATCATCTATATGGGCTTTCGGAACCGAAGGCTCACTCGTGTACCCCTGATAACTGCACGACACAAAGCTTTACGCCTCGCCTGGGTCCGTCGGCACCAACATTGGACTGTTGATGACTGGAAACATGTTGCCTGGTCGGACGAGTCTCGTTTCAAATTGTATCGAGCGGTTGGTAGTGTTCGGGTACGGAGACAACCTCATGAATCCACGGACACTGCATGTCAGCAAGGGACTGTTGGAGCTGGTGGAGACGCTATAATTGTGTGTGGCGTGTCCAGTTGGAGTGATATGGGAATGTTGCAATTTCCTCAGACATTGCCACAACCCGAAGGGATTCCCTCAGGCACCGGAGACGACAGTACAAGTGGAAATCGTTTGGGTTCACATAAAGTGAGCGTAGAGGCCAAGAAATTGTACCAGCTGTACCTATCCACCGACTGTTTACGAGTGACCAATTGAGTGCCTTCAAAAACGTGAATTATTATGTTTTCCAGGAAGTTTTCAAGTTGGGGAACAGGAAGAAGTCAAGTTTGATGGCCAGGTTGGATGTGGAAGCTATTCAGAGCCCAATTCATGCAGTTTCGTTATTGTTATCTTTAATGTGTGGGATTGTGCGTATCCTAGTTGGGTTGGGTTGCTTTGGGGGGGAGGGGGGGGAGACCAGACAACGAGGTCATCGGTCTCATCAGATTACGGAAGGACGGGGAAGGAAGTCGGCCGTGCCCTTTCAAAGGAATCATCGCCGCATTTGCCTGGAGAGATTTAGGGAAATCACGGAAAACTTAAATCAGGATGGCCAGACGCGGGATTGAACCGTCGTCCTCCCGAATGCGAGTCCAGTGTGCTAACGACTGCGCCACCTCCCTCGGTGCATATCCCAGTGAAAGAGCACTTTCTTGCTTGCCAACTTTAGTCCTTTTTCTTTCAGGCAATGCGAGTTTCAAATGATCCAACAACGAAGTACAGCAGGGTCCAGTTATTGTTCTGTCTTTTTCCAAGAACTCAATGAGGATTACTCCCCGGGAACCATTAAAAAAAAAAATAGAGGCCATTACCTTGCCAACTGACAAAATGGTCTTTGACTTCTTCAGTGCACTTTCACTAGCTTTTGCCCATTGTTGTTTGCTTTGGAAAGAATGAAGATTAGCAGTAGAACCTCTCACCATGTGCGGGCAGGCGTTATCTTGCTGAAATGTAAACCCAAGATGGTTTGCCACGGAGGGCAACAAAACGGAGCGTAAAATATCGTCGACGTATCGTTGTGATGTAAGTGTGCCGTGGATGACAACCAAACGGGTCCTGTTAGGGAAAGGAACGGCACTGCAGACTATCATTCCTGGTTGTCGGGAAATATGGCGGGCGACAGTCAACTGATATTCCAGCGCTTTCCAGGCACGTCTTCGGCCTGGAATCTCACTCACTGGATTAAAATTGTCTTCAGTGACGAGTCCCGCTTTGAACTGAGCCCTTATATTTCAGCAAGACAATGCCCATCCCTACTCTGGCCAGCAATATCCTTCACGAGGACATTCAACAGCTCTATCAATCAATACCAGGCCTAGTAACTGGTTCCATAAGGACCAGAGATGGCCAGTGCGTCATTGACTCACTCAGTTTGTGAAGAACTTTCTCCTGAATAAATCACGCAGTTTTTCAGAAATAGTGATAATTTGTCTGTCTGTTCATGTACGTCACATCAGTCTTTTCCGCCCATGCGGATCATTCCTTCGTGGTTCATCTTTGTCTTATACTGTTCAGTCTAGCGAATCAGCTATCACCGGCCAACCCCTAAGTCAAATACGACGCATCCAGTATCGTGGTGCAAACATAATGTTCGTGAGGCAGTGTAACTGAGGATACTATCGAAATACGGACGTCGGAAAAGCTAATAAACCCGGAAGAAGGCTTAAGGGCCAGAGTTGGGCGAACGCGTTGTTAACCCGCTCAGTTTGTGAAGATCTTTCTCTTGAATAAATCAACCAGTTTTTCAGAAGCTGTAATCATTTGTTTTTCTGTACATGTAGATCACAGCTACCGATTTCCATATCATTTAGATAATTCCTTTGTCGTGCGTCTTTTTTTTTTTTTTTTAGAGTATTTTTTCTGTGTCACTGATGTTCCTTACAGCTATTCTCTGGATGGAGTCCAGATTGTGAATGTGCGTAACAACAGAGCACGAAAGCACATTATTAATCAGTCACGCCGAGAAAACTGACAGAACACAAAGTAAAATACAAGGTATGTGATGTATAGAAAGCGAATGCAAGTGATGGTGGTAACCTCCAGAAAGCTGATGAGACGTAAATGTGAAAGTGATGCGGCATTGTTGGCAAGGATATCTCGCATTTGTGAGACTGTTCTTCCTGCGCACACACTGGCCCTTTTCCTTGCAAATATGAGAGTTCTGTAAAATGTCATTTTCTAGAACGTAGCCGGCCGGAATGGCCGAGCGGTTGTAGGCGCTACAGTCTGGAACCGCGCGACCGCTACGGTCGCAGGTTCGAATCCTGCCTCGGGCATGGATGTGTGAGATGTCCTTAGGTTAGTTAGGTTTAAGTAGTTCTAAGTTCTGGGGGACTGATGACCTCAGCAGTTAAGTCCCATAGTGCTCCGAGCCATTTGAACCATTTTGTAGAACGTAGGTCAATGTAGTGGATGCATGTATGGTGTAGTGATGCTTGTGTTGTATGCTGACGATGATGATCATCATGAGACGGGAGAGGGGTCAAACCCGGTGCTGACGTACAGGTTACTCCTCTCGAAAAGCACTAAGGAGCCCACCGAGTCTTTCGTCCCCGTCACATGCTCTCACTTCATGAGACTCTACAGGGAGACTAGGAGTTTAATCCAGTATGTAGGCGCAAAGTCTGGCGATGATGAATTTGCCGGCAATCACTCTCCTCCCCCTGCCATGCAAATAGTGGCTGTGAAAGTTTAATCCGTCACCAGGATTCGAACCGGCTTACGTCAGAGTCGAGGCGATAGCGACCGCGGCTACAGAGATTGGTGGAAACTACAGCTAATGGGGTGACTAAATAGCCCAGTGATGATATTATTTATTTTATTCAAGGAAAAGAGCTAAAGATCTCTGATTTGAACCTTAACAGTACTTGGATTTTTTTTAGTTTTCTGCTTGTTATATTTTTAATTCATTTAAAAAATTACTGAATTCTTAGGTGACTCGCATTGCTTTCTGAAGTAGCGGAAAAGTAACCCGTTTTCCGTTTATACTACCACATGCGCCTCCACAAACAGAGCTCTTGCTTGTAGAGCATAGTACAATGCAGCTGGCGATATGTCAACTTACTGAACTGACGACCAAGAGATACTGAATTTAAACAAAAGAAAGAAAAGTTTCTTAACTGAAATTCCGCTAGTGGTCGATTTTATTCTGCGATATTTTGGAATTCGAAGTTGGGCTGCTCCTGTGATGACTCCGTCGCCGACGTGACGTTGTACTGTCCTCTTCCCTCGCTACGAAACTCGACCGCCAGTTACGACTTACACATTTCACCACGGCGCCTCTGTCATGTCAGTTAGCCTTTACGTTTGCGGCATAGTTGTGCTTACCTCGCACATTCGTTGTTCGTGAAGTACCTTATTCGCTTCTCTGTTACGATAAATGTTTGCGGACCCCAGCGATTCCACTGGAGATAGCTCGAAATATTTTTGTCGCGCATTAACGACTGCGTGTACACGCTCTGTGCCGTAAAGGAACGCACCGTTCTTCGTGTTCTTGTAGCTATAAAAACGGGATGATGTCAGTCTGCAAATGTTCTTTCGTGAGGATTCTGCCGTTGTTAGGGCGACGGTAAAATAATACATCGTAACTGTCCAGTAGAAATCATGAGCAGTAGGTGTCTGGAATTACGAAATGGTACGCAGCGGAATGAGATTTTCGCTCTGCAGCGGAGTGTGCGCTGATATGAAACGTCCTGGCAGATTAAAACTGTGTGTCGGACCGAGACTCGAACTCGGGACCTTTGCCTTTCGCGGGCAAGTGCTCTACCAGCTGAGGTACCCAAGCACGACTCACACTCCGTCCTCGGAGCCTTTCCTATCAGCGCACACTGCGCTGCAGAGTGAAAATCTCATTCTGGAAACATCCCCCAGGCTGTGGCTAAGCCATGTCCCCGCAGTATCCTTTCTTTCAGGAGTGCTAGTTCTGCAAGGTTCGCAGGAGAGCTTCTGTAAAGTTTGGAAGGTAGGAGACGAGGTACTGGCAGAAGTAAAGCTGTGAGGACGGGGCGTGAGTCGTGCTTGGGTAGCTCAGATGGTAGAGCACTTGCCCGCGAAAGGCAAAGATCCCGAGTTCGAGTCTCGGTCCGGCACATAGTTTGTTTTAATCTGCCTGGTACACAGTGCTCCTAGAGCATATGAAAGGTATCACGATAATGGAATAAGAAAAAATGGGATCTAAGGCGAAGTGTCCTGTAATATATCAGTACTGTTACCAGTTGATATTTCATTATAAAGGGCCTTACGAAGGACATGTTTTCGTATTTTATTAGCGGCGCTGTGCATCTAGCACCAGTCTCGGTAACTTCTTTTCAATTTATCAGTATTTATTTACCTTCCCTTTCGCGAAGAAGTGCTCTATCATGTGAGTTATCCAAGCACTCACAGCTTTACTTCCACCAGTACCTCGCCTTCTACCTTCCAAGCTTCACAGAAGTTGTTCAAACAAATTTCGGGCTTGCAGCCGGTCATCGTTCAATACTTCGCACGATATTTCAACTGGGCACCTGCCAGTCATCTTGGATGTCCTGGTTCGAAGGAAGAATGATGGTTCTCTAGGGCATTCAGTTTACCGGAAACCCACTCATACTGATTTGTACCTGCAAGCATCGAGTTGCCATCACCCATCGCAAACCATGAGTTTGCTTAAAACGCTTGTTCATAGAGCTCATACTGTCTCAGATCTATATAGCTTATCTCAAGAACTCGCCCATCTAAAGACAGTATTCAGCGAAAATGGGTATTCCATCCGGCACATTAACAGGGCACTAACAGTTACAACTAAGAAGCAGGAAGTGAATAAAGAGGAGAACATGCCGGAACAATGTTTAGCTTTTCTTCCTTTCGTTGGCAACACTTCGTTTAAAATAGCGAGAATCCTCCGAAAATTTCAGGTAAAAGTGGTTTTCCGCCCACCATCGAAGATTGCGGACCTTGTGGGATCAGTTAAGGACAATCTGTTACTACGAAAGGCCGGAATTTACAAGATACCGTGCCAATGTGGTATGGCTTACATAGGTCAAACCACACGAACCGTGAAAGAACGCTGCACTGAACATCAACGTTACACCAGCCATTTGCAGCCAAGCAAGTCCGCTATTGCTGAACACTGTATTTCTACTGGACATTGTAACCTCCCCCTCAGTTATCGACCTTAATGACAGTGAAAAATTAAACCGCGTGTACCTAATGGGAAATTTGGGAAAGCAATCGTCACCGAAGTTAATCTGTCGGTAAAGAGGGAGGAAAGGGTTACATCTAAATGAAAGGAAAAATGCAAATGAAACTGGTGGAAATTAATTTTGAAAAGGGGTAAAGTTAATAAAGAAAGTAAATGTGCGGCCGTTACGTTAACAATTAACTAGCGGTAATTAGATATTTGAGATTTGGGGGAAATCACGGTCGCCAGTCCTAAGGACAATTACTATAGTAACTGAAAAAGAAAAGTTATTACACATATAATTAGCACTAGAAGCGTGGCAACTGAAGGTTGACACGTGCAGTGTGAAAGCTGAAAGTTTGTCAGAAGTAAGAAATTTCGCTACACTCTGACTTAATTTAGCAAAAGAATTAATAAAACCGGAAAATCGAAAGTTAATTTAGTGACTGAAATTAATAGTGAGCTTTCTTTCTGAAGCACATCGAAATCCAGCAGAATACGGTTAGTCTTGGACTACCTCAACAATCATTTCAAAAGCAACTTGACTCTACGCTATTTAGAAACAAGAGATTTAACTTTGAACTTGAATTAAATGATTCTGAATAATTAACAATAGTAAAATTTAGTACGTACCAAGCTGAGCTGCAGTCACAGGTAAGCTAACATATGCTAACAAAACTCGCACTCTTAATTTGTGCTCGTGTAATCTAAATATTGTAGCCAGCTATGAATAACTGAACTTTGAAATTAAAGCAGTGAAATCTAATTATATTATTTTAATGCTGGCGTTTGAATTTCAACGACACTCGGGTTCATTTCAGAAAAGGAAGGGACCCTGCTTGGTAATGCAATTGGGACAGTGAGCAACAAAGGTTCATGCTAAGTTGCTGTAATTTTGCGAGACAAATGGAACAATGTGAAAAGCTGAGGTCTGCCATACAGTTCTGAAACTTTACGTGCTTTTGGTCTTCCTTGTTAGTTGATTGAAGGTTTGAAGCCGTCGATCGAGGAGGTGGCGACAGTCACTCATTGTCGGCCGTCGCTGTTGCAGAAGCTGGATGTTGGCGCGCCTTCTTCTCAACACGGTCACCAGACGAAACGGGCTCTTGATGTGCGCCGGCTAATGCTTCCCGTCCGCGACACCGTGCCAGAAACTAACATAGCAAGTCGAGCGCAATTACATGCTGCTAAACCCCGAAAGCGCGGCAACTCGCGGGAGCGTCACACCACACACCTGCTCCACTCGCTACTCCCGCCAGACTCCAACTGCCCTGCCCGCGCTCCACGCGGCAGAGTTAACACTACCAAAGATCCTACACACTTTGATTCTTCACACGACCTATCGATGTAATCGTTCGATAGCAGTTTTCCCTAGGCAAGACCCAGCGTAAAAATACAAATAATATTTACGAAACAAACCAATTATACATCGACATAAATGCATAAATATATATATATATATATATATATATATATATATATATATACAAATAGTAAAACAATTACAATATATAAAGGCACAGAAAAGTCATATATTCAGGTAACAAAATAAGGAAAAAACCTACAGTACAATAGATGGAAATAGGAGGATATGCATTTCCGGCGTTACAACATTCAATGGAGTATGAGAAAACAATTATTTTGTCCACAGCAACGTCTTTCTGGGACTCCATTATTAAAGAATCCGTAGAAATACGACTGGTGGATAATCTGTTAAACCGTGACAGCGGCTACCAGCTGGACAGTGCATGGAATCCCATCATCTCCACGATTTGCTCAAATCGAAGACGACAGAGTGCGTCGACGGCCGCGGCAAACAGCAACGCAGAGGGCGACTGAGTTCCGCTATTCCACCAGCGAGGGCGCTGCCGGCGGGCAGTGTGGTTCAACTATCAAGTTTTCGACGCATGCGCAGAATAATTACAGTACGCTATATATTGCGGAGCGGAGAACTTTATCGCCAGTCTGCGACGGCTCACCTGAAGACTGGCAGGTGCCCAGTTGAAATATCGTGAGAAGTATTGAACGACGACCGGCTGCAAGCCCGAAATTTGTTTGAACAGTCAATTCGCCGGGAAAATTTTAAAATTCACTTCACAGAAGTTCTCCCACATACCTTGTAGAACTAGCGCCGTTGGAAGAAGCCACAACTTGGGAAAAAAAGGGAGGAAGATAGAGTTTAATGAACCGTCGCTATCGACGTCGTTAGAGACGGAGCACAAGCTCAGCTTGTGTCATGGATGGAGAAGGAAATCGGCCGTGCCCTTTCAAAGAAACCATTCTGCCATTTGCCTGCAGCGAGTTAGGTAACTCGTGGAAAACCTAAAGCTGGATGGCGGGACGCGGGTTTGAACCGTCGCCCTCCCGAATGCGAGTCTAGCTTGTTAGCCACTGCGCCACCTCGCTCAGAGACAGCTTGGGGAATTGTTTCCAGCTTTAATCTGCCATGAAGTTTCAAATCAGAGTGAAAGTTGATTCTGGAAACAGTCTTCTAGCTTGTAATGTCCTTTCTTCCATGAGGGCCGTTCTCGCAAGGTGGCCAAGAGAACTTCTGGGAGCCAGGAGAAAAGCTATTGGCGGAAGTTAAGCCGTGACGGTTGGTCTTCCGTCGTGCCCGGCTAGCTTAGTCGGAGGATCACTCGCCCGTGAGACGAAGCTCGCGGGTTCGAGTCGCAGAGCGGCACGCAATTTTAATATGCCAGGAAATTTGGTGAGTAAAATTTATGAACAAAAGGGGATAACGAATTAATAAAACAAGAAATTATTATGTGTACGAATAAGTAACGCGTTAAAGGATGACTTTCACAACTGCGAGGAACTGTCGTAGAGAACAGGAGTAGTGAGTTTTAAATTGCAAGTGAAGACTTGGGTTTAACAGTCTCGTTTTTCAGTTCAGCTCTAAACCTGTTGCCGCAGAAACCTGTTGAATAGTGTACACTTCTCTCTAATAAACTACGAGGGCTTAAATAGTCGCCACTGTTTTTGCAAAATAATATAGGCACATGTATCTGTTTCGAGTAGTCACGTTAAACGGCCTGTTTCACGGAAACACATTTAAATTCAGATTAAAAAAAGTTTCCAGTTTTCAAGAGGTATACAATATCTGATGTTGAGTGTTATGCATAACGGAATTTGTCTGAAAAAACATAATGACTTGCTGATACAAGTACTGACAAAATAATAGTTGGGTTAACTCACTGAAACGTTGAAGTCACTACTTAGCTCTTTTTCCCATTAAGCATAGATAGCTGTCTCCATATCATGTAAATGGTCTTGTGTGTGTGTGTGTGTGTGTGTGTGTGTGTGTGTGTGTGTGCGCGCATAAATAAATCATTATTTGATATAGATCCTGGTTCAAATGGCTCTGAGCACTATGGGACTTAACATCTATGGTCATCAGTCCCCTAGAACGTAGAACTACTTAAACCTAACTAAGCTAAGAACAGCACACAACACCCAGCCATCACGAGGCAGAGAAAATCCCTGACCCCGCCGGGAATCGAACCCGGGAACCCGGGCGTGGGAAGCGAGAATGCTACCGCACGACCACGAGATGCGGGCTATAGATCGTGGTATACGATTTGTAGGAAAAATGTCTAATGGCAATGATGATCCCAAACTCTTGATCAATGTTTTATTATAGTTTCTCTGTGCACACCAATGAAACGGAAGCCGACAAGGTGAAAGTAAACGCAATAAAAGATCGCTGAAATTGCATACGCATACGATTTAATAGCATAGCTGTCAATATTGCCATGTGGTATCTTCCAGCCAGCACTTAGCACTAAGAAATTTTTTTCTATTACTCTCAAAAACTTGTGTAATAAAAAATAAATATCATCAAGAACAATAAAGAACCCTTTTTGTAATAATAGAGCCAGCCGCTTTGGACGAGCGGTTCTACGCGCTTCATTCCGGAACCACACTGCTGCTTCGGTCGCAGGTTCGAATCCTGCCTCGGGCATGGATGTGTGTGATGTCCTTAGGCTAGTTAGGTTTAACTAGTTCTAAGTCTAGGGGACTGATGACCTCAGATGTTAAGTCCCATAGTGCTCAGAGCCATTTGAACAATTTTTTTTTCTTTATATTAAAGTATCCATAGTGCGTATCTCTTACGAAAATAGCCGGTACATCAAAAATGTAATGTAGCTGCTTTTTCATATTTGAGAACTTGTACACTTACGCTCTCCTGTCTGCGACAGTAGAAAGCTGGCGACAGATTTCAGCCATAATCTATTTGAAAACAGTTCCGCTGTTTATAACCTAAAGTGATTTCATTGAATTGTTTTTAATATGAGTGTTTTCATAATTATCTCACATTAATGTGGTTCCTAAAACAATCGGTGCGATAAGCTCATATTTATGGTAGCATCGATGTGAAATATAAGGCTTTCCTAGTCTTAAAAATATGGTACATCATCTGTTACAGTAAATTTGTAGAATATTGCGCAGGAATTAATATTGAATCCAAAGTACGAACCGTTGAAAACATACATTCACTCTGTAGCTACAGTTAGAGTTAGCTGCTACGAGGAAGTTCGAAACTCAGCATGATTTTACCTGGATATGCATGCGAGGAGAAAAGTATAACTGTAAAAGGTGACGACTGTCTGCAAGATAGTGACATTGTGTCATTTGTTTGCCTTCTAAACGTGTGGAACCACTACAGGACTCTCTCTCTCTCTCTCTCTCTCTCTCTCTCTCTCTCTCTCTCTGTGTGTGTGTGTGTGTGTGTGTGTGTGTGTGTGTGTGTGTGTGTGTGTGTGTGTGTGTGTGTGTGTGTTTTTTAAGAGAGAGGGGGGCTGGGTGTCACGTGATCAACAACGTAGTTAAAATGACATTTATCTAATAACGCTGAGGTTCAGGGACATTAGGATGGAATTTAGGGACGCTGAAAATCATTTTGACCTCTGAGTGTGCTTAATTTCTGTTATTAACATGGCAAACGCCAGCACTACGACATGTGACATCATATGTATATACTCTCAAATAATTCACTGGTTTTGTGAGCTACGTTATTATGCGTACTGTTAGCTTCAGCTGCTTACCTGGGATGCTTGCGTGTTATATACGACAAATTTTCGCCGTAACTTTCTTCAAGTAGGATTAACTACTTGTGAGTCTTTCTTTGCGTGAATTAGGGGTCGAACAAGCTGGTGCACAAGATAATACTTCCTTTATTGCGTTATCGCATAATTTTTTATGAATATTTCTGGACTTCAGAATTCTTCCACATTTTTTTCCCCACTGCTCTGTCTGATCATTGGTAAGCCGTTACTTTCCATCCTACTACACTTAGCTTTCATTTTCGTTAATTTTATCCTGAATTCAAATTTTCTGCGTATTTGTACCAAGCGAAGATAAATTTATTTTCTTACTTTCAAACAGAAGGTATGTATGTAATTCTGCAGGCTTTCGTGGCCGTTGTCACTGAAGTTAAAAGCTTCTTTTAGGCCGCGTCATATTTCTACTAAAATGATCGACGTTTCGACCCCTATGCTGGGATCTTCCTCAGGATCCTCTGGTGTCGAAACGTCGATCATTTTAGTAG
This sequence comes from Schistocerca nitens, assembly GCF_023898315.1. Lineage (NCBI taxonomy): Eukaryota > Metazoa > Arthropoda > Insecta > Orthoptera > Acrididae > Schistocerca > Schistocerca nitens. Next base: position 965,344,037 of record NC_064617.1, read on the forward strand.
AAATATGACGGGGCCTAGTAACCCAGAAGATTTTAACTTCAGAAGGTATGTATATTGAGTGCATAATTAAAGCACAGCTATGCCCTTTGCATTTCTGCAAATATTTTACTTAATCTTTCCGAGGAGAAGGTCGATGTCAACGTCCTCAGACGAAGGCTGAGTACGTGCGGGGCGAAAAAGAGGTGGAAGGTTAGGGTTTCACCGCCATCAACGGTGACGTCATCAACGACGGAGGGCTAACTCGGACAGAGAGGATAGGGGTGGAAATGGGGCGAGCGCTCCAAAAGGACGCACTTCTGAACATACCGCCAGAAAGAGGCTACAACACTTTATTTTGTTGCAATAATTTCAACTATTTAATAATCTGGCGGACTTGAAATGTTAAAATGGTGTCACAGCCCATTACTGTAATATTTGTACAGCGTGAATCACCTAAAAGTTGCAAATATTGCGGAAATGAGAAGTTGTATTGATGTGTGGTTCTCACATAGCAGTTCGGTAGGCAGGCGTTCGTATTATTAGCCAATCCACAGATTATAATAATACTTACAAAGTATTTTTGTGCTCGCATACACTTCTTTAAATGGGACAATGCCTATTGACCTTAAGGGGCTCCAGAAAGGCTCAAAATCATGAAAAGTTCAATTTTTACTTTTTTGCGTTTTCTGAATCTGCAGACTATTACCTTTTAATAGATATATAATTTATTCAATTCCGAAGACTAACACTATTTTTAAATTTTTTTTGAAATGTGTTCTACATGGGCGTGACCCACTGTGGCGCTGTTAAACTGCTGTCAAATGGTGTTGTTATTAACGTCCGTGTTCATTAGGTACATTTTAGTGATGTGAGATAAAGTATGTGTTGTGGCTAACCTGTGATGGTTCAATATACATCGCTGGTGTGATTGTCGATTGCTTCATGTTTATTTACTCTGTCGTTATCTCGAAAATATTCGTAATTAATTCTGTTTCGCCGGCCGTGGTGGCCAAGCGGTTAAAGGCGCTACAGTCTGGAACCGCGCGGCCGCTACGGTCGCAGGTTCGAATCCTGCCTTGGGCATGGATGTGTGTGTTGTCCTTAGGTTAGTTAGGTTTAAGTAGTTCTAAGTTCTAGGGGACTGATGACCTTAGAAGTTAAGTCCCATAGTGCTCAGAGCCGAGCCAATTCTGTTTCTTGAGTCTCTGTTTTGTTGAAGTATAATAATGAGTAAAAGTAAAGTTATTAGAAATCCTCTGAAGGCTTTTAAGAAAAGGAGAAATGTTGGAAAGCCAAAGGTATGTGTTATTACTGTAAACAATAAAGATGATGAAAATCCCCAACATAGCTTGTGTCCCAAAGAAGAAGACAGTTGGTGTAAATATAACAAAGGATTGCTAACTGGTGAAGTGTACACTCATAAGCATAGTCTGCCTCATGCAATAATGGAGGTGATAAAACCTATTTTCAGAGACTTAGCAGCACCTGAACTGTTGAAAAAGTGTATTCACGGAAAAACTCAAAACCCCAATGAAAGTGTAAATAGTGTTATATGGTCGAGAATCCCCAAGACTGTATTTGTTGGAATAGAAACACTTCACTTTGGTTTGTATGATGCTGTTGCGACTTTCAATGATGGCAACATTGTAAGGTGCAAGGTATTTAGAAATATGGGAGTGAAGATAGGTTCTAACATGGTACGAGCGATGCTTGCTTTAGACAAGGAACGCCTTCGGGCCGCAGACAGGGCTGTAAAGAGTCTAGAAATACAAGCAAGAGTAAACAGGAGGAGGAACAAGAGGCAGCTGGAGGAGGAGTTCGCAGAGGATGAAGATAATCCATCCTATGGACCTGGAATGCACTAAAAGTTAATCCAATCTTTGTCGCTCGATTCCCAAAACTTTTATTTTCTCATACTAATTACATGTTTTCTAAGGATCTTCCAAACATATTTGTTTCAAACTTTCAGTAAATGTTACACAGTACCTTCTGCATAATTTAACACAGCCTTTTTCCAAAAAACTGTATATTTTTGAAAATATAAATAAAAAATTGCAAAAAAATGTTGTGAATTTTCATTACAATTGAAAAAAAATCATCTTTAATAACTGAACTAAAATTTTGTAAAATCCCTGTGTTAAGTTGTAGCCCATATTCCAATAAATAATCTGTAAAAAGTTCAACTTCCTACCTCAAATACTTTGTGAGGAAAGATGTAATTTATAAGCGTTATTTTAACATTGCAAGTATAGGGCATTCCGGAGCCCCTTAACAGGCTAAAAGTAGGGTAAATTAGAATCTCATTGGTTTTTGTTGTAGGATTCCAGTACGAGTAGTTTTGGAAAGTTCCCACATCGAAACTTGTACAGTACCTGTGCTAGTACACATTAAATAAACACACGAGTGCATAAATAATTATGAGGATTGTGACCAGTAACGATACAACTGACCGTCACAGGTTGTGTTCAGAATGACCACCAGCAGGGGAAATACACGCTTCCATTCTGGTGTGGAACGACTGCTGCACTCGTGTTTCAATTCCAGCGGAGATGTCCGAGCAGGCTGCAGTAATACATCGTTTCATATCACCTGGTGTAGACAGCGTCTTTTCGGTTTCTGACAGAAAAACGCACCAGGAGGAGTCGGACAACATATAACTTCCTCCCACATACATTTCGCGTATTGACCACGAGGAGAAAATTTGAGAAATTAGAGCCCATACAGAGGCTTAGCGACAATCATTCTTCCCAAGCACTGTTCGCGAGTGCAACGGGGTTGGAGGGATCAGATAGTGGTACCGAAAGTATCCTCCTCCACACACCATTAGGTGGCTTTCTTAATCTATTAATCTATTGTCCTGATACCGAGCGAGGTGGCGCAGTGGTTAGCACACTGGACTCGCATTCGGGAGGACGACGGTTCAATCCCGTCTCCGGCCATCCTGATTTAGGTTTTCCGTGATTTCCGTAAATCCTTTCAGGCAAATGCCGGGATGGTTCCTTTCAAAGGGCACGGCCGATTTCCTTCCCCATCCTTCTCTAACCCGAGCTTGCGCTCCGTCTCTAATGACCTCGTTGTCGACGGGACGTTAAACACTAATCTCCTCCTCCTCCTCCTCCTATTGTCCTGATTACAATAGCGACTCAGAGTTCTTTGAGATTTAGGTTGGTTGGCTGATTTGGGGGAGGAGACCAAACAGCGAGGTCATCGGCCGCATCAGATTCCTTTCTAAGGAACTATCCCGGCATTTGCGAGAAGTGAATTAGGGAAATTACGGAAAACTAAAATCAGGATGGGCGGACGCGGGTTTGAACCGTTGTCCTTCCGAACGCGAGTATGTTGACATTTAGATCAAGATTTTCCTTAAAAGCTCAATTGCAATTTTTCTGTCGTCATTGCAACTGCAAACATTTTTAGTTTTACGCTCCTGACCCGAATGTTGCAAAGAAATCAGGAATAAGCCCGAAAGTTCCTTCCCCACGAATATCTTTCTGGTACACATTGCACATTTTGTCCGTTATATACACTGCCGTAATGAAAGAGTTATTCGTGTTACGATCGTAGGTCTGCTCGCACTCCTGTATGGAGCGACTCCTAGAACGTATGCTCGGAGCGAGATGATTGTAGCGAGAGGCAAAGGAGAGCAGAGGACAGGTACAAGAGGCTACCTGCCGGCGACCGACACGTCCCGAACTTGTTGACTCGGTGCGTTAATGACTCGGTAATAGAATGCAAAGTGGCCCCTGCTGCTGCTGCTGCTGCTGCTGCTGCGAGGTCATCGCCTCTCCACAGTTCGCCGCTGACGTCACGCTCTTGTTTGGCCCATGTATCTCCACAGATGGGTTCCGTGCCGAACAGCCGGCCTAAGGCATCGCCACTGCTTGTCTGGACCGCCGCCAATCGCTTAATGCTTCGGACCAGTACTCGTACCCGAGAGGGGCACACTTCGAAGCCCCGCCCTCTCGTCCTCATCATCTAGATCTCATGAGGTTCGGTTGTTCCTTCTGTAATGCACTGTTAGGTTCCATGTGTATCGCTGTTTATGTAAACGCTGTTGAAATATCTCTAATGATATCTACATCGACTGCAAAAACTAATCCTTTCTTTCCTCCTCCTCCTCCTCCTCCTCCTCCTCCTCCTCCTCCTCCTCCCCCTCTTCTCCCATCCTCTTCTTTCTCTTCACCTTTCTCTCCTCCTCTTCTTTCTCTTCACCTTTCTCTCCTCCTCTTCTTCCTCTTCACCTTTCTCTCCTACATTTCTTCCTCTTCATCCTTCTGTCCTCTTCCTCTCCCTCTCCTCTGCTTCCTCTCGCCCTCTCACACTCCCTCTCCCTTCTCTTTCTCATCTCCCATTTCCTCCTCTCCTCTTTTCTCTTCATCTTCCTCACCTCTTACTCATATCATTGTGCTCTTCTTCATCCACTTCTCAGTATTTTCATTCCATATTTCCCCTTCTTTTTATTTTTATTTTTTCCTCTTTCTCTTTTCCGTTCACGTCTTTCGTCTTTCTCCTTTTCTTTTCCCATTTTCCTCTTTCTCCTTTTCTTTTCCCATTTTCCTCTTTCTCCTTTTCTTTTACCATTTACCTCTTTATCCTTTTCTTTTTCCATTTTCCTCTCTCTCCTTTTCTTTCTCCATTTACCTCATTCTCCTTTTCTTTCTCCATTTTCCTCATTCTCCTTTTCCCCCCTTTGTCCATTTTCACCCCCCTTTGCCATTTCCCCCCCTCTTTGCCATTTCCCCCCCTCTTTGTCCATTTCCCCCCCTCTTTGTCCATTTCCTCCCCTCTTTGTCCATTTCCCCCCCTCTTTGTCCATTTCCTCCCCTCTTTGTCCATTTCCCCCCCTCTTTGTCCATTTCCCCCCTCTTTGTCCATTTCCCCCCCTCTTTGTCCGTTTCCCCCCCCTCTTTGTCCGTTTCCCCCCCTCTTTGTCCCCTTCCCCCCCTCTTTGTCCCCTTCCCCCCCTCTGTGTCCCGTTCCCCCCCTCTGTGTCCCGTTCCCCCCCTCTGTGTCCCGTTCCCCCCCTCTGTGTCCCGTTCCCCCCCTCTGTGTCCCGTTCCCCCCCTCTGTGTCCCGTTCCCCCCCCTCTGTGTCCCGTTCCCCCCCCTCTGTGTCCCGTTCCCCCCCCCTCTGTGTCCCGTTCCCCCCCCCTCTGTGTCCCGTTCCCCCCCCTCTGTGTCCCGTTCCCCCCCCCTCTGTGTCCCGTTCCCCCCCCCTCTGTGTCCCGTTCCCCCCCCTCTGTGTCCCGTTCCCCCCCCCTCTGTGTCCCGTTCCCCCCCCTCTGTGTCCCGTTCCCCCCCCTCTGTGTCCCGTTCCCCCCCCTCTGTGTCCCGTTCCCCCCCTCTGTGTCCCGTTCCCCCCCTCTGTGTCCCGTTCCCCCCCTCTGTGTCCCGTTCCCCCCCTCTGTGTCCCGTTCCCCCCCTCTGTGTCCCGTTCCCCCCCTCTGTGTCCCGTTCCCCCCCTCTGTGTCCCGTTCCCCCCCTCTGTGTCCCGTTCCCCCCCCCTCTGTGTCCCGTTCCCCCCCCCTCTGTGTCCCGTTCCCCCCCCCCTCTGTGTCCCGTTCCCCCCCCCCTCTGTGTCCCGTTCCCCCCCCTCTGTGTCCCGTTCCCCCCCCTCTGTGTCCCGTTCCCCCCCCTCTGTGTCCCGTTCCCCCCCCCTCTGTGTCCCGTTCCCCCCCCTCTGTGTCCCGTTCCCCCCCCTCTGTGTCCCGTTCCCCCCCCTCTGTGTCCCGTTCCCCCCCCTCTGTGTCCCGTTCCCCCCCCCCTCTGTGTCCCGTTCCCCCCCCCTCTGTGTCCCGTTCCCCCCCCCCCTCTGTGTCCCGTTCCCCCCCCCTCTGTGTCCCGTTCCCCCCCCCTCTGTGTCCCGTTCCCCCCCCCCCTCTGTGTCCCGTTCCCCCCCCCCTCTGTGTCCCGTTCCCCCCCCCCTCTGTGTCCCGTTCCCCCCCCCCTCTGTGTCCCGTTCCCCCCCCCCTCTGTGTCCCGTTCCCCCCCTCTGTGTCCCGTTCCCCCCCCTCTGTGTCCCGTTCCCCCCCCCCTCTGTGTCCCGTTCCCCCCCCTCTGTGTCCCGTTCCCCCCCCCTCTGTGTCCCGTTCCCCCCCCTCTGTGTCCCGTTCCCCCCCCCCCTCTGTGTCCCGTTCCCCCCCCCCCCTCTGTGTCCCGTTTCCCCCCTCTGTGTCCCGTTTCCCCCCTCATAGTCAGCTTTTCTTGTCCCTTATCACCTCTATAGATACCTCGTCCTCTTCCTACATATTCCTCTTCTTCGTTTTTATTGAATAACATCACACAGTGGTTCATGTTCGGGAGGAATGGGATTCAAATGCGCATCCAGCTCTTAGGTTGTGTTAAATGTCTTCACGCAAACGCCAGGATGTTCCTTTAAAAAGAACTTCTCCTGTTCGAGCTTACAATCTATCTCTAATGACAACTTCGCCTTCGTCTCTTTATCTGCTTAGTATTCATTTGCTTCCTCTAATTCATTCTCATATTCTTTTCACATTAGTCGTCTTCATCTTTCTTCTGCTGCTGCTCCTCCTCCTACGCCTCCTCCTCATCATCCTCATGCTCTGATTTTTCTGAGGTTCCATGGTACGGTCCCGCTCTACCGTCAGTTTTCAAAGTAGTCTAATGAGCTGTATGTCAAAAGACGTCGATCAATTAGAATAAACAGCGTCCCGCAGAATGTGAGTTGATGGGGCTGATGACAGAATGCTGTCTGCGCAATCCGTAAACAATTATTTTTTTGGGTCACCTAGTTTGGCTGTTTGTTTGACTCTGTATAGTAGGACGACATTAGCGGCAGTTGCGCCGGCGTCACCACGAGGAAGAAAATACGCCGTTCAGCGGGCACGCACTACCGTTACCTCCGTTCACGGCTGCCTGACAGTAACTGGCTCTCGGCCTTCTCGCGAACTAAATTTATTGCGTTGTTTCGTTTGATTCATGTCATTTACGGACCTGACCGGTCTAATTCCCGTGAGTAGGGAGGGCACTAAAACTGATTCCAGCAAATAAATTAAAAATATGGAAGAGAATTAATAGCCTCGAGAGGACATGAAGGGAGAGTACGCAGGCTAAATATCACGTCTGACAGATATGAAAATACGCTGTCACATTCTCTGACACAGACGTTTATGGCATAGGTGGGAAAGAGCTAGCGAGTGGACGCTGAAGCACATTTTCCGTCAGCCGTTTTCTTTGAAGTGCTGGACGACATTGCATCATTTTAAGGGGCTCCGGAACGCCCTATACTTGCAATGTTAAAATAACGCTTATAAATTACATCTTTCCTCACAAAGTATTTGAGGTGGGAAGTTGAACTTTTTACAGATTATTTATTGGAATATGGGCTACAACTTAACGTAGGGATTTTACAAAATTTTAGTTCAGTTATTAAAGATGTTTTTTTTTCAATTGTAATGAAAATTCACAACATTTCTTTGCAATTTTTTATTTATATATTCAAAAATATACAGTTTTTTGGAAAAAGGCTGTGTTAAATTATGCAGAAGGTACTGTGTAACATTTACTGAAAGTTTGAAACAAATATGTTTGTAAGATCCTTAGAAAACATGTAATTAGTATGAGAAAATAAAAGTTTTGGGAATCGAGCGACAAAGATTGGATTAACTTTTTAGTGCATTCCAGGTCCATAGGATGGATTATCTTCATCCTCTGCAAACTCCTCCTCCAGCTTCCTCTTGTTCCTCCTCCTGTTTACTCTTGCTTGTATTTCTAGACTCTTTACAGCCCTGTCTGCAGCCCGAAGGCGTTCCTTGTCTAAAGCAAGCATCGCTCGTACCATGTTAGAACCTATCTTCATTCCCATATTTCTAAATACCTTTGGCTTTCCAACATTTCTCCTTTTCTTAAAAGCCTTCAGAGGATGTATAATAACTTTACTTTTACTCATTATTATACTTCAACAAAACAGAGACTCAAGAAACAGAATTAATTACGAATATTTTCGAGATAACGACAGAGTAAATAAACATGAAACAATCGACAACTACACCAGCGATATATATTGAACCATCACAGGTTAGCCACAACACATACTTTATCTCACATCATTAAAATGTACCTGATGAACACGGACGTTAATAATACCACCATTTGATAGCAGTTTAACAGCGCCACAGTGGGTCACGCCCATGTAGAACACATTTAAAAAAAAATTTAAAAATAGTTGTAGTCTTCGGAATTGAATAAATTATATATCTATTAAAAGGTAATAGTCTGCAGATTCAGAAAACGCAAAAAAAGTAAAAATTGAACTTTTCATGATTTTGAGCCTTTCCGGAGCCCCTTAAACGAGTGAAAGTGAGATTTGTGCACTGAACAAATGGAAGACACGTCTGTTAATATTAATTTGTGGAATCGAGCGCAATGTAAATACATATTTTCGGAGCCGTCATGCTTCTGGTTGGTGGATGCAACCGGACGGAATACGTGCACACTTTTTGTGAAAGTACGTGACGTACTTAGTGCAACATATCGCATGTTTTGGATCGAGACGAGAGATTCAAATGCATGGCCACCTCACTGACGTCTCTTGATTTTTGAGGGGGCATATCGAAAGCCTCGTGACACCATTCTCCGACGAAAAGGACTTCTTGGCAGGATACTTGCAACGTTTGTTGGGCTCGTGCGATACCTGCTGTACTTCGTACAGTGCGCAAGAATTTTCACCGAGATGTGACGGCTGTATTGGATCTGGTGGTCGTTACTTTTAACTCTGTAATGTACATTGTTGAGCAAACAGTATATTATCTTTGCTGAATTTAAGACGCGCATACATTCATTGTACTTTCTGTTCCTGATATTCCAAAGCTTTCAATACTTCAAGATTACTAAAGAACGTAAGTTTGTACTCGAAAGTTAATACATTTCGGCTCTATCGGCTCCTTCAATCTCTACAAAACCTTTTCAATCACCCGCATTTCATAATTGGCACGCATGGGTCTTGCATAGTAACACTAAATACCTTTCTGTTTGTGAAAGAGCGCACAGTGTCTGACTCACTGATTGCCAGTAACGGTAAAATCCCTGTTTCTCGCCGAGCGAGGTTGCACAACGGTCAGTAATTAATGCCACGAACTCGCGTTTGAGGCAATTTCCGTGGGTTTCCTAAATCGCTTAAGGCAGGGATCGGCAACCGTTTAGTCCTCGCGGACCTCATTGTCAAAAGCTGAAGATCTTGTAGGCCGCACATGTTTTTGAAGTAATATTTTAAAGGCGTAGAATTAACAGTAAGTTAAAATGATAAATTTTTGAAACTTTCTGGCAGATTAAACCTGTGTGCCAGACAGAGACTCGAACTCAGGACCTTTGTCTTTCGCGGGCAAATGCTCTACCAGCTGAGCTACCCAAGCACGACTCACGCCCCGTCCTCACAGCTTTAATTCCGCCAGTACCTCGTCTCCTACCTTTCATGATACATTTCTGTTTTCCTAGAGGCGTTAAAATTTGCAGTATATTAGTCCCAGAAACATATTTGATATTTTTAAACCCAAAAAACTAAAAACAGCTTAAGATGGCTATTACAGCTAGCCAAGAGAGACAATTTAAATATACCAGTCAGTATTGTTGCAATTTAAGAAGAGGAAAAAAACGCAATGTCACGGGATGGAGAGAAAGTTAGTTCGTATTCCGCTATAGATGAATAGCGATCGCTTAGTTATAGAAATATTACATAGATTTGGCATTACCTAAGTAGTCAAGAAAATGTTACGTGCACCCATTATATATATTGTTGATATTGAACTCCAACTGCGCCTTAAATTTTATGTAAATGTAATATGCACTCAGTCGCTTTTCTGAATGGATCACGTTGTACCATCAACTTGTTTTCGAGCCACTGCAAACCCATCATCGGACGGAAGTGTTACAGGTACATTATATTCTGGGCTATGTGCAGCAGTAAACATACGCGTGCGCATTTTGTGTGTGTGTGTGTGTGTGTGTGTGTGTGTGTGTGTGTGTGTGTGTGTGTGCTGGCAAAGTGTAAAATATCTAAAAGAATTTTTCATGGATACAACGAGGCAGTGTAATGTATGTACGCTAAAACATAACGACCCTTTTGTTAAGTAAATTTCCATTATTCACTCCAACACCGTGACCCTAAATTCCAGCCGGCCGAAGTGGCCGTGCGGTTCTAGGCGCTGCAGTCTGGAATCGCGAGACCGCTACGGTCGCAGGTTCGAATCCTGCCTCGGGCATGGATGTGCGTAATGATGTCCTTAGGTTAGTTAGGTTTAACTAGTTCTAAGTTCTAGGGGACTAGGCCGGCCGAAGTGGCCGTGCGGTTAAAGGCGCTGCAGTCTGGAACCGCAAGACCGCTACGGTCGCAGGTTCGAATCCTGCCTCGGGCATGGATGTTTGTGATGTCCTTAGGTTAGTTAGGTTTAACTAGTTCTAAGTTCTAGGGGACTAATGACCTCAGCAGTTGAGTCCCATAGTGCTCAGAGCCATTTGAACCTCTAGGGGACTAATAACCTCAGAAGTTGAGTCCCATAGTGCTCAGAGCCTAAATTCCAGGTGCACATCATCCAGATAATGTTCCCGTAACAGCTGCATCTGATGGGCTTGCAATTGTCGAAAACTAATTCATGCTACAGCAAACCCTATGAGAGTCAGAAAGCGACTGATCGCACAAAAACCGGTCAAGGTATCCTGAATCTCACCGGAACCACAAAAGAAAATCTAAACTTTACTGTTTGTTTACAGAAAGAACTAAATGCGCTTGACGGTGCCAAAAACAGTTTGTGCTGTTTTAGAGCCGCACTAGTTTTTGCAGTCGTACAAGTCCCGGCCAAACTGGTGTTTCGGCTCTGCGCTCTCTTCGGCAATGTAGACGTGCCGGTCTAACTGTTAATAGCACTGGAATTCGCTGACCTACTTGGAACTACCGGGTCCCGTTTCTAGCTGATTGTTCTGGAGTGTTTTTCTTGGGTTAAAACCACATAAAGTCTCTGGTAGTTTTGTTCCGTCTGTTACGACCAGAGCAGTGGTTTCTTCACGGACTGCTAATGACTAGCTTCGGATAAATGGTGTAATGGTCGCATTGCCCCCTCGGAGTTTGTAGTTTCAACTAATACTTTGCTTCCGTAAGTTGTTTTCCTGATGAAAGGGGAACGCGATGGCATTTTTTAGTTACGATAAGCCATCGTCTTATGGTCTATAGTGACTGGTAGCTTAGTTAATAGACAATTACTGTTACGGTGCTGAAGTTAACCAAGATAAACTTTTACAAGTTATATACACGTTAAAGGAAAAAATCTATATTTACAATAGCGCCCGGCAAGAACAGTGACAACTCAAATACTGAATACCCTAAAAGAATCGACTTAAGGAACTATATAAAGCCTACTCTGAATTAGTAGAGGTAAAGGTGGATAAATGTGCCCCCACTTTGTTTTTTTATATAACACCTTTTATTTTTAGTATAATCACCTGAAATTAATATAAAGCATTTCTCTAGTATGTCCTGCAAATAGTTACATGTTTTGGCTCAACTTTTTAATAGTTAAAACAAAATTTTATTTTTCCTGATAGTCTGCGTTTTGTTGCGTCAAGAATTTGTGCTGTGTGCTGGTAATATGGGCCCCAAGGAAGTTTGAAATAAAAAGAAACAAAAATTTGAAAAAAATAATTTTATTTAATTTTTGTATATAATGAAAGAAAGATTCACTCTGAACATTGTTAATTAGTCTACTGGTGGGATGATTTTCACAGCCTACGCCTAGTCTATTCACAATAGTCACACACATAAGCATCTTTTTACACGTTACAAGTGATCCTCTTTCAGCTGCAGATAATGCACCAACTTGCCTTTTTCCCCTTAGGCCGATGACACGAGAAATTTTTCTTTGAACAACACTAAGACCTGACTCGTCTGCCGGCTGGAGTGGTCGAGCGGTTCTAGGCGCTACAGTGTGGAATCGCGAGACCGCTACGGTCGCAGGTTCGAATCCTGCCTCGGGCATGGATGTGCGTGATGTCTTTAGGTTAGTTAGGTTTAAGTAGTTCTAAGCTCTAGGGGACTGGTGACCTCAGCAGTTAAGTCCCATAGTGCTCAGAGCCATTTTTTGATTCGTCTACATTAAAAACTCTGTCTGCAGGATATTTGTAGTTACTGAACGCAGCTTCAAGTAAACTGAAGAAATTGTCGACAGCTTGTTTATTAAACTTATTAGCACGTGAAATCGAAGTTGCGGATGGCTTCAAAATAGACAGAATATTTTTGTGCCGTGACATGAAATGGTCAAACCAAGTTCGACCAGAAACTTCGCCCTTTACAAATGGACGAGGGATTTTATTTCTTGTGCAAAGCTGGTAGGCCACGCGCCTGACGTCATTTCTGGTAAGGCTGTAGAATTTGGATTCCATAATGATAGGATATTTAACCAGTTCGTCCTAAAGTCCCTGTGGTAAAACCGGTGGACGGCCCAGTTTAATATTAACTATTTCTTCGACCGGTTTATCGATTCGTGAAAGCCTTTGGGGCGTAGAACGAGGGACATAGTACACTTTAACCGCTTTTTTTCAACCCCATTTTTTTCTCTTTAATAGCTACAATAGCATTTGACATATTTGCTTTGTCCCACGATTGCCGTTTCGATTTTTTTGGTGGTACAAGATGTCTTCGAGGCCTCTGAAACATAGAGTAGCAATATTTGTAAATGGTCCCATAAAATCTGATTGATTTTACGGGGCCCATAATACCAGCAGCAAAAGGGGCCCATACGAGGTGTGGCTAGAAAAAAACCGGACTAGTACTGGTGAAACAATAAAACGAATGCAATAAGGCTGAAAGTCGCGTGGCCTGTCACGTGACTCTCGCTCCGCCTACTGCTCGAGTTTCATCTGCCTCCTGCACTCAGTCTGCCCGTGGCGTCTGTTTTAAGTAGTTGACGTTTTGTCTGTGCGTCGGAAAATGTTGAGTGTACAGAAAGAACAGCGTGTTAACATCGAATTTTGTTTCAAACTAGGAAAATCTGCAAGTGAAACGTTTGTAATGTTACAACAAGTGTACGGCGATGGTTGTTTATCGCGAACACAAGTGTTTGAGTGGTTTAAACGATTTAAACATGGCCGCGAAGACACCAGTGATGACACTCGCACTGGCAGACCATTGTCAGCAAAAACTGATGCAAACATTAAAAAGATCGGTAAACTTGTTCGACAAGATCGCCGTTTAACAATCAGAGCAGTGTCTGAGTTAACAGGAGTTGACAAGGAAAGTGTCGAACAAGTTTACCGAGTTTTTCAATGTTTGCATCGGTTTTTGCTGACAATGGTCTGCCAGTGCGAGTGTCATCACTGGTGTCTTCGCGGCCATCTTTAAATCGTTTAAACCACTCAAACACTTGTGTTCGCGATAAACAATCATCGCCGTACACTTGTTGTAACATTACAAACGTTTCACTTGCAGATTTTCCTAGTTTGAAACAAAATTTGATGTTAACACGCTGTTCTTTCTGTACACTCAACATTTTTCCGACGCACAGACAAAACGTCAACTACTTAAAACAGACGCCACGGGCAGACTGAGTGCAGGAGGCAGATGAAACTCGAGCAGTAGGCGGAGCGAGAGTCACGTGACAGGCCACGCGACTTTCAGCCTTATTGCATTCGTTTTATTGTTTCACCAGTACTAGTCCGGTTTTTTTCTAGCCACACCTCGTATATCCACCCTCGACATCTTGGGAAAAACGATTTTGCCTACGGTTAGTTTGGTTCGCAACCGACGTTAATTAATGTAAAACGGCATCCCAACAACAAGCCAAATACGTACCTTACCTTAGTTTTAGTAATAACATGTTAGAAATTTGAGTTTTATTCAAAAAAACACTAACCTTTCAAACTTTTGATGACAGCGAAAAAATTAACAGCACAACTACTCACAAACCTTGACAGCTACTACGTCTGCACACTCTACAGTGAAGTTTGGCAACTAGTTCTAGTAGTTCATGTGCTCTCCGCTAGAATTCATGGCCTGTACTTCCAAATATGTAGGGGGCCCATAATACCAGCAGGGGCCCATTTTTCCACCTTTGCCTCTATAAACGTCATTTATATTTCAAGTAAGAAATTTTGGCAGTAAATTCCATTATAATCTCTACAAGAGTAATACGGATATCCGTTTCTGTACTCGTAGAGTGTGAGGTGGTATCAGATAACCATGAATTAATTTTTTGAGCTATCAGTTTTCTTGATTTACCATTATGTAATAATTTAGCTTCTTTTCCGCCCCCCCCCCCGCCCCCATCTAATATATATTACTTACCTTAATATAAGACGACACTCGAACTTCCGTCAGACAAAATTATTACGTAAATTAAAATAAAAGATTAAAAAGAAGTTTAAATTGTTTTACTAGAAAATACGAAATGGTAATAATAGGAAAATTAATACAATTTGACAAGGAACATAAATTACGTACAATTTAGTGAGCACAATTTCCGAAAACATAAAATTCCAAATGGGCTTATATAATCAAGGAACACTCCTCGCCGAGAAAAGGGAGTCAGTACCAAGTTTCTTTATAGCAGAAATTTTCATCTCTTCGCCCAACACCTCCCTCCCCCCTCAACCACTTGTACGTTGCAACGCAAGAAATTTTGTTGTATTTACAACAGCTGTAATCATCAAAACAGTGTATGTTACTTCAGACACGCATGTTTGTCTGAAGGACATCGTAATGCAAGATACAGACACTGCGGTATTAACAGAGACACCGTAATAACCAATGATATTAAAAATTACATTCAACTAACATTATGCAAGGAAGGTTTCGCAACTCAGAATGTGCCGCTCTTCTTGAACGATTCATGCACAGCTGCCAGTAGCAACAATGAAGTGACTGATATTGCAGAGGCAGATCATGAAGTAGCCTGCAGAAAAATTGATACAAATGTCCTGAAGTTAAAAAATTGCGAGATAGTGATAGGACGTTTTACGTGCACGTCCTGACACTTCACACATTTTTTAGCTTCAAAAACTAAAATTGCTCTCTCTCTCTCTCTCTCTCTCTCTCTCTCTCTCTCTCTCTCTCTCTTTCTCTCCTTATCTCCTTATCTGGGAGCCCCATGAAAAGAGGTGCCGCAAGTAATACAAAAACCCAAATATCGCCTTCATTTGTCCGCTTGTTGACTTTCATCATAGTCCTACGTACGTTAAACTTGTCATAAGGTGTCCTCACATTAAACTGACACGTGGCAAGCACATTCTTTTCTGCTACTGATCCAACCGTCTCGGAGCCACTTAAATGCTTCGCGAACAAGAGGGAAATGTTATACCAGGGGTGTGGTTGTTTGCTCAGTGAGAAAATGTCAGAGTAAAAACACGAAGGTTCGGAGTTCAATCCTCGATCGATCCAGTGACTCGCAGCGTTACTTTCACCTCTGCAGCATTCTTTATACTTAAACCTATCGAGTTTCTCGAGAATCCACGTTAAACTGGAGCCTGCCTTTCAGCTAACTCCGTGAGCCCGTGCACAAGTTGGAGGAAGGTGACTGAATTGAGTTGCCAATAAGACCACGCCTAGTAACGCAGCGTGGTGTTCAAACCGGTGTTCGGATGGATGACTCAACGTAGCGCAGTCGTTAAAATACTGGCTTGCGAGAAAAATGTTAAAATCTATGAGTGCTTTTTGATTTATGTCTTTCGTGATCCAGCCTCCATCTTTAACAGAACTGGTGCCCTGCCTCTAACGACCTCGCTATCGGCGTCATGTTACTTCATTTCATTTTTCTCAATCCATGCTGAGCGACGGAAATTATAAATGCAGAGTGATCGACAATTCGCGTACGGCAGCATCAAGAAGCGAAAAAAAACATTGTAATGATATCTTGTTACACAAGAGTTCAGTGTAGTTTGAAAGAAATAAGGGCTCACTGTTTAACGACGCGCCACTATGATTTAAATGGTTTGTATCAGAGATTTGCGGATTTTGAGTTGACCAAATTCTTGTATTTTTAGTATTCAGTTATCCGCTAACGTGAAACCACACATCGGTGGGGTAAACACGGTCCCGTTGTGCCATTGCATGGCCATCAACGAATGTACAGTAGGCTAGACGCTTTTCTTCATCCGACGCTTTCAGTTCCTGCACGCTATGAAATTTTAACTGCAGCATCTCCTTCTGACAAGGGAACCTCCCCATCGCACCCCCCTCAGATTTAGTTATAAGTTGGCACAGTGGATAGGCCTTGAAAAACTGAACACAGATCAATCGAGAAAACAGGAAGAAGTTGTGTGGAACTATGAAAAAAATTAGTAAAATATACAAACTGAGTAGTCCATGCAAAGATATGGAACATCAAGACGAACGCGAGGCAAGGAGCCCCGTGGTCCCGTGGTTAGCGAGAGCAGCTACGGAACGAGAGGTCCCAGGTTCAAGTCTTCCCTCGAGTGAAAAGTTTAATTTTTTATTTTCAGCTTATGTGTCAAACACTTATGTTTTCATCACTTTTTTGGGAGTGATTATCACATCCACAAGAAAACCTAAATCGGGCAAGATAGAAGAATCTTTTTACTCATTCGCTAAGTGTACAAGTTAGGTGGGTCGACAACGTATTCCTGTCATGTGACGCACATGCCGTCACCAGTGTCTTATAGAATATATCAGACGTGTTTTCCTGTGGAGGAATAGGTTGACCTATGACCTTGCGACAACTGTTTTCTGTTCCCATTGGAGAGGCACGTCTTTTCGTCTACTAATCGCACGGTTTTGCGGTGCGGTCGAAAAACAGACACTAAACTTATTACAGTGAACAGAGACGTCAATGAACGAACGACAAATCATAACTTTGCGAAAATAAAGAAAGTAAAGTTTTCAGTGGAGGGAAGACTTGAACCAACGACCTCTCGTTCCGCAGTTACTCACGCTAACCACGGGACCACGGTCCTCTTGAACTAACACTCACCTTGATGTTGCTTATCTTCCACATGGACTACTCTGTTTGTGTATTTTACTAATTTTTTTCATAGTTCCACACAAATTCTTCCTGTTTTCTCGATTGATCTATGTTCAGTTTTTCAAGGCCTATCCACTGTGCCAACTTATAACTAAATCTGAGGGGGGTGCGATGGGGAGGTTCCCTTGTGAGCTCTAACATGCTAAATCTGACAGTGGACATATAGTATCCTCAAACTCTTTGAAGGCAAACGCAGCGTCACATTCCTCACCTCAATTCATTTAGCGTTCGTCGAAATGGACAGTCTTTTGGTTCTCTACGCGTCTGCCACTGATCCGCTTTCCGAGGAATGGGCGATTAATCTCGTTGTTACATTGTTCGGCACTGGAGAATGTGATTATTTTCCACGAAATTCGTCTGCAGTACGTCCATACGAACAACTGGTAAAATGCTGTGAAACAATGAAAATCCTTGCTCTTTGGAAAATGACATGTTTACCACCAAGCAATGAACTACGCAATACTACAGGCGTCGCGTGACCTCTGCCAGTTACATTTGACGTCCTCGTTAGTTATCGCTAATAGCTGTGGTGCTATTTTTTCGTTGCTGATAGGATAAATGCAGTACAATTCCTATCTGCAGACATACATACACGGAAGCGATAAAGAAACTGATATAGGCTAAAATGGTTCACATGGCTATGAGCACTATGGGACTTAAGATCTGAAGTCATCAGTCCCCTAGAACTTAGAGCTACTTAAGCCTAACTAACCTAAGGACATCACACACATCCATGCCCAAGGCAGGATTCGAACCTGCGACGTAGCGGTCGCGCGGTTCCAGACTGTATCGCCTAGAACCGCTCGGCCACTCCGGCCGGCAAACTGATATAGGCATGTGTATTCAAATACAGATACGTAAACAGGCAGAATACGGCGCTGCCGTCTGCAAAGGCTATATAAAACAGCAGGAATCTGGCGCAGTTGTTAGATCGGTTACTGCTGCTACAATGGCACGTTATCAAGATTTAAGCAAGTTTGAACGTGGTGTTATAGTCGGCGCGCGAGCGATGGGACACAGCTTCTCCGAGGTAGCGACGAAGTGGGGATTCTCCCTTACGACCATTTCACGAGTGTACCGTCAACATCGGGAATCCGGTAAAACATCAAATCCCCGATATCGCTGCGGTCGGAAAAAGATGCTGCAAGAACGGGATCAACGATGACTAAAGAGATCCGTTCAGTGCGATAGAAATACAACCCTTCCGCAAATTGCTGCAGATTTCAATTCTGGCCCTTCAACAAGTGTCAGCGTGCGGACCATTCAACGAAACATCATCGAAATGGGCTTTCGGAGCGGAAGGCCCACTCGTGTAGCCTTGATTACTGCACGGCACAAAGCTTTACGCCTCGCCTGGACTGTGGACGAGCGGTTCTAGGCGCTTCAGTCCGGAACCTCGCTGCTGCCACGGTCGCAGGTTCGAATCCTGCCTCGGGCATGGATGTGCGTCATGTCCTTAGGTTAGTCAGGTTTAAGTAGTTCTTACAAGGGGAGGCCGCCAATTGTGAAATTCAGATTCGATTCATACTGCGCATAATAAAAGCTCATGGCCAGAGGTGTAATGTGGCAAAGCACCAAGATGCACTTCTCAGCCGTTGTCGAGAAAATCGACAGTGAAAAGAAACCGTTGCGGTGAAATACTCTCTACGATTAATAATTTTCTATAACGTCGTGGCGCAGCGGTTAGCGCTCGGGTTCGTAATCCGAAGGTCGCCGGATCGAATCTCGCGCCATGCAATTTTTTTATTATTAGTTTTTTGTAATTCAAATATATATATATATATATATATATATATATATATATATATAAACTATTAATGAATTGCTTATGCATGTTGGTGAAGGCGGATCGGTCTCCAATTGTACCGCCTCCATTTTTCCGTTTTTTTTTTTAACAGGGTGTACCAAAGCTCTCCCGTCCGCACTGATTTTCGACGATGTCATAAGTTGCGCTAGGGACCGCATCTACCTTCTTTCGAAGTTAGCAGGCAACTACGCTGTTATGCGGCGGCTCGTTTCGGCCCATTCAACATCTGTCCTTCAAGTGTAACGAGCGAGTAACGGAGTTTATATTTCATACCTGCCACAGCAAATTTGTGTTCGTGGGGTCTCTATTCTAATTCGAACGTTTGACTTACGCTATACGTATTCGTTTCGGAATATCGTTTCTACGTCTTCCGTTAACTATACGTGGTTAACATTATGAAGACAATTAATAACATTTGTGAAATACAACTTTGTTTGCGGAAAACATAATGATGTTCGAAGTCGCCAGTTTTTCCACGACAAACGACTTTCAACAACTTATTATATGCATAATTGTTGCAACTGATTGCCGGGAATTATATATATATATATATTTTGAATTACAAAAAAATACTAAAAAAAGGTTGCATGGTGCGAGATTCGATTCGGTGACCTTCGGATAACGAACCCGAGCGCTTACCGCTGCGCCACGACGCTGTAGAAAATTATTAATAGTAGAGAGTATTTCACCGCAACGGTTTCTTTTAACTGACGATTTTCTCGACAACGGCTGAGAAGTGCATCTTGGTGCTTTGCCACATTACACCTCTGGCCATGAGCTTTTATTATGCGCAGTATGAATCGAATCTGAATTTCACAATTGGCGGCCTCCCCTTGTTAGTTCTATGGGACTGATAACCTCAGATGTTAGGTCCCATAGTGCTCAGAGCCATTTGAATCATTTTTTTTTTTTAACATGTTGCCTAGTCTGACGAGTCTCGTTTCAAATTGTATCGAGCGGATGGACGTGTACGGGTATGGAGACAACTTCACGAACATATGCACCCTGCATGTCACAAGCGAGTGTTCAAGCGGGTAGAGGCCCTGTAACGTTGTAGTGCGTGTGCAGTTCGAGCGATTTGGGACCTATGATTCGTCTAGATACGAATGTGACAGGTGACATGGACGTAAACGTCCTGTCTGATCACCTGCATCCATTTATGTCCATCGTGCATTCCGACGGACTTGGGCAGTTTCAGCAGGACAATGCGACACCCCACACGTCCAGAATTGCTACAGAGTGGCCAACCTCCACAGACGTGACCGTTATTGACCATATCTGGGATTCCTTGCAACGTGCTGTTCAGAAGAGATCTCCACCCCCTCATACTCCACGGATGTATGGACACCCCTGCAGGATTCATGGTGTCAATTCCCTGCAGTACTACTTCAGACATTAGTCGAGTCCCTGGCACGTCGTGTTGCGTCACTACACGATATTAGGCAGGTTATTTATTTAGCGTATGGCTAATACAGATATATCATGAAATTACATTTCTCTAATATCATAGATACCAGCCGGTTACCAAAGCAATGGAAAAACGCACAAGTCATAGCCATCCAGAAACCAGGGAAAACAGGAGAGAATGCTAAAGATTATAGACCGATATCTTTATTGTGCACCACTTACAAGCTGTTTGAACGAGTCATCCTAGGCAGAATAGAAAGTAAAATAGAAGCTGCTCTTCCCCCAGAGCAAGGCGGTTTTCGAAAAGGAAGAGATTGTTGCGACCAAGTTCTCGCCCTAACCACTTTCATTGAAAGAGGTTACCAAAACAAAAAGAAAACGGGCATGGTATTATTAGATCTCACCTCAGCATACGACACCGTATGGACAAAAGGGATACTGTATAAACTGTCAAAAGTCGTGAAATGCAAGAAGAT
This sequence comes from Schistocerca nitens, assembly GCF_023898315.1. NCBI lineage: Eukaryota > Metazoa > Arthropoda > Insecta > Orthoptera > Acrididae > Schistocerca > Schistocerca nitens. The sequence continues at coordinate 965,364,684 of NC_064617.1, forward strand.
CATAGATCTAGTCAGAAATATGTTGATAAACAGGAGATTCAAGGTATCTCTGAATGGGAAAACAAGCAGCTACAGGACACTACAAAATGGTCTCCCCCAAGGGTCTGTGCTGGCTCCATGCCTTTTCAATTTATACATAGCGGACATCCAAAACCTGGAATCTCGTTCTTTTATGTATGCAGATGACATCGCTATCGCGGCTCACGCCAACACTTTCGAAGAACTGGAAGAAATTTTAAACAGGGATCTGGAACGACTACAACAATATTATGACAACTGGCACCTCAAAGTAAATCCGACTAAATCCGTGGCATCAACAATGCACTTGTGTAACAAAGATGCAAATCGTGAGCTAAAAGTGCAAATAAAAGGTAAATTGTTGAAAAACGATAGAACGCCAAAATATCTGGGTGTTAAGCTAGATCGCACTCTCACATATAAGAGCCACCTGTACGAAGTCGCCCAAAAAATGAAAACAACAAACAACATCATAATGAAACTGGCAGGAACAACCTGGGGATGTTCCACTGAAACTCTACGCACATCAGCACTGGCATTTCTGTATAGTGTAGCGGAATATTGCGCACCCGTCTGGGCCCGCAGTAGGCATGTCAGATATATTGATGTGCAACTTAACGAGACAATGAGGCTCATAACAGGAACAGTAAGACCCACCCCGAAACCTTGGCTGCCCGTCCTTGCCAATATCGAACCACCCTCGATTAGACGTGAAAGAGCAATCCAGAGGTACAAAGAAAAGTTCAGGGACCTACCTCCTCCCCCTGACAGATTGATGTCAAGAAATCCCTTCTGGAAAGAACTCAAACAACAGATTGATATCGATAACCTGTGGAAACAGCAATGGCAGGAAAGCAAAGTGAATAACAGTTTCCTTATTGAGGACCCATCTCAACGAGTTCCAGGCTTCCAACTCCAACGTAGAGTGTGGGTAACTCTAAATCGCCTGCGGACAGGTGTTGGTCGGTGCGGATATTTGTTGAAAAAGTGGGGTTTCTCCCAGGACCCCAATTGTGAGTGCGGAGAGAGTCAAACCATGCAGCATATAGTTGAGTGCGACGTACACGGACTTAACGGAGGAAATCTGATGGACATACATGTGATAAGTGACCAAGCACTTTTGTGGCTGGAAACCCTGAAAATTTTATTGTAAATCATTGTTAATGTTAATTTAAATTTTTATGTTGATGTTTGTAAGTGTATCACGCTTTGCCTGTAGCTGAACGAGAAATAAAAAATAAAATACATATACATATGTACATATTGACACACAAGAAACTTAAGTTTGTCTTTACAACTGAATATCCAGTCCTTCAATCCAGCGCACTGCATCTGGAGTTGCTAGCAGGAAGTCCTCTTTGGCGCCGTGATAGGCTCGAATCCTGCATTCACTGACAATGTGCTGAACAGTCTGGTATGGAGCCCCGCAGTCACAAGCTGGATCAGGCAGCTTCTTCCACTTAAAGAGAGCATCCCTGCATCGCCCGTGGCTGGTACGGATTCTGTCGAGAGTAGACCAGGTCTTGCGTGGTAAGTCGAATCCACTTGGAAGTTTAGCACCTGAGAAGATGTTATGCAGGTGCACATCTGTCACTGCTTCCCACCGACCTTTCCGTTCTTCTAGAGGTTTGAAATTCTTAGGAACCGTGTCAGCAGCATCGCACAGAGTTGGATGACGTGATTTCAGTCTCTTGCGATTTAACAGTGGCAGGTCGCTATGCACGGGTAGGTTAGAATTCCTGGAGATCTTGTGGAATTCTCTCATAAGGGCAGAACGTCTGCGTAGATCAGGAGGCATTATACCGGTTAACAGTGGAAGCCAATAAACTGGAGATCTGATTGCGCCAGATATTATGCGCATTGTCGTATTCAGCTGGGTATCAACAAGCCTTGTATGATGACTGTTCATCCAAACAGGTGCACAATACTCAGCACTTGAGTATACCAAGCCCAGAGCTGAAGTTCGCAGGGTGGTTGCTGAAGATCCCCAGGTAGTTCCGCATAGCTTATGGAGGATGTTGTTTCGAGTCCGCAGCTTTTGAGCTAAGATGTTGTTTGAAGCATAGTGTACGGTCCAGGATGACACCAAGATATTTTGGGTTCCAATTGTGACGAAGAATTCTGCCTCTGAAACTTACCTCCAGTTTTACGTTCGCCAACTGGTTATTTAGATGGAAGCAACACACTCCTGTTTTACTCACACTGGGTTGGAGTCTCCAGATTTTGAAGTAATTGTCTAGTGCAGACAGGTCATTGGCTAAAATCTCTTCTGTTGTCTTCATTTCCTGGTGTTCGACGGCTAGAGCCAGGTCATCGGCATAGCAGTATTTTCTGGACGAAGTGTCAGGTAGATCAGATAGATATAGGTTGAACAGTAAGGGTGAGAGAACTGATCCTTGAGTCAATCCGTTGTTCAGCTTCCTCTCCTTATGTTGCTTCCAGTGATTACCTGGAACTTCCGATCACTTAGCATGCTGTTAATCAGTCGAGCCATTGTTCTGCAGGGTATGATGCGGAGAAATTTGTAGATAAGACCTTCCCTCCACACAGTGTCGAAGGCGGCAGTTAGATCAACAAATGCCACAGATGTTTTCTGCTTCATTTGGTATCCCGACTCTATGAAGGATGTGAGAGACAATACTTGGTCGCAGCAGCTACGCCCTGGTCTGAAGCCTGCCTGATCAACTGGAACGTTCTCCAAGATAGCGCTACTTATTCTGTTATATATTAGCCTTTCAAAAAGCTTGTAGCAGCAGCTGAGTAGGGAAATGGGGCGATAGTTTTCTACCTTGTTGCTGGGTTTGCCAGGTTTCAGAACAGATATTATCTTCACCTTTTTAAACTCAGATGGAAGTTGACCAGTCAGCAGGATGTCAGTGAAGAATTCTGCCAGCCATTTCTTAGCTTTTCCTCCCATATGGATCAGGAATTCTGGGTGGATACCGTCGAATCCAGGTGCATTAAGAGGTTTGAGGTCCTTCAGTCCAGAGTCAATGTCTGAAACTGTGAAGGGATGGGCATACTCAGATGAGGGAGATGCCTTCTTTTTCAGGTCACGAAGCTGTCGTCTGATATGTCTTGTATGTTTCTTGTCAGGAGGTACTCTTGAGGTAGTAATGATGTGGGAAGCAATTTGGTCTGGTGTTACTTCGGAATTTTTTCTGCATGCTGGAGCACTTCCTCCCAGTTTTCTCAGAAGACTCCATGCTTTCCTGCTCGAGTGGGTAAAGTCCATAGTTTTGACTGTTTCTGCCCATTTCTGCCTCCGAGACATGTCCAAGCTGGACAATAGGCAGGTGTACCAGTTTCTTTGACTATTATTCATGTGCTCGACTTTTCGATCGCACTGTATTACTCTTTTTCCCTGTGACATACGTAGGCCAGCAGTGAGAGGTAGCTTGATAATGCGTTGTCTTTGCTGGAACTCTAGCTTTTGTAGTTTCCAACTCGGAAAACATGTTCTGCTACGGCCGATTTGTCAGTATGTCCAGAGCTGCAGTTCCGCATGTATAGAGAGGCCGTAAGGAGTATGAATACCACAATTTTGAAGAAAAGAGGTTGCTAAGTTAGAATGCACATGGATGTTGACGTTGTGCCAACAGAATGGCGATCGATTATTTTAAATCCAGAATGCTCGTGCCAGTAGAGAGAACCGTGCAATAGGCGCCACGCAGCGAATGGTGTTGGCCTCTATATTTGGGCGCTACTCGACCACTTGGCTTACTTCGAAAATGTCTCGAGTAGTCCGAGACCAAACGTCAGGGAATAGTTTTATGTATCGAAGAGGACCTCTCAGTCCAAAAGTTCGCAACAGAACTAAATATACACTCCTGGAAATGAAAAAAGAACACATTGACACCGGTGTGTCAGACCCACCATACTTGCTCCGGACACTGCGAGAGGGCTGTACAAGCAATGATCACACGCACGGCACAGCGGACACACCAGGAACCGCGGTGTTGGCCGTCGAATGGCGCTAGCTGCGCAGCATTTGTGCACCGCCGCCGTCAGTGTCAGCCAGTTTGCCGTGGCATACGGAGCTCCATCGCAGTCTTTAACACTGGTAGTATGCCGCGACAGCGTGGACGTGAACCGTATGTGCAGTTGACGGACTTTGAGCGAGGGCGTATAGTGGGCATGCGGGAGGCCGGGTGGACGTACCGCCGAATTGCTCAACACGTGGGGCGTGAGGTCTCCACAGTACATCGATGTTGTCGCCAGTGGTCGGCGGAAGGTGCACGTGCCCGTCGACCTGGGACCGGACCGCAGCGACGCACGGATGCACGCCAAGACCGTAGGATCCTACGCAGTGCCGTAGGGGACCGCACCGCCACTTCCCAGCAAATTAGGGACACTGTTGCTCCTGGGGTATCGGCGAGGACCATTCTCAACCGTCTCCATGAAGCTGGGCTACGGTCCCGCACACCGTTAGGCCGTCTTCCGCTCACGCCCCAACATCGTGCAGCCCGCCTCCAGTGGTGTCGCGACAGGCGTGAATGGAGGGACGAATGGAGACGTGTCGTCTTCAGCGAAGAGAGTCGCTTCTGCCTTGGTGCCAATGATGGTCGTATGCGTGTTTGGCGCCGTGCAGGTGAGCGCCACAATCATGACTGCATACGACCGAGGCACACAGGGCCAACACCCGGCATCATGGTGTGGGGAGCGATCTCCTACACTGGCCGTACACCACTGGTGATCGTCGAGGGGACACTGAATAGTGCACGGTACATCCAAACCGTCATCGAACCCATCGTTCTACCATTCCTAGACCGGCAAGGGAACTTGCTGTTCCAACAGGACAATGAACGTCCGCATATATCCCGGGTCACCCAACGTGCTCTAGAAGGTGTAAGTCAACTACCCTGGCCAGCAAGATCTCCGGATCTGTCCCCCATTGAGCATGTTTGGGACTGGATGAAGCGTCGTCTCACGCGGTCTGCACGTCCAGCACGAACGCTGGTCCAACTGAGGCGCCAGGTGGAAATGGCATGGCAAGCCGTTCCACAGGACTACATCCAGCATCTCTACGATCGTCTCCATGGGAGAATAGCAGCCTGCATTGCTGCGAAAGGTGGATATACACTGTACTAGTGCCGACATTGTGCATGCTCTGTTGCCTGTGTCTATGTGCCTGTGGTTCTGTCAGTGTGATCATGTGATGTATCTGACTCCAGGAATGTGTCAATAAAGTTTCCCCTTCCTGGAACAATGAATTCACGGTGTTCTTAGTTCAATTTCCAGGAGTGTAGGTCGTAATAGTCTACATTTTATGACCTTTCGGAGATCAGAGCTAGGAGTTCTTTGCATTTCCTTAACACTTCCTGCGTGCAAGAATAACTGTCTTCTCAATAATTAGCTCTAACACAGGACTGGGTGTGTGCCGAAGAACACGAAGAGACACCGTAAAAGGACGACGCGATCGCGGCGCGTTGGCTTTCATTAACACTGGGCAGTTTATTTCGTATCGGGGGTCGTGACTGCTATAAACTTCGACGCAACGGTGCAGGTGCCTCTGACCCGGCAGACCACTTAGGGGCGACGGGATGGGCTCTTAAAATGCGCCCGCCTAGCGCGGAACGGACAATTAATCGCTTAGCGTTACTGCGCTCATGCCGAACACAAAAAGAAGCGGCAATGGCATGCGTGCGCCAGAGGTTAAGGAGTCCGGCCGCGCCGCGTCCTTTGCGGGTTTCCTGCGGCCGTAAAGCAGGCTTCCTAGAAGCGGCGGGCCACGACCCCGGGACTCCCGTCTGTGGAGCCCGACCTCTCCCCGCTGCCGTCGTCATGACAGCGGAGCGTCATCAGATCGGCGCCCAGGACGTTTACTGCTGGTGCAGTGCCCTCCCTCGATCGCCTTCGATTAACTACACTTCTTGCAGCGGTGTACCGTAGGTCTCTAGAAGAGCGTAGCGTTTCAACGGATTGGAAAAGGGCACAGGTCATCCCCGTTTTCAAGAAGGGACGTCGAACAGATGTGCAGAACTATAGACCTATATCTCTCACGTCGATCAGTTGTACAATTTTGGAACACTTATTATGTTCGAGTATAATGACTTTTCTGGAGACTAGAAATCTACTCTGTAGGAATCAGCATGGGTTTCGAAAAAGACGATCGTGTGGAACACAGCTCGCGCTATTCGTCCACGAGACTCAGAGGGCCATAGACACGGATTCCCAGGTAGATGCCGTGTTTCTTGACTTCCGCAAGGCGTTCGATACAGTTCCCCACAGCCGTTTAATGAACAAAGTAAGAGCATATGGACTATCAGACCAATTGTGTGACTGGATTGAAGAGTTCCTAGATAACAGAACGCAGCATGTCATTCTCAATGGAGGGAAGTCTTCCGAAGAAAGAGTGATTTCAGGTATGCCGCAGGGGAGTGTCGTAGGACCGTTGCTATTCACAGTACACATAAATGACCTGGTGGATGACATCGGAAGTTCACTGAGGCTTTTTGCGGATGATGCTGTGGTATATCGAGAGGTTGTAACAATGGAAAATTGTACTGAAATGCAGGAGGATCTGCAGCGAATTGACGCATGGTGCAGGTAATGGCAATTGAATCTCAATGTAGACAAGTGTAATGTGCTGCGAATACATAGAAAGAAAGATCCCTTATTATTTAGATACAATATAGCAGGTCAGCAACTGGAAGCAGTTAATTCCATACATTATCTGGGAGTACGGATTAGGAGTGATTTAAAATCGAATGATCATATAAAGTTGATCGTCGGTAAAGCAGATGCCAGACTGAGATTCATTGTAAGAATCCTAAGGAAATGCAATCCGAAAACAAAGGAAGTAGGTTACAGTACGCTTGTTCGCCCACTGCTTGAATACTGCTCAGCAGTGTGGGATCCGTACCAGATAGGGTTGACAGAAGAGATAGAGAAGATGCAACAGAGAGCAGCACGCTTCGTTACAGGATCATTTAGTAATCGCGAAAGCGTTACGGAGATGATAGATAAACTCCAGTGGAAGACTCTGCAGGAGAGACGTTTGTTGAAGTTTCGAGAACATACCTTCACCGAGGAGTCAAGATGTATATTGCTCCCTCCTACGTATATCACGCGAAGAGACCATGAGGATAAAATCAGAGAGATTAGAGCCCACACGGAGGCATACCGACAATCCTTCTTTCCACGAACAATACGAGACTGGAATAGAAGGGAGACCCGATAGAGGTACTCAAGGTACCCTCCGTCACACACCGTCAGGTGACTTGCGGAGTATGGATGTAGATGTTATTAGAAAAGCTGCTGATATGTGATAATGGTCGCTTATTGCGACGATATGAAAGTCTCATTGAGTTTAGTGAGAGAGGATATTTATCTTTCGAACAACCCCATCCATTAGCATTACCATCAACCGACGGTATTTCTTGGCTCAAATGGCTCTAAGCACTATGTGACTTAACATATGAGGTCATTAGTCCCCTAGACTGAGAACTACTCAAACCTAACTAACCTAAGGACATCACACATATCCATGCCCGAGGCAGTATTCGAACCTGCGACCGTAGCAGCAGCGCGGTCCCAGACTGAAATGCCTATAACAGCTCGGTCACAGCGGCCGGCGGTATTTCATGTTTCAGTTAACTTGAATAGTACTAGTTCTGTTCTCAGACGACTCGGTGTGGAAAAATGTATCCGGTAAGTATGGTTATATTGAGACTGAATGAAGAGTAGGGCGACGGGTCGTAACACATGTGAAATGTAACGTCCACTGTTCAAAGTGCCGTCAATGAGAACAAGAGGTGACCGCGACGTGTAACCAATGGCACCCCATACCATCACGCCGAGAGATACGCCATTATGGCGATGACGAATACACGCTTCCAATGTGCGTTCACCGCGATGTCGCCAAACACGGATGCAACCATCATGATGCTGTAAACAGAACCTGGGAAAAATGACGTTTTGCCATTCGTGCACCCAGGTTCGTCGCTGAGTACACCATTGCAGGCGTTCCTGTCTGTGACGCAGCGTCAAGGGTAACCGCAGCCATGGTCTCCGAGCTGATAGTCCATGCTGCTGCAAACGTCGTCGAACTGTTCGTGCAGATGGGTGTTGTCTTGCAAACGTCGCCATCTGTTGACTGAGGGATCGAGACGTGGCTGCACGATCCGTTACAGCCATGCGGATAAGATGCCTGTCATCTCGACTGCTAGTGATACGATGCCTTTCGGATCTAGCACGGCGTTCCGTATTACCGTCTCGAACCCACCGATTCCATATTCTGCTAACAGTCATTGGATCTTGACCAACGCGAGCAGAAACGTCGCAATACCATAAACCGCAATCGCGATAGGCTACAATCCGACCTTTATGAAAGTCGGAAACCTCCTTACACGAGGCATCACAAGAACGTTTCACCAGGCAACGCCGGTCAACTGCTGTTTGTGTATGAGAAATCGGTTGGAAACTTTCCTCGTGTCAGCACGTTGTAGGTGTCGCCACCGACGCCAACCTTGTGTGAATGCTCTGAAAAGCTAATCATTTTCATATCACAGCATCTTCTTCCTGTCGGTTAAATTTCGCGTAAAGGAGGATATAAGGTGAACATCAACAAAAGCAAAACGAGGATAATGGAATGTAATCAAATTAAGTTGGGTGATGCTGAGGGAATTAGATTAGGAAATGAGACACTTAAAGTAGTAAAGGAGTTTTGCTATTTAGGGAGTAAAATAACCGATGATGGTCGAAGTAGAGAGGATATAAAATGTAGACTGGCAATGGCAAGGAAAGCGTTTCTCAATAAGAGAAATTTGTTAACATCGAGTATTGATTTAAGTGTCAGGAAGTCGTTTCTGAAAGTATTTGTATGGAGTGTAGCCATGTATGGAAGTGAAAAATGGACAATAACTAGTTTGGACAAGAAGAGAATAGAAGCTTTCGAAATGTGGTGCTACAGAAGAATGCTGAAGATAAGGTGGGTAGATCACGTAACTAATGAGGAGGTATTGAATAGGATTGGGGAGAAGAGAAGTTTGTGGCACAACTTGACTAGAAGACGGGATCGGTTGGTAGGACATGTTTTGAGGCATCAAGGGATCACAAATGTAGCATCGGAGGGCAGCGTGGAAGGTAAAAATCGTAGAGGGAGACCACGAGATGAATACACTAAGCAGATTCAGAAGGATGTAGGCTGCAGTAGGTACTGGGAGATGAAGAAGCTTGCACAGGATAGAGTAGCATGGAGAGCTGCATCAAACCAGTCTCAGGACTGAAGACCACAACAACAACAACAGCTCGTCATCTTCGTGGTGTAGCAATTTTAATGGCCAGTAGTGTATAATTCTAATTTGGCACGGCGTAAGACACGTCTGGCGTGATTCGGGATGAGAAACTGCTCCGGTGTAAAGACATGTTGAGAGAGAGAGAGAGAGAGAGAGAGAGAGAGAGAGAGAGAGAGAGTTGGCGAGCAAGAGAGGGAGAGGTTTCGGTACTGCGCAGACAGAGACTTGCTGTATTGATCTCCTGCATTGACGTTACCGTTTCCAGAAGAGGTTATTGGACAACTGAGGGGCGAGTGGTGTGACTGGGACTGGTGGGTCCAGGGCCTTCCGGGAAGCTGGGCGGTCGGCGGCTGCCCCCACAGCCGCGAGGGGGGTCCAGCCGGCCCCCGGCCGCGAAAGGCAGCCCAAACGGAGCGGCCGCCGCACCGGACTGACAGGGACAGGTTCTGGCAGCGCGCCCTCCGCAACAATGGCCTACCTGCTCCCCAGAGACGCTGCGGTCACTGCCTGCCACCGAGCGGCTGATATGAAACTTCCTGGCAGATTAATACTGTGTGCCCGACCGAGACTCGAACTCGAGACCTTTGCCTTTGCCTTTGCTTCGGCAGCTCCGATGGTAGAGCACTTACCCGCGAAAGGCAAAGGTCCCGCGTTCGAGTCTCGGTCGGGCACTCAGTTTTAATCTGCAAGGAAGTTTCGTATTGAGAGTTGCCTGTTCATTGGACACTTCCATTTTTATTCAGGCACGGATCTAGGGGGAGGGGGAGGTAGGCTGGCAGAACGGGGGTATCTTCCCCAGGCGGCAGTTTCAGGGGCCGACAAATTCAATTTCTTGAAGAAAAAAGCTGTGTTTCAGAGAGCGTCTAGCATGCAGCACACTTTGGTCTACCGATTGTTCATATTATTTTGAAACGCGTTCCTGTTGGTTTTTGAACTCTTTTTAACACATTTAAGTTGATATCTGAACGGATCATAAGTAGAGTTTTGAACGCGTGCATAGTGTAACACACCCGGAAGTACGAATGGGGGGGAGGGGGGACCCTTAAACTGTTTGTGCTTTTCTTGACCGTGCGCCCTGTCCACACCACGTACCTGGTAATTCAGCGGCGGTCGTACTGTTCTGCTCCACACTGCTGCTGGCTTGCCTGAAATTATGTATCGAAATATGCAAGCGGGTTTAGGGGAGCCACTCAATGTTAAAACACAACACTGTTCTACACTCCTGGAAATTGAAATAAGAACACCGTGAATCCATTGTCCCAGGAAGAGGAAACTTTATTGACACATTCCTGGGGTCAGATACATCACATGATCACACTGACAGAACCACATGCACATAGACACAGGCAACAGAGCATGCACAATGTCGGCACTAGTACAGTGTATATCCACCTTTCGCAGCAATGCAGGCCGCTATTCTCCCATGGCTCGATCGTAGAGATGCTGGATGTAGTCCTGTGGAACGGCTTGCCATGCCATTTCCACCTGGTGCCTCAGTTGGACCAGCGTTCGTGCTGGACGTGCAGACCGCGTGAGACGACGCTTCATCCAGTCCCAAACATGCTCAATGGGGGACAGATCCGGAGATCTTGCTGGCCAGGGTAGTTGACTTACACCTTCTAGAGCACGTTGGGTGGCACGGGATACATGCGGACGTGCATTGTCCTGTTGGAACAGCAAGTTCCCTTGCCGGTCTAGGAATGGTAGAACGATGGGTTCGATGACGGTTTGGATGTACCGTGCACTATTCAGTGTCCGCTCGACGATCACCAGTGGTGTATGGCCAGTGAAAGAGATCGCTCCCCACACCATGATGCCGGGTGTTGGCCCTGTGTGCCTCGGTCGTATGCAGTCCTGATTGTGGCGCTCACCTGCACGGCGCCAAACACGCATACGACCATCATTGGCACCAAGGCAGAAGCGACTCTCATCGGTGAAGACGACACGTCTCCATTCCTCCCTCCATTCACGCATGTCGCGACACCACTGGAGGCGGGCTGCACGATGTTGGGGCGTGAGCGGAAGACGGCCTAACGGTGTGCGGGACCGTAGCCCAGCTTCATGGAGATGGTTGCGAATGGTCCTCGCCGATACCCCAGGAACAACAGTGTCCCTAATTTGCTGGGAAGTGGCGGTGCGGTCCCCTACGACACTGCGTAGGATCCTACGGTCTTGGCGCGCATCCGTGCGTCGCTGCGGTCCGGTCCCAGGTCGACGGGCACGTGCACCTTCCGCCGACCACTGGCGACAACATCTATGTACTGTGGAGACCTCACGCCCCACGTGTTGAGCAATTCGGCGGTACGTCCACCCGGCCTCCCGCATGCCCACTATACGCCCTCGCTCAAAGTCCGTCAACTGCACATACGGTTCACGTCCACGCTGTCGCGGCATGCTACCAGTGTTAAAGACTGCGATGGAGCTCCGTATGCCACGGCAAACTGGCTGACACTGACGGCGGCGGTGCACAAATGCTGCGCAGCTAGCGCCATTCGACGGCCAACACCGCGGTTCCTGGTGTGTCCGCTGTGCCGTGCGTGTGATCATTGCTTGTACAGCCCTCTCGCAGTGTCCGGAGCAAGTATGGTGGGTCTGACACACCGGTGTCAATGTGTTCTTTTTTCCATTTCCAGGAGTGTATGTCTGGTATGAACATCTATATTCTGAGATGATATGGAAACCACAGGTTGCACTGTCTACACTCTAAATCGTAAATGTTATCTCAACTAACAATCTTGATGATTAACAGTCCAAAGATCATTCGGACGAGCGTACGCGTAGCCGACACGACGCGGGTGATTGTTGATGATGCGGAAGTCGAATGATCGAACGAAAGTTCTTACACTCGTCTCACATACAGGTATCTGGTAATAGTCCTCCTTATCACTAGTAATGATATAACACTGTTCATAAAGCTAATTTTTCAGTTCTCAGTTCACACTTGTACGAGCGTGCGCGTAACCGTCGCGGCGCGGGTGATTGTTGATCATGCGTATCGCGATGGCCGAGCGCACGTTCTCACAATCGCTACAAGACACTGGCACTTGACTGCACTCTTTTATGGTAACTAATTTTTAATGATTCACATTCGTTCATTCTGGGAGACCGAACACGGCGCGGATGATTGATACTCTGCCACAAGCAACGAGAGGATACACAAATTCGTTATCAGCAGCACTGCTCATTTTAAAATTACTTCTTGACTCACTTTCCTCTGAATCACTTCCATATTTTATCACTTTACTGTAATAGCACTTGTAGCAACACTTCAACCTGAATACTAACAATGCTCCTTACATGCAGAGCTACACACTACGCAACGTAACAGTTCCGTGTCCCATGCTCGACTCACTACAGACGCGGCTGCCCGCAAAGATACTCTACAACTAAGCCAGTGATATGACAATACGCTTACAATGGCGTACGTGACGTCTCTGCCAGGGGAATCCCTGTCGCATTTAAAAATAAAAAAAACTCCCCCGCAGACAAAAGGGCACGGGATTATACGAGCTGAGCCGAATAAACCCGACCAGGTGAATGTCAGTCGGCGTTTGTTTATGTTCGAATCGTGCTGTGCCATCACCAAGCTTCAACAACTTGAAGATGTCGGACAGTTGCTCCGTGGAAATACTGTGGAACTTGCACAACGTTATCCGGTGACGAAGCAGCGAAGACAACATATCCGCCGGGAAAGCTTGAAGAGTCACAAAGCAAACTTGGTTTACGTTCAGAAAAGTTTTGCTCTCAGAGCAGAACCCGGCAGACAATCACGCATAAGGAATCATATCGTTAGGAATTGGCGAGAATAGCTAGCGGTGGAATGTATTTTGATGCTGTCTTCCCGGGATGTGATATAGTTTTCTCTTTCGATGAGCCCATTTTACCTGCATCGCGTACAGCTGCCGAGGAGTAAAGGAATACGAACTCCTGTACGCTTCTTGGAAAGTGATTTGCAGACGCTGTTAAGCAAATTTATTTGCAATACCAAATTTTTCTTTGCCTTTCCTTTTCATGACTTATGAAAATTTTAGTTCAAAAAATGGCTCTAAGCACTATGGGACTTAACATCTGAGGTCATCAGTCCCCTAGACTTAGAACTACGTAACTAATTAACCTAAGGACATCACACACATCCATGCCCGAGGCAGGATTCGAACCTGCGACCGAAGAAGCTGCGTGATTCCGGACTGAAGTGCCTAGAACCGCTCGACCACAGCGGCCGGCAAAATTGTAGTGAATACTTTATCTTGACCATTATTTCGGTTTGTTTGCGTTGTAAGTAACATAAAAACTGGAAATAAAGTTGCCGCAAACACACGCTACCCCACGACCCTCGAACTATTAGTTCCGTATACTTTCCGCTGGCCCCATCGCTGCCTGGAAACAACGCTAACATAAATGGCTCATGCCACGCCGGACCCGCTTCAAAAATGCTATCTTTTCTAAACGCTTGGTCATTTCGAGCACCTATTTCCGTCGCTTTCATTTCTGGCCAAGCCCTGCATATACCATAAATATGGACGACATCGCCGGTGTTGGTGGCCGAGCGGTTCTAGGCGCTTCAGTCTGGAACCACGCGACTGCTACGGTCGCAGGCTCGAATCCTGCCTCGGGCATGGATGTGTGTGATGTCCTCAGGTTAGGTAGGTTTAAGTAGTTCTAAGTTCTAGGGGACTGATGACCTCAGATGTTGAGTCCCATAGTGCTCAGAGCCATTTGCACGATTTGGACGAAATCGCTGGTGATTTTGGATCTTCGGAAATTGCAAACTTGGGGTAAGTTCTATGGGACCAAACTGCTGAGGCCACACACACACACACATATATATATATATATATATATATATATATATATATATATATAACGTCTTCCTTCTTTCAACAGGCTTCCACTATTCTAGTCTGGTTCCGCTTCTTGTACTGTTCGGTGTTCTGACCTGACTGGAGAGAATTCTGCTCAGGGAGAAAGACTCGCTTTGTCTGGTGGCGACCTTATCTGATCTGGAGATGCCAGAATAATGAAGGAATTGGGTGAGATTATTTCAGTCACCTGCCCTGCCGGAACTTAGACGAATCGGTCAGGTTGTCTCGAACCTGCTTGTTACATTACTGCACAGTTTAGTGTAATTAGTCGGCGATCGGGCGAGCGACGGTATTCTTTCGCGTGACGGAATGGAACCTCGCAGATTGCTCAGTTCTGGATAAATGGAAGATACTGTGACGAATGCCACCTTTTCAAACCGTCGAGCTGTAGATTATTCGTTAGCATTCTCTCCTGGTTTACGAAGGGGCTTCTTTCTCATTAAATGTTGTGTATTGAGAACTTGCTGTCAGATTGCTCACTGTGAATACCGCCCTTGTTTCTCTTGCCTTTAGGACCCATGTGAAGTTGAAAAGTAAGTCCTTTGTTTTGGTAACAAGATATGTATATATCAATTGTAAGTAGGCTGTTTAGGTTTTAATGTTGGTAACGCCACGTAGTGCTCTGTATGAAAATCGCTGACTCCTGTGTGCAGTCTATGGCTGGTTGGACTTATTGTTGGAATATTCACTACTGTAGTGTTGGGCAGTTGTATGTGAACAGCACGTAGCGTTGCGCAGTTGGAGGTGAGTCGCCAGCAGTGGTGGATGTGGGAAGAGAGAGAGAGAGAGAGAGAGAGAGAGAGAGAGAGGTTACTATAAGCGGACGTTCTGGACGTATGTCCGCCAGAAAAAGGAAATTTGTGGAGATGGATGATTATATATATAGACAGGGTGAGTCACCTAACGTTACCGCTGGATATATTTCGTAAACCACATCAAATACTGACGAACCGATTCCACAGACCGAAAGTGAGGAGAGGGGCTATCGTAATTGGTTAATACAAACCATACAAAAATGCACGGAAGTATGTTTTTCAACACAAACCTACGTTAGGTTTCAAGCGTCAACTTTAGGTTACAATATCTCCGGATGTAATTAACATTTTACAATGCAACAAACGGCACTGATTACGTATTTGTTTATATGTTCAGATGTGCTAACAAAACTAACAGGGTTCCATTTTAAAAAAACGTAGGTTTGTGTTAAAAAACATACTTCCGTGCATTTTTTTATGGTTTTTATTAACCAATTACGCTAGCCCCTCACCTCACGTTCGGTCTGTGGAATCGATTCGTTAGTATTTGATGTGGTTTACGAAATATATCCGGCGGTAATGTTAGGTGACTCACCAACACTGTTAATGTAAATACATTGTTTGTTCTGTATAAAAATCTTTCATTTGCTAACTACGCCTATCAGCAGTTAGTGCCTTCAGTAGTTAGAATCTTTTATTTAGCTGGCAATATTGGCGCTTGCTGTATTGCAGTAGTTCGAGTAACGAAGATTTTTGTGAGGTATGTGATTTTTTTGAAATGTATAGGTTATTGTTAGTCAGGGCCATTCTTTTGTAGGGATTATTGAAAGTCAGATTGCGTTGCGCTAAAAATATTGTGTGTCAGTTTAGTGATGATCAGAATAAGTAAAGAGAAAACTGTTCAAGTACGTTGAGTTTTGCTCAGCTGTTTGAAAATCAAATAACGTAAAAGTTTTTCCAGCACTGTGGTTATAATTTTTCAACGGGGACGTTTCATAATAAACTTCTTTCTGGACGATTTCTGTCCAAACTCAGTCATTTCTTCGTCACTTCTGTGTGATACCGTGCAGTGCTACTACACCACAACGCTGCTTCCAGTCTGTTCATTCTAATCACAGCCTGTGAATATTCTGATACATTATAGGCCACTGAGGTTGCAAGTGCGCAAAATTAGAAACAATTATTTTCTCCTGATACAAAATAAGGTTTCAGGTGCTGAAAGATAGCTTTGACTCCACTTCTGAGCAGTCCTTACTACATGTGCTACGGAGTATTCTGACAACTTACTAAGGCATTAGATGGAAATCACAATAATTTATGTATTGATTTTGATGGATCTATTATTTTTTCACGCTTAAATAAATGTTTAAGGGGACATTGTCACTGCATTGCTGCACGCTGTAAACAGAAAGCAAACACTTGTTTAATTCGTGGTCGGTCTGTTGATGAATCATTGCTTACTGTTCAATGTTCAAACGACAAGCAGGCAAAACCCAATTTCAGTTGAGCTTGAATAATCCTTCCAATTACATTCTGGTGCTTGGAAGTCATACTTAAGTCACAGCTTAAAGTTTCAGCGCTTTTCTACTCACTGCTCAGGGGAGTAGTTCAGGTTTCTATTAAACACACAACGGACGAGGGTAAGTCAATTGTTATCCGCAAAGTAGTTAAAAATTTTTATTGTAGTTAAATAGGAAGCTTACAAGAACATCATTTTGTGTTTCAACGCACTTGGTCCATAGTTGTACAAGCTTCCTGATGCCCTCATAAAAGAAAGTTCTCGGTTGAGCTGCGAGCCAGGAATGCACCGCTTCTTTCACTGCTTCGTCCGAGGCAAATCGACGGCCCGTTAATGCCAGATTGAGTGGACCCAACAATTGATAGTCAGAAGGGGCAAGATCGGGTCTATATGGGGGATGATCCAGTACTTCAAATTTGAGTTTATGGAGAGTTTCAGCAGTGTGGGCAGCAGTATGCGGACGGGCATTGTCGTGCAACAATACACCACCTTTTAACAGCAATCCTCTGCGTTTGCTTTAGCCTGGCAGTAAGCATCTCATTGTAACGTACACTGTTTATTCTTGTGCCCCTTTCCCCATAATGTTCCAGTACTGACCTTGTGCGTCCCAAAAAACTGTAGTCATCAGTTTTCCTGTAGACTGTTGGGTCTTGAACTTTTTCTTTCACGGTGAATTTGGATGTTTCCATTCCATACTCCGCCGTTTATTCTCCGGCTCGTAATGACGGATCCATGTTTCGTCACCAGTAATGATCCTATCTAAGAAGTTGTCCCCATCGTTACAATAGCGATCCAAATGTTTTTTGCAATCTCGAAGCGCGTTTCTTTACGCAACTGTGTGAGTTGCTTTGGGACCCATCTTGCACAAACCTTATGAAACCCAAGTCTGTTGTGGATGATTTCGTGGGCAGAACCGTCACTAATTTGTAGACGATGTGCCACTTCGTCTATAGTTAATCGTCTGTCTAAGAGAATCATTTCACTTGAACGCCCAATGGTTTCTTCATTTGTGGCGATAAGCAGTTGTCCGGCTCCTTCATCTTGCGTAACACTTTTGCGGCCATTTCGAAATTTTTCAGTCCATTCGTAGACACTCCGTTGTGGCAAAACACTGTTCCCGTACTGTACCGAAAGTCTTCGATGAATTTCGGCCCCTGATACGCCTTCCGACCACAAGAAACGGACCACCGAACGTTGCTCTTCTTTGGTTCAAATAGACAGCTGAGCAGCCATGATTAACAGCACGGCAGCGATAACGAAACTAACCTAGCAGCTTGAAAATTGCAAAGATATAACAACAAATAAACAAAGCATGGTTCATGACAGTACTACCAAAATAAACAAAAATATAACTGAATTGCGGATAATAATTGAGTTACCCTCCTATAATTTGACTTGTTGAAGACGGTCGTGGCTGTGTGGGAAGATAACGGATTCCCAAAACGGCTAGCAGCCACTATGACACGGTGTCTCACAATTACTATTACAGGCCTCGAGAGAGGACTTAGTAGATAAAGTTTCTATAAGGAACCCATTCTCGGAAATGCACCATTGGGATGTAAAATAAGTTTCAAGGTCGGATCACTTTCACTGCACGCACACGACAGAGACAGTGAAATCTGACCCCTGTCCAGGAGTCTTAGAAGTTTCTTCCAGTCTGTGTCACAGTAGTTCTGCCATTAGCGCGGCGAACTTTGAGTGCTTATTTGCTGGCACAAATCATACAACCGATTCGAATAGTAATAAGTTTCCACAGCTTGTACCGGTATGCTGAATTTGGGGAAGGCGGTGCGTGCCAGTTTGTGTATTACCGCTGTAACCCTTTGTAAAGCTACGTGAATGGATTGCAAGCGGTCTGGAGTAAATACATTTGAAGTATACTTTTTCTCAGTACGTGTAATGCCGCTCATTCACCAGCTAAAGTTTTTTTAAGGTGGCCTTTGTGTGTAACATCTAAGTCGTTATTCAAACCTGTTCTGCACATCGTATATCGGTAGGAGGAATCTTCGTGCTCTAAAAACACGAAGGCGCACTTCAGCGTAACAAAGTAGCTACGTGTAAGCTCTCTGTGAGCGCAATTTGTGAGCCGTCTGTAGGCAGCCGAGGGTTTTTTTTCCCCCTGAGTAGGCTTGCGTTAGCCAGCAGAGGGACTCCTGCGTTGCTTACCTATTACTACATGTCGAGCGGCAATTATTTTCAAATGGTTAGAGTATCTACTCGATACACAGATACTACAATCTGTGTGCATTTTTCCACGTGAGTCCGATAAAAAATTGACTGGGGTCGCTGAACACGTAGGTAGAACGAAACAGATCTGTGCTAAGAGTGTGGTCATTTGCAGAAACAGTTTTACGTAACGAGCAAAAAGCGAACGGGTTAATAGGTTACAACTGCCCCCAACCAGAAAAACAGACGCTTATTTTGATCAGTGACAGAAGACGCGTGTATTCCTAGTTATTTTTTCACAACAACGATTTTTTTGAAGATCAGGAACGAAACGCTCAGATTAAAAAGGATGTAAGACGCAGTCTTAGCTATCTTCCCCTCCCCCCCCCCCTTTTACAGTTCAGGCTGTACATTGAAGAAACAATGACAGACAGAAAAGTTCCAGGAGCGGTACTGAAATTCAGAGCGAAAGCATATGACTGTTACCCTTCGTGAAAGTGAGGAATACTTGAATGGTGCGTTAACTGGGATGAAGAGCCTAATCAGCACATACGATGGATGGAGATTACACCGAAGAAAGAGTAAAGTAATGCGTAGTAGCAAGGGTGAGATTAGCGACAAACTTGACATCGAAATTGGTGACCACAAAGTAAACGAACCTTCGAAGCAAAATAGTACATGGTGGGCGAAGGAAGGAGGGCATAGAAAGCGGAGTTCCACATACAAATGGGGTATTCCTGGCCATAGTAAGTCTACTAGAATCAGAATTAGGCCTTCATCAGAGGAAGACATTTCAGAGAATGTACGTCTGGAGCACAGCCTTGTATCTCCTTCGCCGTGAGAACCCGCCCAAGTGTCGCTGTGATGCAGGGCTGACTGGCAGTCCTTTAATTTACCAGCTGCACTTCCTTTAATTCTAGGTGACGATGCCTCTATAGCTGACTCAGTTTTACGTTTTATCCGTGCAACTGGGTTTTATCACTCACTCTAGTGTGGGCGCTCTCGCATGATTTCTCAGGCTACGCCCACTCCAGCGACCAAAATAGTGTCTTCTATGGTAACAAGTTGTGTTGGTACCTCTATCAACGCTTTCCAGCTGGAGGATCTTCGTCTGTAGTCGAGTGGTTGACCTTGTACCTGATCCATCAACCACTGTAGTATGTTTTGCTCTCGTTAACTATTTGCTCTGCTCCTTTTAAGTGTCCTCTATTGTGTGTTATTACGGTGTTCATTTTAGCTCTGTACCCCTTGGTGTTCCCTCCCTCTGGGTGCAGAGGTTACGCTTTTACTGCATAGGCATTTTAAAAGTATCTCTGTTTGGAACAGGGGACTGATGACCTCCATGTTTAGCCCCCATCAAACCCCAAAACCAACCAACAGCCTTGTACCGAAGTGGTCGTAGACTTTAGGAAAACTGGAAGAGAAGGGAATCGAAGCGTTTGGGATGTGGTGCTATAGAGAGGGAAGCTGAAAATTAGGTCGAGTGATGAGACATGAAAAGTTTCTCCGCAGAATCGGAGAGGACTGGAATTCAAGGGGCTGGACAGAAATACGGATACACAGCGAGAAATGAGTGCTTGAACATAAATCTAGCCAAGCCTGTAGGTTGCATTGTTGTATTTGACCACGAACGGCACCTGTACAATGTACTCAATACGTTGTGTCAGTCGCAGTCAGAAGAGTGTTGTGTGTAGCTGTGAGAGCAATTTTCCGAAGTTAGGTGACTTCGAATGGGCTAATTGTTGGTGCTCGTGTGTTTGGTGCTTCGGTAACGAAGATAGCTGAAGTGTTTGGTGCTTATAGAGGCATCATATTGAAGATTTATACCGCTTAAGGGGCTCCGGAACGCCCTATACTTGCAATGTTAAAATAACGCTTATAAATTAAATCTTTCCTCACAAAGTATTTGAGGTAGGAAGTTGAACTTTTTACAGATTATTTATTGGAATATGGGCTACAACTTAACACAGGGATTTTACAAAATCTTAGTTCAGTTATTAAAGATGATTTTTTTTCAATTGTAATGAAAATTCACAACATTTTTTTGCAATTTTTTATTTATATATTCAAAAATATACAGTTTTTTGGAAAAAGGCTGTGTTAAATTATGCAGAAGGTACTGTGTAACATTTACTGAAAGTTTGAAACAAATATGTTTGGAAGATCCTTAGAAAACATGTAATTAGTATGAGAAAATAAAAGTTTTGGGAATCGAGCGACAAAGATTGGATTAACTTTTTAGTGCATTCCAGGTCCGTAGGATGGATTATCTTCATCCTCTGCAAACTCCTCCTCCAGCTTCCTCTTGTTCCTCCTCCTGTTTACTCTCGCTTGTATTTCTAGACTCTTCACAGCCCTGTCTGCAGCCTGAAGGCGTTCCTTGTCTAAAGCGAGCATCGCTCGTACCATGTTAGAACCTATCTTCATTCCCATATTTCTAAATACCTTGCACCTTACAATGTTGCCATCATTGAAAGTCGCAACAGCATCATACACACCAAAGTGAAGTGTTTCTATTCCAACAAATTCAGTCTTGGGGATTCTCGACCATATAACACTATTTACACTTTCATTGGGGTTTTGAGTTTTTCCGTGAATACACTTTTTCAACAGTTCAGGTGCTGCTAAGTCTCTGAAAATAGGTTTTATCACTTCCATTATTGCATGAGGCAGACTATGCTTATGAGTGTACACTTCACCAGTTAGCAATCCTTTGTTATATTTACACCAACTGTCTTCTTCTTTGGGACACAAGCTATGTTGGGGATTTTCATCGTCTTTATTGTTTACAGTAATAACACATACCTTTGGCTTTCCATCATTTCTCCTTTTCTTAAAAGCCTCCAGAGGATTTCTAATAACTTTACTTTTACTCATTATTATACTTCAACAAAACAGAGACTCAAGAAACAGAATTAATTACGAATATTTTCGAGATAACGACAGAGTAAATAAACATGAAACAATCGACAATCACACCAGCGATATATGTTGAACCATCACAGGTTAGCCACAACACATACTTTATCTCACATCACTAAAATGTACCTGATGAACACGGACGTTAATAATAACACCATTTGACAGCAGTTTAACAGCGCCACAGTTGGTCACGCCCATGTAGAACACATTTCAAAAAAAATTTAAAAATAGTTGTAGTCTTCGGAATTGAATAAATTATATATCTATTAAAAGGTAATAGTCTGCAGATTCAGAAAACGCAAAAAAGTAAAAATTGAACTTTTCATGATTTTGAGCCGTTCCGGAGCCCCTTAAAGGGCATACAGAGAACGTGGAGAAACATAATGCGCCAAGTCACAACACGGACGAAAGTGTATGTCGAATAATCGTGACAGACGGCCATTGAAGAGGATTGTGATGAAAAAGTAGACGACGACAGCTGCAAAAGGCCCTGCAGAACTGAATGTCGCGCTCGCGGAACTCTGTCAGCACCAAAACAGCACGATGGGATTTCCAGAAGCAGGGAATTGCAAGTGAGATGGGACTCCAAAACCACTTATCACTGATGCAAATGTCCGTGACAGGAAAAAGTGGCCCCGAAGGCATAAAACCTGGAGTATGGAGCACTGGAAGAAAGTCATTTGGTCGGATGAGCCTTCTTTCACGCTGCTTCCTTCATTCGAGACAGTGGCTAGATTGGACTGAGTGAAAAATTGAATTGTGCAAAAAAATTGGGCCTTTGTACGGGCGCTGATGACCGCGCAGTTGAGCGCCCCACAAACCAGACATCGCCAACATCAAACATTGCTTCCAACTTTTGGTCGAGTGTACGTCCCACGAGTGAAACATGGCGGAAGTTCGGTGAAGATTTGGGCAGCCACGTCATGGTATGCCACGAGCCCCATGATAATGCTGCGAGGTCGGATTACTGCCAAGGATTATTTCAACATTTTGGCTGATCCGGTCCTCACCATGGTATAATGTTCGTTCCCCGATGGTGATGCTGTGTTCCAACACGACAGAGCCCGTGTTCACACAGATCGCACCATCCAGGATTGGTTTTGTGAGCACGAGGATGAATTGTTCCATCTCCTGTGGTCACTACATTTACCAGATCTCACTATTATTGAGCCTTTGTTGGCCGCGCGGGATTAGCCGAGCGGTCTAGGGCGCTGCAGTCAGGGACTGTGTGGCAGGTGCTGGCGGAGGTTCGAGTCCTCCCTCGGGCATGGGTGTGTGTGTGTTTCCCCTTAGGATAATTTAGGTTAAGTAGTGTGTAAGCTTAGGGACTGATGACCTTAGCAGTTAAGTCCCATAAGATTTCACACATATTTGAACATTTGAGCCTTTGTTATCTGCTTTGGGAAAATCGGTGCGTGATGGCTAGCTACGTGCATCACCATTACCCAAACTCGCCACTATTTTGCAACAGCAGTGGTATAAGATTCCCTTGGAAACCATCCAGGGGCTGTATTTATTGAGAGACGACTAGGAGCTGTTTTTGAATGCCAATCGGTTTCCTACACAGTGTTGGGTATGGTAATGTGTTGCGTTTATGGTGCTGTTATATTTTTTCCCATCCTTTGTATGTGGGAAAAACTGACAAAAAAGTGGGTCAGCATGTACGTTAAGACGTCTAGGACTACCTTCCACGGTACTAGAAGAAGCGATTGAGGATAAAACCTGTAAGGGAAGACAGAGACTGGGTTCTTGTTGTTGTTGTTGTTGTTGTTGTTGTTGTTGTTGGTGGTGGTGGTGGTGGTGGTGGTGGTGGTGGTGGTGGTGTGGTGGTCTTCAGTCCTGAGACTGGTTTGATGCAGCTCTCCATGCTACAACATCCTGTGCAAGCTTCTTCATCTCCCAGTACTTACTGCAGCCTACATCCTTCTGAATATGCTTAGTGTATTCATCTCTTGGTCTTCCTCTACGATTTTTACCCTCCACGCTGCCCTCCACTACTAAACTGGTGATTCCTCGATGTCTCAGAACACGTCCTACCAACCGATCCCTTCTTCTAGTCAAGTTGTACCACAAACTCCTCTTCTCCCCAATTCTGTTCAATACCTTCATTAGTTACGTGATCTACCCATCTAATCTTCAGCATTCTTCTGTAGCACCACATTTCAAAAGCTTCTATTCTCATCTTGTCTCACTTCCATACAAGGCTACACTCCATACAAATACTTTCAGAAACGACTTCCTGACATTTAAATCTATACTCGATGTTGACAAATTTCTCTTCTTCAGAAACGCTTTCCTTGCCATTGGCAGTCTACATTTTATATCCTCTCTACTTCGACCACGATCAGACTGGATTATGGCCAACAAATAATTAAGGACGTATGGCGTAAGTGTTAATCTAAGAGGAAGACATTGGTCGGCTCGGGAGAGAAAATGTGTGCGGGCCGCATTAAACCGGTCAGAAGACTATGACAAAGGGTCGGCCGCGGTGGCCGAGCGGTTCTAGGCGCTACAGTCTGGACCCGCGCGACCGCTACAGTCGCAGGTTCGAATCCTGCCTCGGGCATGGATGTGTGTGGTGTCCTTAGGTTAGTTAGGTTTAAGTAGTTCTAAGTTCTAGGGGACTGATGACCTCAGCAGTTAAGTCCCATAGTGCTCAGAGCCATTTGAACTATGACAAAAGAAAAGGTAAACTTTCATGTTCCGTTATGAGCTTTTAATTCGAATATTTTCTAAAACACTCTTTTGTGCAATTTGCTGGCAGTACAGGTATGTCGTGGTTGTGCGTAGATCCTCATTACGGTTGTCGACCGTCTGAAAACCTAACCAATCTAAATGCATGAGTTGACATATGAACTACAGACACACCTTGAACTGTGTTAATATTCATGTTGACGCACCCTAATGCGTAGTTCACAGACGGAAACCTGTTGTGTTGTTTCTTTATGTTCCTCCGCAAAAAATTGACTGACGAAATGATTTTTCAGTAGTTACAGTGCCGGATCCCGAGAGAAACAAGCAAGGCACTGTCAAGTGAGTAGGCTATTGCTCGGGGTCAGCTGCCCATAAAACTTGGGCGAAAATGGAGACGTTCCATTTTTTTTTCGCTCCGGTGTTGAGCTGGTTCACTGGGCGGGTCGCGCAGTCCAGCCAGTTGGAAACAAGAGCACGGGACCCGCAGCTTACCCAACGGCGTACGCGAGTCGAGTCGACTACTCGAGGCGGCGGCTGGCAGGCCGTGTTGGCGGCGCGCGGTTGGCAGGCCTGGCCGCCATGCCCTGCCCGTGACCCGGAGCGGGCGACTGGGGCCAGAGTTCAGAGCGGGGGTCACCGCTGTCTGTCGCTGCGCTGGGATGGGCGGACGACTTGTCCCACTCAGCGAGCTACTATCTCTCTCTCTCTCTCCCTCTCTCCCTCTCTCTCTCTCCCTCCCTCCCTCCCTCCCTCCCTCCCTCCCCGTGTAGACGAACTAAGCTGTCCCGCACTAAAAACGCCCGGCACCCTAAAATGACTCCCTACTTACTCCGAGAAAAGTCCACGACCCGCCTCACTGTTCGCTAGTAAGGCACAGCGCTGGAAATGCAATCTACGGAAGAGTAGTGTCATTTCCATATATTTGCATCAAAATACTAGGCGTGTTTTTTTTTAAGTAAGTACCGTTTTGAAATTTAAAAAAAAAGACGTGCTAAGATTCTCAATAATTTTATTTTTACACGAAAGAAGAAAGATTAAGGAAAGGCAAACCTACGTTTCTAGCATTTGTACACTTAATGAAACCTTTTGACAATGTTGACTGGAATACTCTCTTTCAAATTCTGAAGGTGGTAGGGGTAAAATACAGGGAGCGAAAGGCTATTTACAATTTGTACAGAAATCAGATGGCAGCTGTAAGAGTCGAGGGGCATGAAAGGGAAGCAGTGTTTGGGAAGGGAATGAGACAGGGTTGTAGCCTATCCCCGATGTTATTCAATCTGTATATTGAGCTAGCAGTAAAGGAAACAAAAGAAAAATTCGGAGTAGGTATTAAAATCCAAGGAGAAGAAATAAAAACTTTGAGGTTCGCCGATGACATTGTAATTCTGTCAGAGACAGCAAAGAACTTGGAAGAGCAGTTGAACGGAATGGATAGTATCTTGAAAGGAGGGTATGAGAACATCAACAAAAGCAAAACTAGGATAATGGAATGTAGTCGAATTAAGTCGGGAGATGCTGAGCGAATTGGATTAGGGAATGAGACACTTAAAGTAGTAAAGGAGTTTTGCTATTTGGGAAGCAAAATACAGGTGATGTTCGAAGTACGGAGGATATAAAATGTAGACTAGCAATGGCAAGGAAAGCGTTTCTGAAGAAGAGAAATTTGTTAACATCAAGTATAGATTTAAGTGTCAGGAAGTCATTTCTGAAAGTATATGTGTGGAGTGTAGCCATGTATGGAAGTGAAACATGGACGATAAATAGTTTGGACAAGAAGAGAATAGAAGCTTTCGAAATGTCGTGCTACAGAAGAATGCTGAAGATTAAATTGATAGATCACATAACTAATGAGGAGGTACTGAATAAGGTTGGGGAGATGAGTTTGTGGCGCAACTTGACTAGAAGAAGGGATGGGTTGGTAGGACATGTTCTGAGGCATCAAGGAATCACAAATTTAATATTGGAGGGCAGGAAGGAGGGTAAAAATCGTAGAGGGAGGCCAAGAGATGAATACACTAAGCAGATTCAGGAGGATGTAGGCTGCAGTAGGTACTGGGAGATGAAGAAGCTTGCACAGGATAGAGTAGCATGGAGAGCTGCATCAAACCAGTCTCAGCACTGAAGACTACAACAACAACATCAAAATCAAAGCCTGTACCTTAATTTACTTTTCCACATAATTTCAGTCAATATTGAGGCACTTGTCATAACGTTGTACCAGTTTTTGAACATCCTCCTCATAGAAGTCTGCCGCCTGACTTGTTAGCCGCTGCATCACCACTGTTTTGACTTCGTCATCATCCTGAAGACGCTGACCGCCCAGGTGTTTCTTCAAGTGCAGGAACAGATGGTAGTCACTGGGCGCAAGATCGGGGCTGTACGGAGGATGATCTAGAGTTTCCCATCGAAAAGATGTGATGAGATCTTTGGTCTGATTCGCCACATGCGGACGGGCATTGTCTTGCAGCTAAACGATGCCCTTACTCAACTTCCATGGACTGTTGCTTTGATTCTGGTCCGACATAGGCCACGCATGTTTCATCGCCCGTAGCAATTTGGCTTAAGAAATCATCACAGTCGTTGTGGTAACGCTCAAGGAAAGTCAATGCACTGTCTAAATTTTTGATTTTGTTTACATCCGTCAACATTTTCGGTACACAACGTGAGGACAATTTTCGGTAATTCAAGTGCTCGGTCACAATGCCATACAAAACACTACGAGAAACATTTGGAAAATCATCACGCAAGGAGGAAATCGTAAAGCGTGTTTTCTCCCACCTTATTGTCCACTTCCTGCACCAAACTTTCATTAACGACCGAAGGACGCCCACTCCGTTGTTCATCACGCACAGTTGTGCGGCTATCTTTAAATGCTCTCACCCACTTTCCATCACTCATAATGTTTTCTCCGTAAACTGCACAGATCTCGCGAAGAATATCGATCGCTTTTAGGCCTTTAGCACTAAGAAATCTTGCAACAGCCCGTACTTCACAGTCAGCGGCACTCACTATAATCGGAGGCATCCTAAACACTCAGTACACAACGTACACAAGGAAGTATCAGACTGTAATGGCGTCAGTGCGTAGATTAAGGTACAGGCTTTCATGTAAAAATAAAATTATTGAGATATCTTAGCACGTCTTTTTTCAGTTTCAAAACGGTACTTACTTAGAAAACACGCCTCGTACTTGTGGCTTCGTTGTTCAGTCTACAGTCGCTACACGACAAATTTTAAGGACCAGGATTTGATCTCCTGCCACTCCTAGGACTTTTTTCCTATTGCTTAAAAAATAATTGTCAGAGGTGCAACAATCGATAATGTGAAAAATGTCACTGTTGCTCGGAGTCGATTTCAAAATATGAAGAGGACATACCTTTTCCAATAGAACCGTACTTGGTAACGCACTATCGTGTTCAAATCAACTTTCAATTTGAAAGTAACTCTCCTTTACCCAAAAAAAGAAAAGTTTTGTCGTATGGCGTGTGTCGTCCTGTTGTAAGTGATACCAGGTCATACAGTGACGACTCAAAGATGCGAACCACTGTCCATGGAGACACTGGATGCCGCCTGGTAGGACTGCAGCTACTTGACGTGTAAGCATGTAAGTGGAGCAGAGGCGAATCGTGAATGATTCTTACACAATAAGGGTTACGAACGGGGAAATGCGCTCTCGTAAAAAACTTCGATAAAGATCAGATTCCTACGGCTCAGCACCTGTGAAAGAGCATCGCGGAGCTGGCAAAGCTAATCACCTGTGCGCATACTACTGTCGTGAACGTATGTGGTTGAAGGATGGTGGTGACCTCACGTGTTGGCGATAAGGTGTTGGAGGTCGCTGCTCATTTCAGAACATACACTCCTGGAAATGGAAAAAAGAACACATTGACACCGGTGTGTCAGACCCACCATACTTGCTCCGGACACTGCGAGAGGGCTGTACAAGCAATGATCACACGCACGGCACAGCGGACACACCAGGAACCGCGGTGTTGGCCGTCGAATGGCGCTAGCTGCGCAGCATTTGTGCACCGCCGCCGTCAGTGTCAGCCAGTTTGCCGTGGCATACGGAGCTCCATCGCAGTCTTTAACACTGCTAGCATGCCGCGACAGCGTGGACGTGAACCGTATGTGCAGTTGACGGACTTTGAGCGAGGGCGTATAGTGGGCATGCGGGAGGCCGGGTGGACGTACCGCCGAATTGCTCAACACGTGGGGCGTGAGGTCTCCACAGTACATCGATGTTGTCGCCAGTGGTCGGCGGAAGGTGCACGTGCCCGTCGACCTGGGACCGGACCGCAGCGACGCACGGATGCACGCCAAGACCGTAGGATCCTACGCAGTGCCGTAGGACACCGCACCGCCACTTCCCAGCAAATTAGGGACACTGTTGCTCCTGGGGTATCGGCGAGGACCATTCGCAACCGTCTCCATGAAGCTGGGCTACGGTCCCACACACCGTTAGGCCGTCTTCCGCTCACGCCCCAACATCGTGCAGCCCGCCTCCAGTGGTGTCGCGACAGGCGTGAATGGAGGGACGAATGGAGACGTGTCGTCTTCAGCGATGAGAGTCGCTTCTGCCTTGGTGCCAATGATGGTCGTATGCGTGTTTGGCGCCGTGCAGGTGAGCGCCACAATCAGGACTGCATACGACCGAGGCACACAGGGCCAACACCTGGCATCATGGTGTGGGGAGCGATCTCCTACACTGGCCGTACACCACTGGTGATCGTCGAGGGGACACTGAATAGTGCACGGTACATCCAAACCGTCATCGAACCCATCGTTCTACCATTCCTAGACCGGCAAGGGAACTTGCTGTTCCAACAGGACAATGCACGTCCGCATGTATCCCGTGCCACCCAACGTGCTGTAGAAGGTGTAAGTCAACTACCCTGGCCAGCAAGATCTCCGGATCTGTCCCCCATTGAGCATGTTTGGGACTGGATGAAGCGTCGTCTCACGCGGTCTGCACGTCCAGCACGAACGCTGGTCCAGCTGAGGCGCCAGGTGGAAATGGCATGGCAAGCCGTTCCACAGGACTACATCCAGCATCTCTACGATCGTCTCCATGGGAGAATATCAGCCTGCATTGCTGCGAAAGGTGGATATCCACTGTACTAGTGCCGACATTGTGCATGCTCTGTTGCCTGTGTCTATGTGCCTGTGGTTCTGTCAGTGTGATCATGTGATGTATCTGACCCCAGGAATGTGTCAATAAAGTTTCCCCTTCCTGGGACAATGAATTCACGGTGTTCTTATTTCAATTTCCAGGAGTGTATGTCGACGGAGGCTTGCCTAG
Source organism: Schistocerca nitens (assembly GCF_023898315.1). Classification (NCBI taxonomy): domain Eukaryota; kingdom Metazoa; phylum Arthropoda; class Insecta; order Orthoptera; family Acrididae; genus Schistocerca; species Schistocerca nitens. The sequence goes on from NC_064617.1 coordinate 965,394,160, forward strand.
TCTATAAAGCTTGGTAGGTGGCGATTTGTGGCAGATGTGATGACAAAGTACAACACTGGTGCTGGAGCAGGTGTTTCGGAGCACGAACTTCAGCGCACATTGTTGTACACGAGGCTTCGCAGCAGACGACTGCTAGAGGAACCAATATTTACCCAACGACATCGTTCATGTACGACTTCAGAGGAGGCAGGATGATCGAGGTTGGACTGTGGATCAATGAAAGAATGTCGCCTACTAAGATGAATCACGTTTCTTGTACGCCATGTCGATGATTCTGTCAGGGTATGCCACCATCCATGTGAACCGCTGTTCGTAACATGAATCGCACCACCGACAAAGGGTGATGAGGACTGTATTCCATTATCGAGACATTCATCTGTGCTTCGATGGGAAACGTGCTCCTAATCGAAGGCACCACGCCAAATGTGGACTACTTGAACATTTTTGTGGCCTAGTTGCTTTCCGGAATGCTTGGAAGTCTCCCCTGGGGGCGATGGAGTCTCCAACGTGATAACGGCCGGTGTCTTAAGGCTAGAGTAATGCTATGGTGGGTTGAGGAACATCGTAATGAGTAATCGTTAATGTCTTGGCCTCCAAACTCGCCTGAGCTGAATCCAGAGGGATCGAGCGATTTGGTGCACTGGACTCGCATTCGGGAGGTCGACGGCTCAAATCCGCGTCCGGCCATCCTGATTTAGGCTTTCCGTGATTTCCCTAAATCGCTTCAGGCAAATGGCGGGATGGTTCCTGTGAAAGGGCACGGCCGACTTCCTTCCCCATCCTTCCTTAATCCGATGGGACTGATAAGCTCGCTGTTTGGTCCCCTCTCCCAAATCAATCAACCAACCAACCAACCAATCCAAGGGAACCATCTGGGACGTTTCCCGGCTCTTGCCATGCGTCCTGAAATTATCAATTTCTAATTTACGGGTACTGCGTGACCTTGGTGTAGACATCTGGTGCGACATATTCCAGAAGCCTACCAAAAATTTGACGAATCCATGCCGTGAAGAATCGCTGTTGTAATGCGTTGCAGAAGTGTACCAGTACGCATTGAAGGCAAGGGACGTCCTGTTATGCCTTACCAGTGCGCTAATACGAGGGCAGTTCAATAAGTAATGCAACACATTTTTTTTCTGAAACAGGGGTTGTTTTATTCAGCATTGAAATACACCAGGTTATTCCCCAATCTTTTAGCTACACAACACTATTTTTCAACGTAATCTCCATTCAATGCTACGGCCTTACGCCACCTTGAAATGAGGGCCTGTATGCCTGCACGGTACCATTCCACTGGTCGATGTCGGAGCCAACGTCGTACTGCATCAATAACTTCATCATCCGCATAGTGCGTCCCACGGATTGCGTCCTTCATTGGGCCAAACATATGGAAATCCGACGGTGCGAGATCGGGGCTGTAGGGTGCATGAGGAAGAACAGTCCACTGAAGTTTTGTGAGCTCCTCTCGGGTGCGAAGACTTGTGTGAGGTCTTGCGTTGTCATGAAGAAGAAGTTCGTTCTGATTTTTGTGCCTACGAACGCGCTGAAGTCGTTTCTTCAATTTCTGAAGAGTAGCACAATACACTTCAGAGTTGATCGTTTGACCATGGGGAAGGACATCGAACAGAATAACCCCTTCAGCGTCCCAGAAGACTGTAACCATGACTTTACCGGCTGAGGGTATGGCTTTAAACTTTTTCTTGGTAGGGGAGTGGGTGTGGCGCCACTCCATTGATTGCCGTTTTGTTTCAGGTTCGAAGTGATGAACCCATGTTTCATCGCCTGTAACAATCTTTGAGAAGAAATTGTCACCCTCAGCCACATGACGAGCAAGCAATTCCGCACAGATGGTTCTCCTTTGCTCTTTATGGTGTTCGGTTAGACAACGAGGGACCCAGCGGGAACAAACCTTTGAATATCCCAACTGGTGAACAATTGTGACAGCACTACCAACAGAGATGTCAAGTTGAGCACGGAGTTGTTTGATGGTGATCCGTCGATCATCTCGAACGAGTGTGTTCGAACGCTCCGCCATTGCAGGAGTCACAGCTGTGCACGGCCGGCCCGCACGCGGGAGATCAGACAGTCTTGCTTGACCTTGCGGCGATGATGACACACGCTTTGCCCAACGACTCACCGTGCTTTTGTCCACTGCCAGATCACCGTAGACATTCTGCAAGCGCCTATGAATATCTGAGATGCCCTGATTTTCCGCCAAAAGAAACTCGATCACTGCCCATTGTTTGCAACGCACATCCGTTACAGACGCCATTTTAACAGCTCCGTACAGCGCTGCCACCTGTCGGAAGTCAATGAAACTATACGAGACGAAGCGGGAATGTTTGAAAATATTCCACAAGAAATTTCCGGTTTTTTCAACCAAAATTGGCCGAGAAATAAAATGTGTTGCATTACTTATTGAACTGCCCTCGTACGTCAAAAACTACACGCTAAGACACATCCCTCTTAGCAAGTGAGCAACGTTCAGACAAGTGGTGCCGAATGCTTCAAGCAGTATGGGGAGCTCATGATTCCTCTGTCACCGGCGAATGACAAGCGGACCAACAGGTATCCATTTGGTCGTCCTGTAACACCGCAGTAGCCTGAAGATGGTGTAACGGATCAACGAAACCGCTTGCGTAAGTAAATGCAAAAGGTACGGTGGCAGGTGTTTTAATTTTCATTTCGTGTTGAGCAGTCTAAGTCCTTGTAACTATCGACTACAGTGATGGACATAAAAAGAAATGCACCATTTAATTCATCCATGGTATTATTAGGATAATTCGAAAATGGGACTCCCCTAAAAAGGAAAAAAAAAACCTGACCTCATTTTTACAGAATGTATCTGGTCTGTCATCGGACGTATTTGCACATTTACACTTCTTGAGTCTAGTTATAAACAATCTCCCCGAATTAACCGAAATAGTTTAGTGGTTTTGCTTCAGGATGGCTACCGAATACTATTGGGGTTGGAGTATACGCCATGGCTCTCGCCATCTGGAGGAAATCAGGTACTACACACTACTGATAGGTGTCGGTGGTGACAATATCTACACTCCTGGAAATTGAAATAAGAACACCGTGAATTCATTGTCCCAGGAAGGGGAAACTTTATTGACACATTCCTGGGGTCAGATACATCACATGATCACACTGACAGAACCACAGGCACATAGACACAGGCAACAGAGCATGCACAATGTCGGCACTAGTACAGTGTATATCCACCTTTCGCAGCAATGCAGGCTGCTATTCTCCCATGGAGACGATCGTAGAGATGCTGGATGTAGTCCTGTGGAACGGCTTACCATGCCATTTCCACCTGGCGCCTCAGTTGGACCAGCGTTCGTGCTGGACGTGCAGACCGCGTGAGACGACGCTTCATCCAGTCCCAAACATGCTCAATGGGGGACACATCCGGAGATCTTGCTGGCCAGGGTAGTTGACTTACACCTTTTAGAGCACGTTGGGTGGCACGGGATACATGCGGACGTGCATTGTCCTGTTGGAACAGCAAGTTCCCTTGCCGGTCTATGAATGGTAGAACGATGGGTTCGATGACGGTTTGGATGTACCGTGCACTATTCAGTGTCCCCTCGACGATCACCAGTGGTGTACGGCCAGTGTAGGAGATCGCTCCCCACACCATGATGCCGGGTGTTGGCCCTGTGTGCCTCGGTCGTATGCAGTCCTGATTGTGGCGCTCACCTGCACGGCGCCAAACACGCATACGACCATCATTGGCACCAAGGCAGAAGCGACTCTCATCGCTGAAGACGACACGTCTCCATTCGTCCCTCCATTCACGCCTGTCGCGACACCACTGGAGGCGGGCTGCACGATGTTGGGGCGTGAGCGGAAGACGGCCTAACGGTGTGCGGGACCGTAGCCCAGCTTCATGGAGACGGTTGCGAATGGTCCTCGCCGATACCCCAGGAGCAACAGTGTCCCTAATTTGCTGGGAAGTGGCGGTGCGGTCCCCTACGGCACTGCGTAGGATCCTACGGTCTTGGCGTGCATCCGTGCGTCGCTGCGGTCCGGTCCCAGGTCGACGGGCACGTGCACCTTCCGCCGACCACTGGCGACAACATCGATGTACTGTGGAGACCTCACGCCCCACGTGTTGAGCAATTCGGCGGTACGTCCACCCGGCCTCCCGCATGCCCACTATACGCCCTCGCTCAAAGTCCGTCAACTGCACATACGGTTCACGTCCACGCTGTCGCGGCATGCTACCAGTGTTAAAGACTGCGATGGAGCTCCGTATGCCACGGCAAACTGGCTGACACTGACGGCGGCGGTGCACAAATGCTGCGCAGCTAGCGCCATTCGACGGCCAACACCGCGGTTCCTGGTGTGTCCGCTGTGCCGTGCGTGTGATCATTGCTTGTACAGCCCTCTCGCAGTGTCCGGAGCAAGTATGGTGGGTCTGACACACCGGTGTCAATGTGTTCTTTTTTCCATTTCCAGGAGTGTATTAATCTACGGCACAACGCTCTGAAACACTGTGACCATCATTTCCAGATGCTGATGTGAACGTGTTAACATGATGCGTTTTCTGTCGGAGTCCCGGGATGCTCTGCGGGCACACGACCTGGATATCCGGGAATTTTACCTGCCTTCGTCTCTTGTCTAGTGGATAAACGTTGATTCACATCATTATTTAAACCAGGAGTTGAAGCACAGATAGTGGTTGTACGGTGTGTGCACATAAGGCGAAGGCTGTGGACAGTGATTTTATTCTAAATACAACTGTAGTAAAAGTAGTAGAAACAGCGTAAGTAAATCTTTCACTTAGGAACTTTACCTGAAGTCACACGTTTCTGAATGTGTAGGAAATAGAAAATAAATAAAATAAATAATAAGAGGTGTAACTTTGATAGGGGGCTCTATTTCATTCTATAATCTTTCATGCAACACTACATCACACATCTATGAACTATTTAGTAAATATGATGAACAATATACTTATGTTTTAATAAAGGGAGATAAAATATAAAAATAAATATATTTGTGCCATATCAACTAATAGGTGTATACAGGACGTGTCTTCTAGTGTTTTATAAATTAAAAAAAAGTTTTAAAATTTAAAAAAGTTTTACCCACCTGATGTAATTTAAATGTTTTAATAATAATAACCGACTCACAAGGAGTGAATATGCAAATTTTATTACTTGATGATAAATAAGAAATAAGTCGGACGACATTGTAAGAATTTTACTTACGTTTCATTTTATGTCATTAAATTTGAAGTGGTTTACTTCCCTGGAGGTTTATACGTAGTTCATCTAGATAGCGTCATGCAACCAACCGATGTGTTCTCCACACAGCCCGCCTTCAGCAAACAGTAGAATTCAATGAACTGTGGATGAAGCCCGACTAACAGGCATTACATGCATTGATCAAAAATGATAGTGGTATGTAATACGAGGTGCATTCAAGTTCTAAGACCTCCGATTTTTTTTCTCCAGACTGGAAAGACATAGAAACATGTGCATTGTTTTAAAATGAGGCCGCGTTCATTGTTAATACGTCCCAGAGATGGCAGCACCGTACGGCAGATGGAATTTTACCGCAAGCGGCGAGAATGAGAACTGTTTTAAATACTTAAAATGGCGACGTTTTCCTTACTTGAACAGCGTGCAATCATTCGTTTTCTGAATTTGCGTGGTGTGAAACCAATTGAAATTCATCGACAGTTGAAGGAGACATGTGGTGATGGAGTTATGGATGTGTCGAAAGTGCGTTCGTGGGTGCGACAGTTTAATGAAGGCAGAACATCGTGTGACAACAAACCGAAACAACCTCGGGCTCGCACAAGCCGGTCTGACGACATGATCGAGAAAGTGGAGAGAATTGTTTTGGGGGATCGCCGAATGACTGTTGAACAGATCGCCTCCAGATTTGGCGTTTCTGTGGGTTCTGTGCACACAATCCTGCATGACGACCTGAAAATGCGAAAAGTGTCATCCAGGTGGGTGCCACGAATGCTGACGGACGACCACACAGCTGCCCGTGTGGCATGTTGCCAAGCAATGTTGACGCGCAACGACAGCAAGAATGGGACTCTCTTTTCGTCAGTTGTGACAATGGATGAGACGTGGATGGCATTTTTCAATCCAGAAACAAAGTCCAGTCAGCTCAATGGAACCACACATTCACTGCCATCAAAAAAATTTCGGGTAACCGCCAGTGCTGAAAAAATGGTGTCCATGTTCTGGGACAGCGAGGGCGTAATCCTTACCCATTGCGTTCCAAAGGACACTACGGTAACAGGTGCATCCTACGAAAATGTTTTGAAGAACAAAAACCTTCCTGCACTGCAACAAAAACGTCCGGGAAGGGCTGCGCGTGTGCTGTTTCACCAAGACAACGCACCCGCACATCGAGCGAACGTTACGCAACAGTTTCTTCGTGATAACAACTTTGAAGTGATTCCTCGTACTCCCTACTCACCTGATCTGGCTCCTAGTGACTTTTGGCTTTTTTCAACAATGAAAGACACTCTCCGTGGCCGCACATTCACCAGCCGTGCTGCTATTTCCTCAGCGATTTTCCAGTGCTCAAAACAGACTCCGAAAGAAGCCTTCGCCGCTGCCGTGGAATCATGGCGTCAGCGTTGTGAAAAATGTGTACGTCTGCAGGGCGATTACGTCGAGAAGTAACGCCAGTTTCATCGATTTCGGGTGAGTAGTTAATTAGAAAAAAAATCGGAGGCCTTAGAACTTGAATGCACCTCGTATACAAACCATACGAATTAAGCAATTAATTGCTCAACCTTTTTATGACATCATCTAACTATGTATATTTTGTATTCTTAGCATTGAGAATGGCTAGTTTCTAGCTGAGATCTAGATCTGCCAATGAAAGTAAAAAAAAAAAAAAAAAAAAAAAAAGAATTAGAAAGGACGACTGATGCTGAAATCTATTGTTTACAAGTACTACTATCACAGTTACTTCAAATTCCATCCCTTCTTTAAAAAATGGAAAAGAGAATAACTGGTCCCGGCGATACATTTTGCGTGACTTCCGGCCGAGTACAGTGTGACGTCCGTTCTCTGTGACCCGTGAACTCGCCGGAGAGTGGGGTCGCCATTTCCTGCCGCACAGTGATTTCCGCTTGGCAGAGCCGTCTGTGTCCACACGGGAAGTTCTCTGGAAGGTGAGAACGTTAATAACGCTCCGAGGAAAGTTTACGGTCTAAAAGAGTAAAAGAGATCGCGTGGTCTGGTAACCCCCCCCCCCTCTTTTCACCAGGTGGCACCTGTGAGTTGTTGAGGTGCGCGGGAGAAAGGAGGGAAGCCTCATCTCGTTCATTTCAAATGAGCCAAGACCGCGAGGATATTATTCCTCTCACAGTACAAAGTAAGCAATACAAGAAACTGACCCTTTTCCGCTCAGAGTCCTAATGTAGTCGTCCGTTGAATATGTTCTGTTATCGGCTCGACACACAGGGGAGAGTCAAAGTAAAGGAAAAATTTTGATACGGAAACTGTTATTGGGGAGCCAACACCACAAGCAACATTGTTTATCCACATAATCTCCCTCAACCTATTTGCTATTGATCCCTCAGGAGTAATCTTTGTGGCATCCACTCGCACATTGCCTCCACAAGGTCGAGGACTGAAGAAACATTAACTTCATGCGTTACCAAGTACGGTTCTATTGGAAAAGGTATGTCCTTCTCTTCCTCCAACCATATTTTGAAAAAGGTCAGAATCACCCTAAGTTAGGTCACGCCTGTACGGTGAGCGTTTCAGCAGTTGAAAACCAGGATTTTTCAATCCACAACTGTGTGCTCACAACGATTAATGGAACTCAGTACGTTATTCTGAATGGCGAATAATCCACAGAAGCTAAAGTGTGTGCGTGCAGGAAGCGTAATATGACCTACAATGACATAATTTTATCAGGCAGGATCAGCAGCGCTATAAGATTGTTCGTTGACGATGGTATTGTGTGCAGGCAAATATGATCGTTGGACGATCGTAGCAACTACACAAAGAGTTCGTCAGAATTTCGATTTCGTGTAATGAATGGCATCTCTATTGAGTTTTGCCGAAATCTCAGATAATGCCTATAGCCAAGGGGAAGAACCCGATAGTATCGCATTACTAGATTGGTAGTGAACGTTAGGTTTTGGTGGTGAACAGTACGTTTCTCCGTGGTTACCTTTTTTGTTACCTACTTTTCTCTGCCCGTCTTTTATGATTCCCCTTTTTAGAGACATTTACACCTTTTAAACTGCACTGCCTACTCTGGTATTCATTACCGCACTATCCATAGCCTTAGAGATCTTCAATCGCATCTAATAATTCCTCAGTACTTCAGTATCCAACTTCTTTGCACATTGGTTCTTCCTGATGAATGTCTTACATTGGCTTTTCATCATTACTAAATTGTCGTCCGATCCCATACCTAATCTGGGGTAGCCTTACAGTCTAATGTCTGATTTCGGAATCTCTTTCTCACCATGGTGCTGAAAGCTGAGAATATTACCGAACTACCAGTTTAATAAGTCACGGTTGCAAAACACTATCACGAATTCTTAAGAGAAGAATGGAGAAAGTGGCAGAAGTCTCGGGAAAGATCAGTTTGGATTCCGAGGAAACATGTGAGGCAATACTTACCCTAAGACTTACCTTAGAAGATAATTTAAGAAAAGTCAAACTTACGTTTGTAGCATTTGTAGGCTTAGAGAAAGCTTTTGACAATGTTGACGGAAAGACTCTTTTTGAAGTTCTGAAGATAGCAGAGGTAAAATTCAGGGAGCGAGGTCTATTTACAACTTGTACAGAAACGAAATGACACTTATGAGAGTGGAGGGGCATGAAAGTCAATCAGTGGCTGAGAACGCAGTGAAACAGGCTTGTAGCCTATCCCCGATGTTATTCTGTGTGTAGACTGAGGAAGGAATAAACGAAACCAAAGAAAAATTTGAAGTGGGATTTAAAGTCCAGGGTGAAGAAATAAAAACTTTGAGGTTTGCCCATGATGACACTGTAATTTTGCCAGAGACAGGTAGCGACTTCGAAGAGCTGCTGAACGGAATGGGCGGTGTTTTGAAAGTAGGATATAAGATGAAAATCAACTAAAGTAAAGCAAGGATAATGGAATGTAGTCATGTTAAATCAGGCGCTGCTGAGGGAATTAGATTAGGAAACGGGACACATAAAGTAGTGAGTGAGTTTTGTTATTTAGACGTCAGGATTACTCACGTTGACGGAAGTAGAGAGGATATAAAATGTAGACTAGCAATGGTAAGAACAGCATTCCTGAAGGTAAGACTGTTTTCAACGTCGAATATAGATTTAAGAGCTAGAAAGTCTTTGATGAAGGTATTTATATGGAGTGTAGCCGTGTATGGAAGTGACACATTAACGATGAACAGGTTTAGACAAGAAGCGAATAGAAGGTTTTGAAATGTTGTGCTGCAAAAGAATGTTGGAGGTTAGATGGCTTGGCCACGTGACTAATGAGTTTACTGAATAGAACTAGGGAGAAAGGAAATTTGTGGCGCAACATGACTAGAAGAAGGGATCGGTTGGTACGATACATTCTGAGACATCAAGGGATCACTAATTCAGTACTGGATGGAAGCGGGGGGCGGGGGGGGGGGGGGGGTAAAAAAGACAAAGAGATGAGTTCAGTAAGCAGATTCAGAAGGATGTAGTTGTTATTCAGAGATGAAAACCGTGCACAGGATAGAGTAGCTTGGAGAGTTGCATCAAACCAGTCTGCGGGCTGAAGACCACATCATCTCACCGTGACGTATTCCAGCTGGTATCTTCCAGTGTCACGAGGCTTTTCCAGTTATATCTCCTCCTCTCGTGATTTTTGAGCATTGTAACACTGTGTGTGTTCCGGCTGAAATAGTATAGAAAATCGATAACACTGCTTCGAAATGCAGTGGCTTCTGGAGTCATCATCAGTTATCTGCTATATTAGCAGGTCATTTGCCTCTCCATTTTCTGCGATCCATTGCTTCCTTCCTAAGGCCGCTGTATGTTGTTCCGTCCGTCATGTCATCCAGTATTTGGAATCTCTTCCTTCCTCGCTCCCTTTTCCCTTCTACATAACCTTCTAAAACTGTTTTTATCAATCCGTCATTCGTTCTTAATATATGCCCAATCCAATTTCTTTTTCTTCTTTTTATTACATCTAGTAACTGTATTTTCTCTCCCACTCTTCTCAGTAACTCTTCATTTTTTACTCTGTCCATCCAACTTATTCTTTCCATCCTCCGCCATGTCCAGATCTCAAAAGCCTCCAGTCTCTCTCTGTCTTTCTTCCTCATAGTCCATGTTTCAGCGCCATATAGAAGAACACTCCATACAAGACATTTTACGAGTCTCTTCCGAAGTTCTCTGTCCAGACCGCTGCAGAAAATTCTCCTTTTCTTATAAAATGCCTCTTTTGCCATTGCTATCCTTGTTTTAATTTCTGCGGTGCACTTCCAGTCGGTGTCTATCCTGCTTCCAAGATACTTAAAATTTTGCACCTGTTCTAATATTTCTCCATTCAGTAAAATTTTTATTTCCTTATTTCCCCCTAGTGCCAATGCTTTTGTTTTATTTGTGTTAATTTTCATTCCATATTTTTTCCGTTAGTTTCAATGGTGTCCACCAAATCCTGTAATTCTTTTTCCCTGTGGCTAGAAGGAGCATGTCATCAGCAAACCTCAAACGCCCAACTGTTCTTCCTCGAATTTCAACTCCTTTGTCATGTAATGAGCATTCGTCAATCATATTTTCCAAGTAGAGGTTGAAAAGAGTAGCTGATAGACAGCATCCTTGTCTTAATCCTTTTCCTAGTCCGATCCAGTTTGTACTTTCTCCTCTCATTTTAATTGAGGCTTTTTCATTCAGATATAATGAGTGTACAAGTCTTCTGGTTTTCCAGTCCACTCTTTTCCCTCATTATAGTCGCCAGCTTGTCACAAACCACATTGTCAAATGCCTTTTCTAGATCGATGAAGCACATGTATAGGTCTCTACCTTTTTCAGTAAACCTTTCTCCCAAGATTCGTAGGAGCCCTATTGCATCTCTGGTGTCCGTATTCCGTCTAAAACCAAACTGCTCCTCGCCAAGATTCTCCTCCATTACTTTTTCAAGTCTTTTATTAATTATTCTTTACATCACTTTGGCTGCATGTGGAATGAGGCTGATTGTCCTGTGCTCGCTGCATTTCTTGGTTCCTTGTTTTTTTCGGTAATGGAATCATTACTGTTGTCAGAAAATCCTCAGGCCATTCACCACTGTCATATATTTTATTGCATAACCTCAATATTTCTCTTATTCCATCGTGGTTCAAGCATTTTAATATTTCTCCCGGTATCGTATCTCTACCTACCGCTTTGCCATTTTTCGTTGCAGCTATGGCAGACTTAACTTCTTCCATTATGATGCTTGGTCCTTTCTCGTCATCACTTACACTGTTGTGTGATTCAAGTTCCAGAGTTTCTGGTTTGCTATTTGTGTCATACAGCTCTTTTAGACATTCTTCCCATCTCTGGAGGACATCGTCACGATCTTTGTACACTACCTCTTCGTCTTTACTCAAAATTTCCATAGTATCACTTTCTGCTCTGTTTTGTTCCCATGTGGAGTATTTGGGTGGATTTAGATGGCGTTGTTGAATTAGTACCGTGAAGTTGTTGTTGTTGTGGTCTTCAGTCCTGAGACTGGTTTGATGCAGCTCTCCATCCTACTCTATCCTGTGCAAGCTTCTTCATCTCCCAGTACCTACTGCAACCTACATCCTTCTGAATCTGCTTAGTGTTTTCGTCTCTCGGTCTACCTCTACGATTTTTACCCTCCACGCTCCCCTCCAATACTAAATTGGTGATCCCTCGATGCCTCAGACCATGTCCTACCAACCGATCCCTTCTTCTAGTCAAGTTGTGCCACAAGCTCCTCTTTTCCCAAATTCTATTCAATATCTCCTCATTAGTTATGTGATCTACCCATCTAATCTTCAGTATTCTTCTGTAGCACCACATTTCGAAAGCTTCTATTCTCTTCTTGTCTAAACTATTTATCGTCCACGTTTCACTTCCATACATGGCTACATTCCATAGAAATACTTTCAGAAACGGCTTCCTGACATTTAAATCTATACTCGATGTTAACAAATTTTTCTTCTTCTGAAACGCTTTCCTTCCCATTGCCAGTCTACATTTTATATCCTCTCTACTTCGACCATCATCAGTTATTTTGCACCCCAAATAGCAAAACTCCTTTACTACTTTAAGTGTCTCATTTCCTAATTAATACCCTCAACATCACCCGACTTGATTCGACTACATTCCATTATCCTCGTTTTGCTTTTGTTGATGTTCATCTTACACCCTCCTTTCAAGACACTGTCCATTCCGTTGAACTGCTCTTTCAAGTCCTTTGCTGTCTCTGACAGAATTACAATGTCATCGGCGAACCTCAAAGTTTTTATTTCTTCTCCATGAATTTTAATACCTACTCCGAATTTTTCTTTTGTTTCCTTTACTGCTTGCTCAATATACAGATTGAACAACATCGGGGAGAGGCTACAACCCTGTCTTACTCCCTTCCCAACCACTGCTTCCCTTTCATGCCCCTCGACTCTTATAACTGCCATCTGGTTTCTGTACAAATTGTAAATAGCCTTTCAGTCCCTGTATTTTACCCCTGCCACCTTTAGAATTTGAAAGAGAGTATTCCAGTCAACATCGTCAAAAGCTTTCTCTAAGTCTACAAATGCTAGAAACGTAGGTTTGCCTTTCCTTAATGTTTCTTCTAAGATAAGTCGTAGGGTCAGTATTACTTCACGTGTTCCAACATTTGTACGGAATCCAAACTGATCTTCCCCGAGGTCGGCTTCTATCAGTTTTTCCATTCGTCTGTAAAGCATTCGCGTCAGTATTTTGCAGCTGTGACTTATTAAACTGATAGTTCGGTAATTTTCATATCTGTCAACACCTACTTTCTTTGGGATTGGAATTATTATATTCTTCTTGAAGTCTGAGGGCATTTCGCGTGTCTCATACATCTTGCTCACCAGATGGTAGAGTTTTGTCAGGACTGGCTCTCCGAAGGCTGTCAGTAGTTTTAATGTAATGTTGTCTACTCCCGGGGCCTTGTTTCGACTCAGGTCTTTCAGTGCTCTGTCAAACTCTTCACGCAGTATCGTATCTCCCATTTCATCTTCATCTACATCCTCTTCCATTTCCATAACATTGTCCTCAAGTACCTCGCCCTTGCATAGACCTTCTATATACTCCTTCCACCTTTATGCTTCCCCTTCTTCGCTTTGAACTGGGTTTCCATCTGAGTGGTTTCCATACGAGTGGTTCTCGTTTCTCCAAAGGTGAAGTTACTGAGCAAAATCTAAAAATTATTGTTGCTCGTAATTATTGAATTTCCCTTGAATTTTTCTGGCTGTTTGCCAAACTCGCGGATAAAACTCGATGCAGTGCACGGTTTGAATGGTGAGGCAGTGGCAGGACTGGTGCGTTTCCGGCCGGCGTGCAGTTGCAGCGGGCGCGGATGCAGCGGCCGCAGTGCGCATGCGCGGGGCGGCGTGACCCCCACCTGCGGCCTGACCCCGGGCGCACAATGGGCGCTCATCACGCATGCGCGGTCGGCCGCCGTCGCCTCCAATGCGACCCCTTGAGTTACGGCCGGCCCGGCCGCCGCTGCGTAAATTTCTGCCCGACTCGCCGCGCGCTTTTCGCGGGCCCGCATTAATAACTTGAGCGGGCTGCATCTGCCGCTCCTCCACCAGGGCTTGCGTTCCTTTCTTTTTTTTTTCCTCCTCGCTCTCTCCGAGCTGCAGACGACCGCGGAGTCTCCGCTCGTAAGATCTGTGGCTTGTTGCCCACCTTCGCCGTACATACTACCCGCAATCACTTCCGTGTGCTGACGCGCTTCGGCCCACGGCAGTATTTGCTAACCGTAGGAGCGTAAGTTACACGTCCTGCGAAGACCTAATACTATTTCTGCAGTAATGGTGCAACTTCGGGATCGTAGTTGAGAAGGTTATTTCTAGTATCGTTTCTTCTTCTTCCGTGTCCGGATGCACCAATTATATCTTCCCTTCCCAGAAATTAGCAACGTAGATTGCTTTGTCATTGACTTTCAAAATATCATCTTTAGTGCATGTCATAGACATACCTGGGCAGATCAGTAGGTGGTCCAAGTCCTGTATTGCTCCGCATTCACACCTGTCGCCATCACTGTAACCCCATTTAAATAGGTTTGATTTGCACCCAGTTACTCCAGTGCGCAGCCGGTTTAATGACCTCCAAGTTGTAAAGGGTAGTTGAAATCCTGCAGATGCCTCCTCAAGTAGTTCCATTGTGGAGTGTGGCACCATTTCTTCCCAAAGAGATAGCCGATTGCGGCGGGCTTGGTGGCGAGCTCTTCAGTAGTTTCAATGAAACTCCTGCGGGATTTCAGCCGGACACGTTGTTTTCGGTGCATATGCATCGGGTGTCGAGGATCATTCTTTTGTTTTGATCTTTCGATCTCGGCGGCTACTTGTCTGCGGATAGTGGGTGGTGCTACGCCTATGATGGGGTAAATGATGTCTGTGGGAGTTGGTTTGAGGCATCCTGTGGCAATAGGTAGAGTTTCGTTTACGGCGACGTCAACTTGCTTAGTGTGAGCAGAGTTCCTCCAAACTGGCGCCGCATATTCCGCTGCTGAGATACTCAGCACCAGACCCGTGGTGCGCAAAACATGTGCTTGAGCTCCCCACGATGAACCTGTTAGCTTCCGCAGTATGTTGTTCCTGGCACAGACCTTTTTTTTAGTGTTGTGACAGTGCTGCTTAAAAGTAAGTGCTCTGTCCAATGTTACTCCCAGGTATTTTGGGCTGTTTGTATGTTTCAGCTCTTCCCCTTGCCACATGACTCTGAGTTTCCGTTTGGATTGTTTGTTCCTAAGATGGAAGGCGGATACTTGAGATTTACTAGGGTTTGGTTTGAGATTATTGCCGTCGTAATAGGTAGCAAGTTCTGTTAAGGCTCCTATGAGATTCTCCTCCACTTGTTCAAAGGTTTTATCCTGTGTGGCCACTGCTGCATCATCAGCATATATGAACATTCGTGTCTGGCGGCTGATGGGAAGATCATTGGTATAGATGTTATCATATGAAACTTTTATAGACCTCGTCAAGAAAATCTCTCGACGGCGCATACCTAGAGGGTGCCGCACCCAGTATATCGCTGGACTAAATGGTAGCAGCAAGGAAGCTCTGAAAAAGTATGAAGAACTATACAATAAGGACCGCTTCTGAGAGGAAACGATCCAGGCAGGTGAGGCACTGATGTCTGGTATCTCCGAAGCGAGAAAGGAAAAGTGGTGCAACCTCCTACAAGAGACGGACATGGAGCACAGCAGTAGGAAGGCATGGAAACTGGTCAAAAGTCTCAACAACGACCCAACAGAACCACAACCAAATTACAGTGAAGTTACACCCGATCAGATAGCTCACCAACTACTCATGAACGGAAAAACTAAAAGGAAGATCAGGAATGGCAAAATTAAAAGAAAATTGAACGAGGAGGTTAGCTTCCTAGCTCGCCCGTTCTTCATTCAGGAGCTACAAGATGCCATCAATGATTTGAAAAACAGTAAGGCCGCTGGCCTCGACGATCTGAGATCTGAGCAAATTAAACATTTTGGACCGGGAGTACAAGCATGGATCCTAGAGCTAATGAATAACTGTATTACAACAATGCAAATTCCTAAACTGTGGAGGAAAGCTCGGGTTATCGCGTTATTAAAACCAGGGAAAGACCCAGCTGAAGCTAAAAATTTCCGGCCTGTATCACTGCTTTGTCATTTATTTAAAGTGCTGGAGCGAATGGTCCTCAAACGCATAGCTGATTATGTGGACAAAGCCCTCATTAACGAACAAGCTGGATTCCGACCAGGAAAATCATGCTGTGGCCAAATTCTTAATCTCACACAGTACATCGAAGACGGCTATCAGAGAGGAGAAGTAACTGGGGTCGCATTCCTGGATCTCAGTGCTGCATATGACACAGTTAACCACAAGTTGCTTACCCAGAAAGTGTATAATGTCACTAAGGACTACACCCTTTCTATGTTCGTGCAATGTCTGCTACAAAACAGACGCTACTATGTAACCTTACAATCTAAAAACAGCCGTTGGAGGACACAGAAAAATGGACTTGCACAGGGTAGTGTCTTGGCTCCAATATTATTTAACATCTAGTATCGTTAAGTAAGGGGAACGCCGGAACCTACCTCCTGTGCAGTCAGGCTCCGAAGACACGCGATGCCGAAAGACCACTAGCGTCTCGTCTTCTGCCAATGGCTCCATTGGATGCGGTGTGGATTAGGATACAGCTTGGAACAAGTATTTCTCGTTCAAGTAGATCCTCAACTCTTCTCACAAGACTGCATCCCTCTTTCTTTCCGCTAACGTAAACACCCTGGCAGCACCGTGAATCGAATTCATGTCCTCTGAGGATTCATTAGCTGCGTAGGAGGATGGGGGGCCACTGATAAAAACCGAGCTACTCATAAGATTTATGAGATTTTCCTGCTATGATAGGAAAGATATGGAAGAAAGCTTTTCTTTCATAGTATTTAGTTCACGCCGGCCGTTGTGACCGAGTGGTTCTAGGCGCTTCAGTCTGGAACCGCGCGACGGCTACGGTCACAGACTCGAATCCTGCCTCGCGCGTGGATGTGTGTGTGATGTTCTTAGGTTAGTTAGGTTTAAGTAGTTCTCAAGTCTAGGGGACTGATGGCCTCAGATGTTAAGTTCCATAGTGCTCAGAGCCATTTGAACCATTTAGTTCACCAGTCTAGCTGTATCCGTCATATGTTGCGACCGAGTATCTTTTGACCTACTCGACTGACTTGAATTATATATCTGCTTTATGCTGTGTAGTACTGTTTCTATCAAATAACTTGCAGTTTAAGTTAACGTCCAAGTACAGAATTCGACTAAGACGAAACCTGCAATATTTTACGATAGTTACTTGACCATCTCGCGAGAAATTAGTTTAATTGTAACTGAAAAAATCATTTCCACGAGAGCAGCAATAACTAAGCTTTGAGTTAACGTGTTTGCTCATCACTGATTAAGTAGGTAAATACATTTAGTACATTATCAAATAAGGGAAAATCCATGATGGAATAATGATTATATTATGAAAAGCATACATTACTACTCAGCATATAGCGGAGATGCCGGGTCATACATAGGCACAACAAAAAGACGGTCACAGAAGTAAGCTTTAGGCCACAGTATATATATATATATATATATATATATATATATATATATATATATATATATATACACGAGGGCCGTTCAGAAAGTAACCTCCGGTTGATTTAAAAAAATACACCAAGTTAAATAAAAATATTTTAATATATACATCTTACAACTACATCTTTGCACTATTTTTCTACATAGTCTCCATAGCGATTGAGGCACTTATCGTATATCTTCACAAGCTTTGAAATTCCTTCTGCATAAAAATCACCCGCTTGTGCCTGGAGCCAGCCTGTGACCGCATCTTTGAGCTCTTCGTCGTCATCAAACCGCTGTGACCCGAGCCATTTCTTCAAATGCATGAAGAGGTGATAATCACTTGGCGCCAGGTCTGGGCTGTAAGGTGGATGGTTGATAACGTCCCACTTGAAGGACTCAAGAAGGGCCGTTGTTCTGCGAGCAGAGTGAGGACGGGCGTTATCGTGCAAAAAAACGATACCGGAAGTCAGCATACCACGGCGTTTGTTCTGTATAGCCCGTCGTAACTTTTTTATTGTTTCACAGTACACGTCTTGATTAATGGTCGTACCACGTTCCATGAATTCAACCAACAACACCCCTTTGGCATCCCAAAACACCGTTGCCATCAGTTTTCTGGCAGAAAAATCGTGCGATGCTTTTCTTGGTTTGGTAGGCGAATTTGAATGTGGCCACATCTTTGATTGTTCTTTTGTCTCAGGGTTCACGTACTTAATCCAGGTTTCGTCACCGGTCACGATTCTGTTTAACAATGCTTCTCCTTCGTCCTCATAACGTGACAGCAAGTCTAATGCAGAGGCCATTCTTTGAGTTTTGTGGTGGTCGGTAAGAATTTTGGGCACCCATCGTGCACAGAACTTACGGTAACCCAATCTTGCTGTCACTATCTCGTACAAGAGAGTCTTGGAAATCTGTGGAAAACCAGTAGACAACTCCGACATTGAGAAACGTCGATTTTCACGAACTTTTGCATCAACTGTCTGAACGAGTTCGTCAGCCACCAATGATGGTCTAGCACTCCTCTCTTCATCATGAACGTTTTCTCGTCCACTTTTAAATAAACGTACCCATTCACGGACAACTCCTTCACTCATAACTCTTGGTCCGTACACGGCACAAAGCTCACGATGAATAGATGCTGCAGAATATCCTTTGGCTGTAAAAACCCTTATGAGAGCACGCACTTCACATTTGGCGGGGTTTTCTATTGCAGCACACATTTCAAACTGCCACAAAAACTAAACTAGCGCAGGTACGACGTTCACTCGACCACGGCTTGATGCCGACTGACCTGTTGAGTGCGTGAACGCACAGATGGCGTCGCTACTCCCCCCCACAACCCGCACTGTGACCAATCGGAGGTTACTTTCTGAACCGCCCTCGTATATATATATATATATATATATATATATATATATATATATATATATATATATATATACTGTGTGTTACCTGATCTGTGGATGGTTAACTTGGAAAAAAAGACTTTTGGCTTGAATGCTTGCTTGTGTGACAGTCTTTTTGTTGTGGCTATCCGCGACTCAGCATTTCCGCAATTAGCACTCTATCTTGATAACAGTGTCATCTAGTGCGTAATACTGATAATACACTGTGTTTTCGGCTCAGCGGCGTACAGACGTTTCATCAATTCCTACAGATACACTGCGGACAAAATTTTGTATTCAAACTACACTAGGGAAATAGAATATCTTATTGTACAACTTGATATCGCTGGAGAATGAAAACAGAAAATTGTCGCAGTCGTAGGAATGGCTGTAGCGGCAGCGATGATCGTTTCAGTAGGTACTGAGTTCCGAGTTGAGTGTTGAGACAAGTCTCTTCTAATGCGTACTAAATTTCACATCACAATTTTTTGCACACGCGCATTAGGCCAATCACACAATTACAGACTTTCAGGAGTGATGGAGAAGAGTAGATGTACAAAATCGAGGACAGGGATTCTGTTCCGCTAACGACCGAATCGAACGCTATAAGCGAAAATCGTTCTGATATCTCCGACAATGAAATGCATGTACAGCACGTTGTTGCTGAGATTGTAGGCTAGGTAGCTTGCAGAGGTGTTAGTATGGACCAAAACAAGAAAAAAATTGCCAGTAAAATTGGACTCTAAAACACGTACCCGAAAAGCTGAGCGCAGTTGTTAAATATAGGAGATGTGACAGTAGCGAAGGTGAACAGATGTTCATAGCTCCCGTAGAACCCATGTTTACTAGACATTTTTTCTTGTTTTGGACGATACTACCACCTCCTAAAGTTGCTACGCTACAATCTCAACAACAACAAAAACAGTACCGGTACATGTATTCAACTATCGGAGACATCAGAACGATTTTCGCTCCTAACTTTCGACTCTGTGTCCTTTCTGGACCAGTGTCCTGAATGATAAATTTATCTTTCTCCATCATCCCTGAAAGTTCGTAACGCCCGCATCTCGTGGTCGTGCGGTAGCGTTCTCGCTTCCCACGCCCGGGTTCCCGGGTTCGATTCCCGGCGGGGTCAGGGATTTTCTCTGCCTCGTGATGGCTGGGTGTTGTGTGATGTCCTTAGGTTAGTTAGGTTTAAGTAGTTCTGAGTTCTAGGGGACTGATGACCATAGATGTTAAGTCCCGTAGTGCTCAGAGCCATTTGAACCATTTAGTTCGTAACGTCATCCCGGAATCACCTTGTGTAGAATATTACAGAGCAATCCTTGAGTGACAGTAACAACTAGCGGTTACACCCTCGTACGCTATACGAAGTGAACTCTGCCGAAAAAATTTCGCTGGTTGTTCAGCAGTGTTGTAGTATTTTATAAGGGACCCACGCACGTCTGCCATTCGTTACAGAATTGCATATCGTTTGGTTTATTACCCCATTTGTCTGTGTGTGTCTAATGCATGGCAAATATCTGCAAAACAGTACTAATATCGACAATATGACCTCTGTGTATCGTCTGCAATGTGTGAGGAGTTAAGTTACCGACACTCTAGTTGATGCTCCCTTAGCAACTCGCTGCTAGGATTCTTGCAGCGACGTAGGTAATACTCCAAACTGCTGGGGTAATTTAACGTGTAAGACAGTTAATGATGCGTCGCTATACACTCCCTCGTGAGCATGGTGGTAGACATTTTCAGTAGAACCTGTAACGGAGGGAACCTTCTGTATTTGTTAGGCGCTGTAGTGTACATTCATAGAACAGATTGAACAGAAATGGTTCAAATGGCTCTGAGCACTATGGGACTTAACTGCCGTGGTCATCAGTCCCCTAGAACTTAGAACTACTTAGACCTAACTAACCTAAGGACATCACACACACCCATGCCCGAGGCAGGATTCGAACCTGCGACCGTAGCAGCAGCGCGGCTCCGGACTGGAGCGCCTAGAACCGCACGGCCACCTCGGCCGGCTCAGATTGAACACATTGTGATAAAAGTGCACGTATTTCTTCTCTGTTTGACTGTTGTTGCATTACTGTTTTTTTGTGTTGTACGTTTTCCATTCGCTTTTTCTCTGTTCAGGAACAAAGGTAAAGGGGGTGACAAATTTGGATAGATGTAAATTACGTATTTACACAGTAAAGAGCAACCGCAGACTATGGGTCGCTTACACAAAATTGTTCAGAATACGTCATTGAAGAGACGCTGAAATTGGGCAGTAGAGAGTTGCTGAAATTTTGTCAGTGGATGTTGCCCTGTATTAAAGTCGCTGTGTAATTTACATGTTTGCTATGTTGTTGTTGTTGTTGTGGTCTTCAGTCCTGAGACTCGTTTGATGCAGCTCTCCATGCTACTCTATACTGTGCAAGCTTCTTCATCTCCCAGTACCTACTGCAACCTACATCATTCTGAATCTGCTTAGTGTTTTCGTCTCTTGGTCTTCCTCTACGATTTTTACCCTCCACGCTCCCCTCCAATGCTAAATTTGTGATCCCTTGATGCCTTAAAACATGTCCTACCAACCGATCCCTTCTTCTCGTCAAGTTGTGCCACAAACTTCTCTTCTCCCCAATCCTGTTCAATACCTCCTCATTAGTTACGTGATCTACCCACCTTATCTTCAGCATTCTTCTGTAGCACCACATTTCGAAAGCTTCTATTCTCTTCTTGTCCAAACTAGTTATCGTCCATGTTTCACTTCCATACATGGCTACACTCCATACAAATACTTTCAGAAACGACTTCCTGACACTTAAATCTATACTCGATGTTAACAAATTTCTCTTCTTCAGAAACGCTCTCCTTCCCATTGCCAGTCTACATTTTATATCCTCTCTACTTCGACCATCATCATGTTATTTTGCTGCCCAAATAGCAAAACTCCTTTACTACTTTAAGTGTCTCATTTCCTAATCTAATCCCCTCAGCATCACCCGATTTAATTTGACTACATTCCATTATCCTCGTTTTGCTTTTGTTGATGTTCATCTTATATCCTCCTTTCAAGACACTGTCCATTCCGTTCAACTGCTCTTCCGAGTCCATTTCTGCCTCTGACAGAATTACAATGTCATCGGCGAATCTCAAAGTTTTTATTTCTTCTCCATGGATTTTAATACCTACTCCGAATTTTTCTTTTGTTTCCTTTACTGCTTGCTCAATATACAGATTGAATAACATCGGGGAGAGGCTACAACCCTGTCTCACTCCTTTCCCAACCACTGCTTCCCTTTCATGCCCCTCGACTCTTATAACTGCCATCATGTTTGCTATAAGAAATGATTATGTAACTTTTGTTATTATGAAGAGTATTTCCTAAGTAATACGAGTGTGTCTAGACACAATTGCTGCATATGTTTTGTGAACGCGTTCAGTAGAAATCTGCCACTCTGCCGACAGCTACTGGGCGTGCCATCATACGGACACACGGCTGCTACATTCGTCACTGGGAGATTCCGTTTGGCGAATATTGTACTGGTGTTACTGAGTGACGAATGATGGTTAAACTGCAGGCGAACCAATAAGGAATATCAATTAGTTCGTTATAGAGGATTGAATGAAAAGTAATGCCTCCATCTTCGTTAATTGGGTTTGGATGGGAATATTCCAATAAATCAAAGGCAGAAATAATCCTTAGAATGTGATCTTTAATTGCTGATATTCACTCCTCCACATACTCACCAGCCAGTTGGACACATTTCTGCCACCGATGAACATGTTTTCTGAAGCCGTCACGAAAGAAGTCGCCACGTGTAACCTCCCCCTCTCTTATCGACGTTAATGACAGTGAAAAATTAAACCGCGTGTACCTAATGGAAATTTGGGAAAAGCAATCGTCACCGAAGTTAATCTGTCGGTAAAGAGGGAGGAAAGGGTTACATCTAAATGAAAGGAAAAATGCAAATGAAACTGGTGGAAATTAATTTTGAAATAGGGGTAAAGTTAATAAAGAAAGTAAATGTGCGGCCGTTACGTTAACAATTAACTAGCGGTAATTAGATATTTGAGATTTGGGGGGAATTACGGTCGCCAGTCCTAAGGACAATTACTATAGTAGCTGAAAAAGAAAGGTTATTACACATATAATTAGCACTAGAAGCGTGGCAACTGAAGGTTGACACGTGTAGTGTGAAAACTGAAAGTTTGTCGGAAGTAATAAATTTCGCTACACTCTGACTTAATTTAGCAAAGAATTAATAAAACCGGAAAACTGAAAGTTAATTTAGTGACTGAAATTAATAGTGAGCTTTCTTTCTGAAGCACAACGAAATTCAGTAAAATACGGTTAGACTTGGAGTACCTCAACAATCATTTCAAAAGCTACTTGAATCTACGCAATTTAGAAATAAGAGATTTAACTTTGAACTTGAATTTAATGATTCTGAACAATTAACAATAGTAAAATTTAGTACATACCAAGCTGAGCTGCAGTCACAGGTAAGCTAAAATACGGTAACAAAACTCTCACTCTTCATTTGTGCTTGTGTAATCTAAATATTGTAGCCAGCTATGAATACTTAAACTGAACTTTGAAATTAAAGCAGTGAAATGGAATGATTGTACTTTAATGCTGGCGTCTGAATTTCAACGACACTCGGGTTCATTCCGGAAAAGGAAGGGACCCTGCTTGGTAATGCAATTGGGACAATGAGCAACAAAGGTTCATGCTAAGTTGCTGTAATTTTGCGAGGCAAATGGAACAGTTTGAAAAGCTGAGGTCTGCCATACGGTTCTGAAACTTAACGTGCTTTTAGTCTTCCTTGTTGGTTGATTGAAGGTTTGAAGTCGTCGATCGAGGAGGTGGCGACAGTCACTCATTGTCGGCCGTCGCTGTTGCAGAAGCTGGATGCTGGCGCGCCTTCTTCTCGACACGGTCACCAGGCGAAACGGGCTCTTGATGTGCGCCAGCTAATGCTTCCCGTCCGCGACACCGTGTCAGAAACTATTATAGCCAGTCGACCGCAATTACATGCTGCCAAACCCCGAAAGCGCGGCAACTCGCGGGAGCGTCACACAACACACCTGCTCAACTGCACTACTCCAGCCAGACTCTCTCTGCCCGCGCTCCATGCGGCAGAGTTAACACTACCAGAGATCCTAAACACTTCGGTTCTCCACAAGACCTATCGATGTAATCGTTCGATAGCATATTTTTCCCTAGGCAAGACCCAGCGTAAAGATACAAATAATATTTACAAAACAAACCAATTATACATCGACATAATTGCATAAATATATATATATAAATAGTAAAACAATTACAATATATAAAGACACAGAAATGTCATATCTTCAGGTAACAAAATAAGGAAAAAAATTTATAGTACAATAGATGGAAATAGAAGGATATGCATTTCCGGCGTTACACACTCTGTTTCCGCAACCACGGCAGTCTCACAGTTCTCTCAACGTCTTCATCAGAAGCATAATGATATCCCTGCAGATCGTCTTTCATTATCGGGAACAGATAGAAGTCAGACGGTGTCGAATCTGGACTGTACGGAGGATGCCGTACGGTGGTGAAATTCAGTCCTGCTGTGGCGGCACGAGAAATGTGTGGTTTGGCATTGTCATGCTGCAGAAAAACATTTCTCTTTTCCTTTCGGACCCTTGTTAGCCGTCATTTCAGAATTCGCAGCGTTGTGATGTAACGCTCAAATTTATTCTTGTACCACGATCGAGGAAATCGACATGGATAACACCACATGCGTCCCAGAACACTGTGGCCACAATTGTTCCAGCTGAGGGCTGCGTCTTGAATTTCTTTTCCTGGGGCGAGTCTTTGTGTCGATAAGCCACAGACCGACGTGTCGTATCCGGTCTTAATGGTGTACCCACGTTTCGTCTCCTGTCACAATTGAATGGAGAAAGGCGTAACCTTCATTCTCGTAACGCGAGAGGAGTTCCTGGCAAGTTTCAAGTCTGTGCGCTTTCATTTCAGGAGTCAGCATTCGGAGTACCCATCGTGCACAGACCTTCCGATAGCCAAGCAGAGCAACAATGTGACCCACACGTTCTTGTGAAATGCCGATTGTGCTTGCAATTTCTCTCTGAGTGATACCACGACCGTCCTGAATTAATCTGTCTACATTTTGCTTGTGAAACTCTGTGGTTGCTGTCACAGGACGTCCAACTCTTTGTCACACAGGTCAGATGTTCCCGCCTCAACATCTTTAAACTTACTCGCCCAACGACGCACAGTACTCACATCGAAACAATCACCATAAAGTGCTTTCATTCTTTGATGAATCTCCTTTGGGGTGACACCTTCTGCTGTCAAGAGTTCAATGACTGCATGTTACTTAAATTGCATTGACCGACCGTTTCCGCAGGGTTCCATACTTAACCACTGTAACAACACAACCGTTCCATGCTAAGGCTTAGGCCGGAGTGGCCGAGCGGTTAAAGGCGCTACAGTCTGGAACCGCACGACCGCTACGGTCGCAGGTTCGAATCCTGTCTCGGGCATGGATGTGTGTGATGTCCTTAGGTTAGTTAGGTTTAAGTAGTTCTAAGTTCTAGGGGACTTATGACCACAGCAGTTGAGTCCCATAGTGCTCAGAGCCATTTGAACCATTTTGCTAAGGCTTCCCGCCGACTGGAGCTGTGGAGAAGTGGCTACGGAACAAGCCAGTAGCTGCCGCATACCAATGCTGCCAACTGTTGAAGAGCTACGAAGGTGGAGGCATTACTTTTCAGTCAACCCTCGTATCTGTACTTCAAAACGCAATTTTGAATGTTTGACATTTGAATGAACAGTGTTTGGGAACTTGAAGCCTTTCTCCTCGCGACGGCTACGCAGCAGCGGCGGTCATTAATTCGGGCTCATAAACGCGCTCGGAAGCAGCGAGGGACCGTGGAGGCGGCGGTGTCGGGTGGTCCTGCCGGGTGGCGACGTCTCAATAAACCGCGAAGAATCTTAATTGTACGGTGGGGCCAGCGCGTGACAGTCCCCGCCTCCCGCAGACCCGCGCACCAGCCGCGCCAGACACCTGTTCGTTACCAGCCGCCTGCTGGCTGTTGCTGCCGCTGCCCGGTCTTGGCTAATGACAATTGCAGGGACAACAATTCCCCGCGGAAAGTTACCCAAGCCGCACAGTATATAACACCTGTACATACGTTATGCCAAATATGATGTTATCGTACACTGTTACCCCCTGAGTGGAATTTAGAATTGTTTGACCGTATGTTAACCTAATGGACAAGGGGTATCGAAGTCCGCGGCTCGTGGTCTTGTGATAGCGTTCTCGTTTCCCGCGCACGGGGTCCCGGGTTCGATTCCCGGCGGGGTCAGGGATTTTTTTTGCTTCGAGATGACTGGCTGTTGTGTTTCTTTCGTCACCATTTCATCCTCATTCACTCGCAAGTCGCCGTAGTTGCGTTAAAGAACTTGGGAAGCGGCGTCTCCTGGTCACCAATGCTATACGCTCGTTGTTATTATTATTGTCAGAGGGTAACGAACATGGATTTTGTGACTATGGCAGTTAATAGAAAGCTGAAACACTTTAATTTTGTCAGTAATGAACGTAGCAAAGTTCACGTAAATGAAATACTACACGGTCGCCACCCTAATTAGGCATAGTACTTTGAAACATTAAGTTTAAAGAGAAATGAACATGGATTGCTGAAGAGACTTCAATTAATGCTCCTTTTAAACAGCGCAATGGATACACACAACTAACGAACGAACTATGTAGTGGTTAGCAGTTTTTACACAAACCAGCAAACAGAGAACTAAATAATACTTGACTCATAGTAATAAAAGTCACTATTGCAATCATAAATTAATTCAGTACTAATTCAACATTAATATGTTACTAAAGACACACTGGACTGAAATTGGGCATGGAAAGAATTCTGATTTCAGCTAACACATACATACCACAAATGAAATTAAATAAACCTACACCTATACTTATTATGCCTTCATTATTAGCAATGTCACAGATTTCTTTTAATAGCAACAAAAAAAAATCTTTAGTTTGACTTTCTCATAGTGCAAAAGAATATTGTGAGGGCCCACAAACTGTCATTTACTCCGCCTCGAGGGATTAGCCGAGCGGTCTGGGGCGCTGCAGTCATGTACTGTGCGGCTGGTCCCGACGGATGTTAAAGTCCTCCCTCGGGCATGGGTGTGTGTGTGTGTGTTTGTCCTCTGGATAATTTAGTTTAAGTAGTGTGTAAGCTTACGGACTGATGACCTTAGCAGTTAAGTCCTATAAGACTTCACACACATTTTTTTTCATTTACTCTATAGGTAACTTTTGTAACTATTTTAGAGACAATTGTATTACACTAATGTGGATTTCTAACCCCACTTGAATTTGTTTATATTTCAACACTATATAAACTTCATAAATTAGTTCCTAGCAATAGTCACAACAAAGTTAAGTTTCATGAAACTTCAAATTATGTGCCTCTTTCATTACCTCTGAAGCAGGTGGTTTAACTAGCATCATTTATACAATTTACCACTGAAACTTTGGCACATTCGAAGTAGAAACAAATCAATGATTATTCAGAAACAGGAAACTCGGTCTTCGGCACGTTTAAGATAGGACTCCGTATAGGTTTCATGATCAGGGCAATTTCAAAGTTCACACATTTTTATCACCGAAGTTATTATTGAAAAAACACACGCATACATACTGGTCCATACTAAAATACATATCTGATTTCCTGAAGTTAGGAGTGGGCGAACGGTTCTAGGCGCTACAGTCTGGAACCGCGCGACGCTACGGTCGCAAGTTCGAATCCTGCCTGGGGCATGGATGTGCGTGATGTCCTTAGGTTAGTTAGGTTTAAGTAGTTCTAAGTTCTAGGGGACTGATGACCTCAGATGTTAAGTCCCATAGTGCTCAGAGCCATTTTTTTTTCTTCGTGAAGTTAACGGAGCAGTGGCGCAATAGTCGAGACAACCAGGTGGCGGCTGTCTGGTCTCATCTCTTGCAGTTTGGGGCTCTTTTCAAATTTCTTCCTGGCGACGTGTTAATCATTTCAGAGCCATTCCATAATACAAGAGCATCATATTACAGCCGAAACCACATACGAGGCAATTTAAACATAAATCGGCTTCCGAATGCCTCCCTTGGCACCTACGGTGTTGACTGTACATCTGCTGGCCACTGACTGCGTAATGTGCTCTCTCTCTTGCCGCACAGACTGACCGCCAAATCCACCTTTTCCCACGCTCCAAGCCCCTTCCGCAGCGGGGTGGAGGTTCCCTACACTTTTTCCTTTATATAATGCAACTTCCCTAAGTATGAACCAGTATTCAAAGTACAATTTCTCTTTGCGAGCATACATATTTTATGAACTTTCATTATTTTTAAACATAATTATATCTTTACAATATATACATCATAAAGTTCCACTGTTCCTTTGACAATTGAAAGATATTAACTACTACAGAACAATCACTTCAAAGTTACATACACATAATTACACTGTATAAACTACTTACAATCGATAATGGTGTTACAAGTAGCTCCCTCCAAGTACAGCGTGGTTACAATTAAACCTTCGCTACTTGAGCCAGTGTGTATCTGCAAACATACACCACAATCCACCTTGTAATACGTTGCGGAGGCTACCTCGTACCTTAATTAGTCATTTTCTTTCTTGTTGCACTCGCAGACAGAGCGAGGGAATAACGACTGTGTATAAGCCTCCATAAAAGCGCTAATTTCTCTTACCTTCATCGTTGTAACTTGAAGTAGTACATTGGCAGCTGTATAATCGTTCCGCAGTCAGCTACAAACGCCGATCCTCTAAATTTTCTCAATAGCGTTCCTCGAGAGGAATGTCACCTTCCCGCCATGGATTCCCATTGCAGGTCCCGAAGCATCTCCATAATACGATGGTTGGAACTTAAATAGTGGCAGCTATTTATTCGGAACCGAAACAAAAGAGTAACATGTTTGCACCAGTTACTGTCCTTCAAAGTAGTCACCAGCGTTGTGTAGAACCCCTTGCCAGCGATGTGGAAGGCGTAGTATACCGATAGCAGCCCCCCATGAACCATGGACCTTGCAGTTGGTGGGGAGGCTTGCGTGCCTCAGCGATACAGATGGCCGTACCGTAGGTGTAACCACAACGGAGGGGTATCTGTTGAGAGGCCAGGCAAACGTGTGGTTCCTGACGAGGGGCAGCAGCCTTTTCAGTAGTTGCAGGGGCAACAGTCTGGATGATTGACTGATCTGGCCTTGTAACATTAACCAAAACGGCCTTGCTGTGCTGGTACTGCGAACGGCTGAAAGCAAGGGGAAACTACAGCCGTAATTTTTCCCGAGGACATGCAGCTCTACTGTATGATTAAATGATGATGCCGTCCTCTTGGGTAAAATATTCCGGAGGTAAAATAGTCCCCCATTCGGATCTCCGGGCGGGGACTACTCAAGAGGACGTCGTTATCAGGAGAAAGAAAATCGGCGTTCTACGGATCGGAGCGTGGAATGTCAGATGACTTAATCGGGCAGGTAGGTCAGAAAATTTGAAAAGGGAAATGGATAGGTTAAAGTTAGATATAGTGGGAATTAGTGAAGTTCGGTGGCAGGAGGAACAAGACTTTTGGTCAGGTGCTTACAGGGTTATAAATACAAAATCAAATAGGGGTAATGCAGGAGTAGGTTTAATAATGAATAAAAAAATAGGAGTACGGGTTAGCTACTACAAACAGCATAGTGAACGCATTATTGTGGCCAAGATAGACACAAAGCCCATGCCTACTACAGTAGTACAAGTTTATATGCCAACTAGCTCTGCAGATGATGAAGAAATAGATGAAATGTATGACGAGATAAAAGAAATTATTCAGGTAGTGAAGGGAGACGAAAATTTAATAGTCATGGGTGACTGGAATTCGTCAGTAGGAAAAGGGAGAGAAGGCAACATAGTAGGAGAATATGGATTGGGGGGAAGGAATGAAAGAGGAAGCCGCCTTGTAGAATTTTGCACAGAGCAGAACTTAATCATAGCTAACACTTGGTTCAAGAATCATGAAAGGAGGCTGTATACATGGAAGAAGCCTGGAGATACTGACAGGTTTCAGATAGATTATATAATGGGAAGACAAGAGATTTAGGAACCAGGTTTTAAATTGTAAGACATTTCCTGGGGCAGATGTGGATTCTGACCACAATCTATTGGTTATGAACTGCAGATTGAAACTGAAGAAACTGCAAAAAGGTGGGAATTTAAGGAGATCGGACCTGGATAAACTGAAAGAACCAGAGGTTGTAGAGTGTTTCAGGGAGAGCATAAGGGAACAATTGACAGGAATAGGGGAAAGAAATACAGTAGAAGAAGAATGGGTAGCTCTGAGGGATGAAGTGGTGAAGGCAGCAGACGATCAAGTAGGTAAAAAGACGAGGGCTAATAGAAATCCTTGGGTAACAGAAGAAATATTGAATTTAATTGATGAAAGGAGAAAATATAAAAATGCAGTAAATGAAGCAGGCAAAAAGGAATACAAACGTCTCAAAAATGAAATCGACAGGAAGTGCAATATGGCTAAGCAGGGATGGCTAGAGGACAAATGTAAGGATGTAGAGGCTTGTCTCACTAGGGGTAAGATAGATACTGCCTACAGGAAAGTTAAAGAGACCTTTGGAGAGAAGAGAACCACTTGTATGAATATCAAGAGTGCAGATGGCAACCCATTTCTAAGCAAAGAAGGGAAGGCAGAAAGGTGGAAGGAGTATATAGAGGGTTTATACAAGGGCGATGTACTCGAGGACAATATTATGGAAATGGAAGAGGATGTAGATGAAGACGAAATGGGAGATAAGATACTGCGTGAAGAGTTTGACAGAGCACTGAAAGACCTGAGTCGAAACAAGGCCCCCGGAGTAGACAACATTCCATTAGAACTACTGATGGCCTCGGGAGAGCCAGGTCATGACAAAACTCTACCATCTGGTGAGCACGATGTATGAGACAGGCGAAATACCCTCAGACTTCAAGAAGAATATAATAATTCCAATCCCAAAGGAAGCAGGTGTTGACAGATGTGAAAATTACCGAACTATCAGTTTAATAAGTCACAGCTGCAAAATACTAACGCGAATTCTTTACAGACGAATGGAAAAACTGGTAGAAGCCGACCTCGGGGAAGATCAGTTTGGATTCCGTAGAAATGTTGGAACACGTGAGGCAATACTGACCTTACGACTTATCTTGGAACAAAGATTAAGAAAAGGCAAACCCACGTTTCTAGCATTTGTAGACTTAGAGAAAGCTTTTGACAATATTGACTGGAATACTCTCTTTCAAATTCTAAAGGTGGCAGGGGTAAAATACAGGGAACGAAAGGGTATTTACAATTTGTACAGAAACCAGTTGGCAGTTATAAGAGTCGAGGGGCATGAAAGGGAAGCAGTGGTTGGGAAGGGAGTGAGACAGGGTTGTAGCCTCTCCCCGATGTTATTCAATCTGTATATTGAGCAAGCAGTAAAGGAAACAAAAGAAAAATTCGGAGTAGGTATTAAAATTCATGGAGAAGAAGTAAAAACTTTGAGGTTCGCCGATGACATTGTAATTCTGTCAGAGACAGCAAAGGACTTGGAAGAGCAGTTGAACGGAATGAACAGTGTCTTGAAACGAGGATATAAGATGAACATCAACAAAAGCAAAACGAGGATAATGGAATGTAGTCAAATTAAGTCGGGTGATGCTGAGGGAATTAGATTAGGAAATGAGACACTTAAAGTAGTAAAGGAGTTTTGCTATTTAGGGAGTAAAATAACCGATGATGGTCGAAGTAGAGAGGATATAAAATGTAGACTGGCAATGGCAAGGAAAGCGTTTTTCAAGAAGAGGAATTTGTTAACATCGAGTATAGATTTAGGTGTCAGGAAGTCGTTTCTGAAAGTATTTGTATGGAGTGTAGCCATGTATGGAAGTGAGACATGGACGATAACTAGTTTGGATAAGAAGAGAATAGAAGCTTTCGAAATGTGGTGCTACAGAAGAATGCTGAAGATAAGGTGGGTAGATCACGTAACTAATGAGGAGGTATTGAATAGGATTGGGGAGAAGAGAAGTTTGTGGCACAACTTGACAAGAAGAAGGGATCGGTTGGTAGGACATGTTTTGAGGCATCAAGGGATCACAAATTTAGCATTGGAGGGCAGCGTGAAGGGTAAAAATCGTAGAGGGAGACCAAGAGATGAATACACTAAGCAGATTCAGAAGGATGTAGGTTGCAGTAGGTACTGGGAGATGAAGAAGCTTGCACAGGATAGAGTAGCATGGAGAGCTGCATCAAACCAGTCTCAGGACTGAAGACCACAACAACAACAACAACAACAACAACAACAACAACAACAACAACCGATAGCAGAGTCCGTTCTGTTGATGTGCGAATGGAGCGGTCTACTGCTTGTCGAATCTCTGGAACAGTTCTGAAGCAAGTGCCACGAAATGGTTGCTTCATTTTCGGAATCAAATGAAAGTCACAAGGACTTAAGTCTGGGGAGTTTGGTGGATGGTACAGTACTTCCCAGTCCCATCGACCGAATAGAGCAGCCACAGCTTGCGCTGTATGCGCCCGCGCATTGTCGTGCAAAATGACGGGTTGGTTGCGCAGAAAGTGTTGCCGCTTCTTTTGCAAAGCTGGTCGCAGGTGATGCTCCAAACACGAACAGTAATACTGTGCATTGACGGTCTACCGTGGAGAAACGTAATGCGTTAGGATAACACCATCACAGTCGTACACACGAGAATCACCATAACTTTCACCTTACTGGGGCGCTGACTTTCGCGGCGACCCATAATGACTCCATTCGTTGGATTAGCGTTTCAGTTTTGGCTCGTAAGATGTGGCCCTTGTCTCATCCAGTGTTATTATACGGCGTAAGAAAGCCTCTCCTTCGCGCTCCTACCGCTCCAAGTGCGTCTGAGCAGCGTCGTAACGCATCCATTTCTGCATTCCCGCAAGTTCACGCGGAACCCATCTTGATGCAATTTTTCGCATGCCCAGGCATTCCTTCAGGATGCAAAGCACAGTCGTATGCGCTAATCCGCTTTCGTGGGCGAACTCACGAATCGTATGTCGTCGATCACTGTCCACTAACGCGGCAACAGCATGCACTTATTCTTCAGAGACGCTAGGACGACCTGCCCGATGCATGTCTGCCTCAGTTTGCCGACCTTCGTTGAAGGCTTTTACCCAACGTGCCACTGTTCTGTACGGCAATGCCGATTCCTCGCACGCCTCTTGAACACCTTGATGACACTGTCGTGCTGTACGACCTCTGGCACATTCGATCTTTATCCAACTCCGTTGTTCCTGTTTCGAAAACACAGTGACACCGGTACGTTAGACAGCTCGTTCACAAGTGACTGTGTTTCCCTCGACTGTGCGGACGCCGGTGACGTGGGACGGGCGAGTCCATTTGCTCGGAGGTAAAGTAGGTATGTCAACAATGTGTGCTATCAGCGACAATAGTAGATTCCGTTGCATGGTGTCTCCACAGCAGTGTTGCCACTATTTGATGGCTCAAATGGCTCTAAGCACTATGGGAGTTAACATCTGAGGTCATCAGTCCCCTAGACAAATGGTTCAAATGGCTCTGAGCACTATGGGACTTAACATCTAACGTCATCAGTCCCCTAGAACTTAGAACTACTTAAACCTAACCAACCTAAGGACATCATTCACATCCATGCCCGAAGCAGGATTCGAACCTGCGACCGTAGCGGCCGCGCGATTCCAGACTGAAGTGGAACAAAGTTTGA
The DNA here is from genome assembly GCF_023898315.1 of Schistocerca nitens. Lineage (NCBI taxonomy): Eukaryota > Metazoa > Arthropoda > Insecta > Orthoptera > Acrididae > Schistocerca > Schistocerca nitens. The sequence goes on from NC_064617.1 coordinate 965,427,610, forward strand.
AGATGATGACTCCCTTGTGCACGCTGCCAAACAGTGACTCCATCAGGTTGGTCCAGAATTTTACCGTGCGGGTATACAGGTACTGGTTCCAAGATGGCGTAAGGTAGTTGAGGGGGATGGAAATTATGTGGAGAAATGAAAATATTGCTCGTAAAGGATGTATCTACACACTATAAAAGTTTCAAACATATAGAATTAAAGATGGATTTTAAAAAAGTGGGGTGCATTTTTTGGAGTGACCCTCGTAATTTTAAATTACGCTATGTGCTATATTCCCCCTTTCCAATAATTATCCTCGCTGGCGCCTGGTTTATGGCGCGCGCGCACGGTGAGTACGTGCTCGTGAAGACAGGTTCGCCGGCGTCTCCTCCCGGCCTACATGCCGCTGTCGGTGCCTATCCTGTTTGCTACCTGCCCAGTCCTCTGCTTTTACGTCTCTGTGTCGCCGCGGTTGCGCCGCTTGTGTACCGGGCCGCTCTCCGCGCCGCCGGTGTGAGCCATAAACTTAACGAATGCGCCATCAATTCGCCGCGTCGGGCTCCCCGCACACGCGTCCTCGTTAAACAGTCCCAGCGGCTGGAGGCGCCACGGTTAAGCCGACGGCGCGCGACCGTAAAGCCGGCTGTTCACTTACTTACACGTTCGCACGTATCGCCACCTCACCTGCCCTTCCCACCGCACCGCACGTGTTACCTTACTCCCGTCTCGCACGGCCTGACAGCCCACACCGGCTCGTAGTAACTCCGAGGCGACAGGAAACCGATCTTCGGTTGGCCCCCGTCACGTTACTTTGACCCATGAGGTGGCAAGGGCGTCGGCTTCGATCGACTCGCCAAGCGAAACCTACACCTACACCTACACCTACATCTACATCTACACCTACATCTACATACATACTCCGCAATCCACCATACGGTGCGTGGCGGAGGATATCTCGTACCACATCTAGCATCTTCTCTCCCTGTTCCACTCCCAAACAGAACGAGGGAAAAATGACTGCCTATATGCCTCTGTACGAGCCCTAATCTCTCTTATCTTATCTTTGTGGTCTTTCCGAGAAATATAAGTTGGCGGCCGTAAAATTGTACTGCAGTCAGCCTCAAAAGCTGGTTCTCTAAATATCCTCAGTAGCGATTCACGAAAAGAACGCCTCCTTTCCCCCAGAGACTCCCATCTGAGTTCCTGAAGCATTTCCGTAACACTCGCGTGATGATCAAACCCACCAGTAACAAATCTAGCAAGTCCGCCTCTGAATTGCTTCTATGTCCTCCCCCAATCCGGCCTGATAGGGATCCCAAACGCTCGAGCAGTACTCAAGAATAGGTCGTATTAGTGTTTTATAAGCGGTCTCCTTTACAGATGAACCACATCTTCCCAAAATTCTACCAATGAACCGAAGACAACTATCCGCCTTCCCCACAACTGCCATTACATGCTTGTGCCACTTCATATCGCTCTGCAATGTTATGCCCAAATATTTAATCGACTTGACTGTGTCAAGCGCTACACTACTAATGGAGTATTAAAACATTACGGGATTCTTTTTTCCTATTCATCTGCATTAATTTACATTTATCTATATTTAGAGTTAGCTGCCATTCTTTACACCAAGCACAAATCCTGTCCAAGTCATCTTGAATCCTCCTACAGTCACTCAACGACGACACCTTCCCGTACACCACAGCGTCATCAGCAAACAGCCACACATTGCTATCCACCCTATCAAAAAGATCATTTATGTAGATAGAAAACAACAGCGGACCTACCACACTTCCCTGGAGCACTCCAGATGATACCCTCACCTCCGATGAACACTCACCATCGAGGACAACGTACCGGGTTCTATTACTTCAGAAGTCTTCGAGCGACTCACATACTTGGGAACCAATCCCATATGCTCGTACCTTCGTTAGGAGTCTGCAGTGGGGCACCGAGTCAAACGGTTTCCGGAAGTCAAGGAATATGGCATCCGTCTGATACCCTTCATCCACGGTTCGCAAGATATCATGCGAAAAAAGGGCGAGTTGCGTTTCGCAGGAGCGATGCTTTCTAAAGCCGTGCTGATGCGTGGACAGCAACTTCTGTCTCTCAAGGAAATTCATTATATGCGAACTGAGAATATGTTCGAGAATCCTGCAACAAACCGATGTTAAGGATATTGGTCTGTAATTTTGAGGATCCGTCCTTCTACCCTTCTTATATACAGGCGTCACCTGCGCCGTTTTCCAGTCGCTCGGGACTTTACGTTGGGCAAGAGATTCGCGATAAATGCAAGCTAAGTAAGGAGCTAATGCAGTAGAGTACTCTCTGTGAAACCGAAGTGGAATCCTATTACGACCTGGCGATTTATTTATTGTCAACCTATTCAGCTGCTTCACAACCCCAGGGATGTCTATCACTATGTCCTCCATAGGGGAATCTGTACGAGACTCAAACGGTGGTATGTTTGTACGATCCTGACCGGTCAATTTCGAAAGTATCGTATAGCAGTACCGTTTCAATGGAAGAAACGACAATCGGAGTTCAAGATCTCGTCCGTCGGCTATGTCTATCAGGGTTTAACGAAGGTGCGGATCCAAACGGTTATGACACCCACTCCCCCCAGAACACATATCAGTAAGAAGCATTTACGAGGGTTGCCCAGAAAGTAATCCACAGCATTCTTTTTCTTAAACAATTCTTTACTGGATATTATGAGAATTACACACGCGAAAGAATGGTGTTTTATCTATGTACTTTTTTTTCACGTAATCTCCTTCCGGTTCTAAGGCCTTCCTCCAGCGCGAAGCAAGGGCGTGTATGCCCTGTCGGTACCAGTGCTTCACTGTGTGAATCACCCCCTCATCGCCCTCGAAATGTTTACCACAAATGGCCCAAACAAGTGGAAGTCCGAAGGGGCTAGATCAGGGCTGTGGGGTGGATCTACATCTACATTTATACTCCGCAAGCCACCCAAGGCGGAGGGCACTTTACGTGCTACTGTCATTACCTCCCTTTCCTGTTCCAGTCGCGTATGGAAGAACGACTCTTGCAGAGTCTGCCACTTGAGTTTGTTAAACATCTCCGTAACGCTATCACGCTTACCAAATAGCCCTGTGACGAAACGCGCCGCTCTTCTTTGGATCTTCTCTCTCCCCTCTGTCAACCCGACCTGGTACGGATCCCACACTGATGAGCAATACTCAAGTATAGGTCGAACGAGTGTTTTGTAAGCCACCTCCTTTGTTGATGGATTACATTTTCTAAGCACTCTCCCAATGAATCAACCTGGTACCCGCTTTACCAACAATTAATTGTATATGATCATTCCACTTCAAATCGTTCCGTACGCATACTCCCAGATAGTTTACAGAAGTAACTGCTACCAGTGTTTGTTCCGCTATCATATAATCATACAATAAAGGATCCTTATTTCTATGTATTCGCAATACATTACATTTGTCAATGTTAAGGGTCAGTTGCCACTCCCTGCACCAAGTGACTATCCGCTGCAGATCTTCCTGCATTTCGCAGCATTTTCTAATGCTGCAACTTCTCTGTATACTACAGCACCATTCGCGAAAAGCCGCATGGAACTTCCGACACTATCTACTAGGTCACTTATATATACTGTCAAAGCAATGGTCCTAAAACACTCCCCTGTGGCACGCCAGAGGTTACTTTAAAGTCTGTAGGCGTCTCTCTATTGAGAACAACATGCTGTGTTCTGTTTGCTAAAAACTCTTCAATCCAGCCACACAGCTGGTCCGATATTCCGTAGGCTCTTACTTTATCAGGCGACAGTGCGGAACTGTATCGAACGCCTTCCGGAAGTCAAGGAAAATGACATCTACCTGGGAGCCTGTATCTAATATTTTCTGGGTCTCATGAACAAATAAAGCGAGTTGGGTCTCACACGATCGCTATTTCCGGAATCCATGTTGATTCTGGGTTTCCAGAAATGACATGATACGCGAGTAACACTGTCCAACCCTGTTTTACGATGTGTTCAGCAGCCCTCAGACCAGTATGGGGCGGAACATTATCATGCTGCAGCAAAATATCTCCTGGGTTGGTGTGGCGCCGAAGTAACCGGAAGAGCATCTTGAGTTTTGTTGACATGTTGTGTGTTGTGGTCTTCAGTCCTGAGACTGCTTTGATGCAGCTCTCCATGCTACTCTATCCTGTGCAAGCTTCTTCATCTCCCAGTACCTACTGCAACCTACATCCTTCTGAATCTGCTTAGTGTATTCATCTCTTGGTCTCCCCCTACGATTTTTACCCTCCACGATGCCCTCCAATACCAAGTTGGTGATCCCTTGATGCCTCAGAACATGTCCTACCAACCGATCCCTTCTTCTGGTCAAGTTGTGCCACAAACTTCTCTTCTCCCCAATCCTATTCAATACCTCCTCATTAGTTATGTGATCTACCCATCTAATCTTCAGCATTCTTATGTAGCACCACATTTCGAAAGCTTCTATTCTCTTCTTGTCTAAACTATTTACCGTCCATGTTTCACTTCCATACATGGCTACACTCCATACAAATACTTTCAGAAATGACTTCCTGACACTTAAATCTATACTCGATGAACGCTTTCCTTGCCATTGCCAGTCTACATTTTATATCGTCTCTACTTCGACCATCATCAGTTATTTTGCTCCCCAAGTAGCAAAACTCCTTTACTACTTTAAGTGTCTCATTTCCTAATCTAATACCCTCAACATCACCCAACTTAATTCGACTACATTCCATTATCCTCGTTTTGCTTTTGTTGATGTTGATCTTATATCCTCCCTTCAAGACACCATCCATTCCGTTCAACTGCTCTTCCAAGTCCTTTGCTGTCTCTGACAGAATTACAATTTGTTGACATATGCTTCCGAATTAATGGTACCGCCTCTTGGAATCATATCAATGAGAATCACACCTTCACAGTCCCAGAGCACGCTGATCATGACCTTAACGTCGGAAGCAGTTGCTCTGAATTTTTTCTTCTCTGCGAAGTGAGAATATCGCCATTCCATCGACTGTCGTTTTGTTTCGGGCGCAAAATGGTGAACACAGGTTTCCTGTCACAATCAGAGACAAGAAGCCCTACTCCTCAGCTTCAAAACGTTGCAAAAATATCGAGACAAATGTTTTTCCTGTTCGATTTGTGATCTACCGTTAGACACCGCAGGACCCATCTTGCACACGCTTTTGAATATCCAAGAGTGCGGATAATTGCATCCACATTTCCTTTGTTGACTGACAGATGCAGCGCCAGCTGCCGAGTCGTAATGCGTCTGTCCTCGCGAACAACATCAGCTCCCTGTAACATGTCAGGTGTGACAGCCGCGGATGATCTCCCCAACCGCTGCAAATCGTGGATTATATGGTAGATCTGTTGATGAATTTTGAAGACTAGTTCGTCGTACCGGCTGTTAGATGTTGTGGAAGTTTCTTTTCTTTGGTTAGGGATTTATGTGAATGTTGGAGAACTCATCCATTAACTTGGTTCAAATGGCTCTGAGCACTATGCCACTTACCAGCTGAGGTCATCAGTCCCCTAGAACTTAGAACTACTTAAACCTAACTAACCTAAGGACATCACACACATCCAAGCCCGAGGCAGGATTCGAACCTGCGACCGTAGCGGTCGCTCGGTTCCAGACTGTAGCGCCTAGAATCGCACGGCCACTCCGGCCGGCTTATCCGTTAACTATCCAATATTTTGGATGGTTTGGAGTATTGATCGCGTGCTCCATAGTGACACAGCTGATACAATAGTGTGTGTAGAGGCATACGGAGTGAGTATCGGACAATCAGGATTATGAACAACGCTTGAGAACCCCCCGACCACCTACTGAGGTGAGACATAGTTTTGAGGTCCGGACGGCGCAAATATACTATACTATACATCGCTATTGTCTTTGGAAACAGACCATGTTCCTATACTTCTTATGCAGTGAAGACAGAAAACGATCCAATCAAGAACCATTTAAAGGGGTGGGACGAACGATGATCATCATTTACGATTCAAGTGTTGTAACTGATTTAGTAACTTCAAGCTGTAGTGGCTAAGCGAATGTCAACGCCTGAAGACGTCTGAATTTTGCTAAAATGTTGAAGTAGAATACAAAGTGGCGGTGACACTTAGGTTTTTTGTTTGCGTTTCTTTTTAGTTTGTTTACAGATTAGAAGGAGAATAGCTTATAAACAGAACTTGAACTAACCACTATAAATTGTGACGATTGCGATTTTCAAGATAGAAATAAAATTGTTTAATTGTGTGAAAGACGAAACTTTGTTCTCTGTACGTCATTTGTAGTACAGAGAAAGTACTAAAGGAAGTTTTCATTTCTTTTATTAAAGAGAAAGAACGAGATAAAGACACTAAGATAAAGAAAGAAACAGATTGAAAAGGTGATTTTTTTTTTCAGAATTGCTTTAAGGAAAGTTAAACTACAGTGAATCCCATTTCTTGGACTTAACAAGGATCAAGAATATAATATTACGTTAACATAGAGAACCAAAGATTTAGCTATACGTTTTTTGAGAAATATATAATAATAACCGTATTAAGTCGGACTTGGGCAAAAGAAGAAATCTTTGAAAAGCAAAAGATAATCGCAATAGATTTGGAACAATGGAATAAAAATGATTTCTCAGGTTGCGAATAATACAGTGCCTGGTTCGCAACGGAATGTGAATAAGACGTAATAATAATAATATCCTTGCTTCATCAGAAACGAACGGCGTACAAATACATAATATTTTATTGAAGTATACTAAAGCTCAGCAGTGTTAGATTTTTTTTTTCTTTCAAGTTCATATCAGCCGATCGCTGTTAGAGACTCCATCATAATACTCTGAGCATGCCGTTCATAGGCGGTGCCTACCTGTCGACGTGAGTTATTGTTTTGGACTACGAAAAGCTGCCTGCTAGTGAGGAGAGCATACTAAGGTTTCAACGTTGTTTAATTTATTTAATGCCTGCGAAACTAGTCTCATAGCTGTTGGTTATCGTAGGAACTCTGGAATTCTTCTTGTTAATTAAAGTCAGATGCGTTATCCTAAAACTTTTTCAACTACGATATCTAACATCGGCCATCTAGCCCGAAATTAGTATTGTCAAGGTTCAGATTGGTATTGTTTGTTCCTTCGTAGATCAGCCATTTGTTACAGCGTTGGTGAATTCTTCGTAGTAAGCGAAATAACCACAGTTCACTTTTGGACAAGATATTACAAGAGTGGCTCGTCTAAAAAATCGGAATTGATCTTCGAACAACTTCCATCATAATGTAGTGCTGTGTACCATCCATTTTTCATTGTCAATTGGACTGTGTATACCAGGATTGAAGAGGTGTTGAAACGTCCCCTTAGAAAAATTTATGAATGATTGTGCTGATAAACCTCTTACGTTATTTGATTTTCAAACAGCTGAGCAGAACTGAACGTACTGAGACAGTTTTCTCTGTACTTATTCTGATCATCACTAAACTGACACACAATATATTTTTAGCGCAACGCAATCTGACTCAATAATCCCTACAAAAGAATGGCCCTGACTAACAGTAACATACACCTTTCATGAATCACTTACCTCACAAAAATCTTTGTTATTCGAACTACTTCAATACAGCGAGCGTCAATACTGCCAGCTAACTACTGAAGGCACTAAGTACTGATAGGCATGGCATAGTTAGCAAAATGAAAAATTTTGATAGAGAACAAACAATGTATTTACCTTAATAATGTTCAAAAGGACATCCATCGTTACAAATTTCTTTTTTCTGGCTTATAGTAACCTCTTAAAACTTTATCATATATATATATATATATCTCCACATCCACCACTGCTGGCGGCTCACCTCCAACTGCCCTACGCTACGTGCTGTTCACATTCCGCTGCCCAACACTACACCAGCGAATATTCCAACAATGAGTCCAACCAGCCACAGACTGCACACAGCACAGTCAGCGATTTTCATACAGAGCGGTACGTGGTGTTACCAACATAAGAACCTAAAGCGCCTACTTCACTGTTTTTTTAATCTGTCCGCTGCGATACGAGGTGTCAATCTAATCTGCACGGCGAATTTCAATTTCCATCGAAAAGTGTTGCAACTGAGAGTGGAACAGATCAACGACTTTAGAAATTTTGCTATCTGTCCCAGCAATTTTTTCACATGCTCTATGGCTGCAGCAGTAAGTACTTGTACAATGAATCCATTTCGTTGTAAACTAAATCTTTAAATTCTTTCTGTGCGGTACTGTAATGCCATTTCGTAGCTAATTTGCACTACTTTTCAATTATGCGACTGTATAGAAGATAGTGAGAATTCTCATCCCTCCCTTCTGTCATTCCCATAGAGTTTTGAACGCTTCTGTGCAAATAGCCACTGGATCTGTGAATGTCCTTCATACCACGAACAAACAGCGAGGGGCAAACACCGCTGAAACCCGATTCTGCCGAAGCGAAGAGTGTTGTATTGGCCGAAAAAAAAAAAAAATGCCACACCTGAATCCTAAATGAAATGTCGCGCACTACAGAGCACTTCTGAGAAGGACCGACCGAAGCCAAGACAGGCCGAGCGTCGGCCCACACGCCCCCCCCCCCCCCCCACACACACACACATGGCTCGCGAGACGTTCGGCACGCCATGGCCGACCCTGTTCTACATGATCCAGTGATGGTCGAGCAGCTTCTCATGAATATGGCATACCTGAAAAACATTTGAACACTCGTCCTCGGCCGGCCGAAGTGGCCGTGCGGTTAAAGGCGCTGCAGTCTGGAACCGCAAGACCGCTACGGTCGCAGGTTCGAATCCTGCCTCGGGCATGGATGTTTGTGATGTCCTTAGGTTAGTTAGGTTTAACTAGTTCTAAGTTCTAGGGGACTAATGACCTCAGCAGTTGAGTCCCATAGTGCTCAGAGCCATTTGAACCATTTGAACTCGTCCTCGGCGAATTGACGGAATTGTCAAAGCTAGTGGAGGTGTTTCCACTCGGAATTAACTTGATGTCTCCGTGGGACACACAATTTTTTGTCACATATGCTTATTTCGAGATTTTACCTGAAGTAAATTAAGTAGTCGTTGGACACTTTGAATTAGGATTATAAAGGCAGATGTTAATTCTATAGAAGGGTACAGCGACAGTTCCGAAATTTATGGCTAGTTATTTATTATAATCGAAGATGCAATGCAATATAAATAAGCGGTTTCGCCCGTAATGGGCCATCTTTTCAGCTTTCCTAATAGTATAGTACTACAGCTGCACCAACATTAAAGCTATATACAGTGAAGGAGTTGTGTTACACTGCAGGCTGAGCTGCAGATGTCTTCTAATTACCCATAATGGCCGAAGTCTATAATCGTCTTTACTTTGTCGCAGCTGTGACTGTAAGGAGCAGTCAGTCACAAACTAGGATATTTAGAGACCCAAAGATAGCGAGATGAGACGGTGGGTACTATACTGGACTCAGATTTATGAGGATGTCGGTTCGAATCCTTTCCAGTCATCTAGATTCCAAATCTCCATTATTTCCGGAAATCACTAAAGACAAACCCCAGACACACGTGGCCGATTTTCTTCTTCAATGAGAGCTAGTGCTGCGTTTTAGACAGGTACGTGCCGAGTAAAACTGTGAGGGACGGGAAAAACCCACCGTGGTACAACAACAAAGTTAGGAAACTACTGCGAAAGCAAAGAGAGCTTCACTCCAAGTTTAAACGCAGCCAAAACCTCTCAGACAAACAGAAGCTAAGCGATGTCAAAGTTAGCGTAAGGAGGGCTATGCGAGAAGCGTTCAGTGAATTCGAAAGTAAAATTCTATGTACAGACTTGACAGAAAATCCTAGGAAGTTCTGGTCTTGCGTTAAATCAGTAAGTGGCTCGAAACAGCATATCCAGACACTCCTGGATGATGATGGCATTGAAACAGAGGATGACACGCGTAAAGCTGAAATACTAAACACCTTTTTCCAAAGCTGTTTCACAGAGGAAGACCGCATTGCAGTTCCTTCTCTAAATCCTCGCACAAACGAAAAAATGGCTGACATCGAAATAAGTGTCCAAGGAATCGAAAAGCAACTGGAATCACTCGACAGAGGAAAGTCCACTGGACCTGACGGGATACCAATTCGACTCTACACAGAGTACGCGAAAGAACTTGCCCCCCTTCTAACAGCCGTGTACCACAAGTCTCTAGAGGAACGGAGGGTTCCAAATGATTGGAAAAGAGCACAGGTGGTCCCAGTCTTCAAGAGGGGTCGTCGAGCGGATGCGCAAAGCTATAGACCTGTATCTCTGACGTCGATCTGTTGTAGAATTTTAGAACATGTTTTTTGCTCGAGTATCATGTCGTTTTTGGAAACCCAGAATTTACTCTGTAGGAATCAACATGGATTCCGTAAACAGCGATCGTGTGAGACCCAACTCGCTTTATTTGTTCACGAGACCCAGAAAATATTACATACCGGCTCCCAGGTAGATGCTATTTTTCTTGAATTCCGGAAGGCGTTCGATACAGTTCCGCACTGTCGCCTGATAAACAAAGTAAGAGCCTACGGAATATCAGACCAGCTGTGTGGCTGGTTTTTAGCAAACAGAACACAGCATGTTGTTATCAATGGAGAGACGTCTACAGACGTTAAAGTAACCTCTGGCGTGCCACAGGGGAGTGTTATGGGACCATTGCTTTTCACAATATATATAAATGACCTAGTAGAAAGTGTCGGAAGTTCCATGCGGCTTTTCGCGGATGATGCTGTAGTATACAGAGAAGTTGCAGCGTTAGAAAATTATAGCGAAATGCAGGAAGATCTGCAGCGGATAGGCACTTGGTGCAGGGAGTGGCAACTGTCCCTTAACATAGACAAATGTAATGTGTTGCGAATACACAGAAAGAAGGATCCTTTATTGTATGATTACATGATAGCGGAACAAAGACTGGTAGCAGTTACTTCTGTAAAATATCTGGGAGTATGCGTGCGGAACGATTTGAAGTGGAATGATCATATAAAATTAATTGTTGGTAAGGCGGGTACCAGGTTGAGATTCATTGGGAGAGTGCTTAGAAAATGCAATCCATCAACAAAGGAGGTGGCTTACAAAACACTCGTTCGACCTATACTTGAGTATTGCTCATCAGTGTGGGATCCGTACCAGATCGGGTTGACGGAGGAGATAGAGAAGATCCAAAGAAGAGCGGCGCGTTTCGTCACAGGGTTATTTGGTAACCGTGATAGCGTTACGGAGATGTTTAGGAAACTCAAGTGGCAGACTGTGCAAGAGAGGCGCTCTGCATCGCGGTGTAGCTTGCTCGCCAGGTTTCGAGAGGGTGCGTTTCTGGATGAGGTATCGAATATATTGCTTCCCCCTACTTATACCTCCCGAGGAGGTCACGAATGTAAAATTAGGGAGATTAGAGCGCGCACGGAGGCTTTCAGACAGTCGTTCTTCCCGCGAACCATACGCGACTGGAACAGGAAAGGGAGGTAATGACAGTGGCACGTAAAGTGCACTCCGCCACACACCGTTGGGTGGCTTGCGGAGTATAAATGTAGATGTAGATGTAGATCTCTAATGGACATTAAACTCAAATCTTCCTTTCTTCCTTTTGATGCCCACTTCTTCTGAATGCCAACGTGATGTCGAAACTACTAAACATCTCGTGGTTGCGAAAAATGAATCTTCCTGTTACTCCGTCAGGTTTCCATCCACTGGTCGATAAAGGTCTCCACAAGACAAGTAGAGTTTTATGAACCGAAATACGTCCTATACTTTTTCTTGTATCGTGTACTTCTCTCTCATAATGTCGTCCCTTTGTCAGTTTCTTACGCAAATCAATTAAGCAAAGAACTTTCCAGCCGGTGCTGAGTAGCCAACGCCATCTCTCTCCTTCTTTCTCTCCTTTTACCTGCCAGTCACTGTGAGCTCCTTCGTTTCTCTCTTCCCTTTTACACTTTTATGCTACAAGTACGTTATGAATACCGATCCCAGTCTATTTATGACAATCCCGGCGGAGGTTCGAGTCCTCCCTCGGGCATGGGTGTGTGCGTGTTTGTCCTTAGGATAATTTAGGTTAAGTAGTGTATAAGCTTAGGGACTGATGACCTTAGCAGTTAAGTCCCATAAGATTTCACACAATTTTTTTTTCTATTTATGAGCATCCTCGAAGACGTCGAGTCTGTCTGTTCGCAAAAAGAAATTTTTGGTCTGGGATACGTGTAGGGATTACTGGCCTACGTAATTTTCAGGGAAAGCTTCTGTAAAACTTTCGCAGGAAGTTAATCTCAGTCAGCACTTAACATACACTCCTGGAAATGGAAAAAAGAACACATTGACACCGGTGTGTCAGACCCACCATACTTGCTCCGGACACTGCGAGAGGGCTGTACAAGCAATGATCACACGCACGGCACAGCGGACACACCAGGAACCGCGGTGTTGGCCGTCGAATGGCGCTAACTGCGCAGCATTTGTGCACCGCCGCCGTCAGTGTCAGCCAGTTTGCCGTGGCATACGGAGCTCCATCGCAGTCTTTAACACTGGTAGCATGCCGCGACAGCGTGGACGTGAACCGTATGTGCAGTTGACGGACTTTGAGCGAGGGCGTATAGTGGGCATGCGGGAGGCCGGGTGGACGTACCGCCGAATTGCTCAACACGTGGAGCGTGAGGTCTCCACAGTACATCGATGTTGTCGCCAGTGGTCGGCGGAAGGTGCACGTGCCCGTCGACCTGGGACCGGACCGCAGCGACGCACGGATGCACGCCAAGACCGTAGGATCCTACGCAGTGCCGTAGGGGACCGCACCGCCACTTCCCAGCAAATTAAGGACACTGTTGCTCCTGGGGTATCGGCGAGGACCATTCGCAACCGTCTCCATGAAGCTGGGCTACGGTCCCGCACACCGTTAGGCCGTCTTCCGCTCACGCCCCAACATCGTGCAGCCCGCCTCCAGTGGCGTCGCGACAGGCGTGAATGGAGGGACGAATGGAGACGTGTCGTCTTCAGCGATGAGAGTCGCTTCTGCCTTGGTGCCAATGATGGTCGTATGCGTGTTTGGCGCCGTGCAGGTGAGCGCCACAATCAGGACTGCATACGACCGAGGCACACAGGGCCAACACCCGGCATCATGGTGTGGGGAGCGATCTCCTACACTGGCCGTACACCACTGGTGATCGTCGAGGGGACACTGAATAGTGCACGGTACATCCAAACCGTCATCGAACCCATCGTTCTACCATTCCTAGACCGGCAAGGGAACTTCCTGTTCCAACAGGACAATGCACGTCTGCATGTATCCCGTGCCACCCAACGTGCTCTAGAAGGTGTAAGTCAACTACCCTGGCCAGCAAGATCTCCGGATCTGTCCCCCATTGAGCATGTTTGGGACTGGATGAAGCGTCGTCTCACGCGGTCTGCACGTCCAGCACGAACGCTGGTCCAACTGAGGCGCCAGGTGGAAATGGCATGGCAAGCCGTTCCACAGGACTACATCCAGCATCTCTACGATCGTCTCCATGGGAGAATAGCAGCCTGCATTGCTGCGAAAGGTGGATATACACTGTACTAGTGCCGACATTGTGCATGCTCTGTTGCCTGTGTCTATGTGCCTGTGGTTCTGTCAGTGTGATCATGTGATGTATCTGACCCCAAGAAAGTGTCAATAAAGTTTCCCCTTCCTGGGACAATGAATTCACGGTGTTCTTATTTCAATTTCCAGGAGTGTATTATGGTTTTCCTGATTTACTTCCGAAACTTAACGTCTTGTTTATACGTTATGGTTTTTCTTGCGAACATAGTTACAAGTCCAATACTAAGTTTTCCTCTGCAGTTCTCACTTAATTTCGCAGGTGAATCTGTAGGTCGATAAGATCAAACCAATTTCTGTCCTACTGTTGAAAACTATATTTGCACGAACAACTTAGCGAGCAGACTTCGTGATACAGTGCATACTAGTCTTGTCCGTCAAGCAAAGCATCCTTGAAACTTCCTGTCAGATTAAAACTGTGTGCCGGAGCGAGACTCGAACTCGGGACCTTTGCCTTTCGCGGGCAAGTGCTCTACCAACTGAGCTACCCAAGCACGACTCACGACCCGTCCTCACAGGTTTACTTCCACCAGTACATCGCCTCCTACCTTCCAAACTTCAGAGAAGCTCTCCTGCGAACCTTGCAGAACTAGCACTCCTGGAAGAAAGGATATTGCGGAGTTCGAGTCTCGGCCCGGCACACAGTTCTAATCTGCCAGGAAGTTCCACATCAGCGCACGCTCTGCTGCAGCGTGAAAATCTTATTCTGGAATTCATCTTTAATAATGACTATATACACATGCTGATATATTGAAAAGTGTTTCACAAGGATACAAGACGTCAAGCTGAGTTTAATAACTGCACTTTGCGTCCTGCGGTCTCATTTTTCGTGTAAAACAAAATGAGTTATTGCGGAAATATTCTCAGTGATCTGGACAACAAAATAATTTTTCATTGGAGATAATTAACCAGTAAATGAAAATGATCCTTCTAATTAGAACCCACACTAACTGCCTAACATTTCAGGATCCTGCCACGATACCTCCAGCATCTCTCGTTCTGTAGGTCCCAGAGAGCTGTAAGTGTAACGAAACAAGTACATGACGTCCATCACAATGCAGTTGAGTAATTTTCAATAATAAACTCATTCTAATAGCACTATCTTCTAGTTACAGGGTGTTTCAAAAATGACCGGTATATTTGAAACGGCAATACAAACTAAACCAGCAGCGATAGAAATACACCGTTTGTTGCAATATGTTTGGGACAACAGTACATTTTCAGGCAGACAAACTTTCGAAATTACAGTAGTTACAATTTTCAACAACAGATGGCGCTGCGGTCTGGGAAACTCTATAGTAAAATATTTTCCACATATCCACCATGCGTAGCAATAATATGGCGTAGTCTCTGAATGAAATTACCCGAAACCTTTGACAACGTGTCTGGCGGAATGGCTTCACATGCAGATGAGATGTACTGGATTCTGGCGGTACACCTGGTCTTTCAAGTGTCCCCACAGAAAGAAGTCACAGGGGTTCATGTCTGGCGAATAGGGAGGCCAATCCACGCCGCCTCCTGTATGTTTCGGATAGCCCAAAGCAATCACACGATCATCGAAATATTCATTCAGGAAATTAAAGACGTCGGCCGTGCGATGTGGCCGGGCATCATCTTGCATAAACCACGAGGTGTTCGCAGTGTCGTCTAAGGCAGTTTGTACCGCCACAAATTCACGAAGAATGTCCAGATAGCGTGATCCAGTAATCGTTTCGGATCTGAAAAATGCGCCAATGATTCCTTTGGAAGAAATGGCGGCCCAGACTAGTACTTTTTGAGGATGCAGGGACGATGGGACTGCAAGATGGGGCTTTTCGGTTCCCCATATGCGCCAGTTCTGTTTATTGACGAAGCCGTCCAGGTAAAAATAAGCTTCGTCAGTAAACCAAATGCTGCCCATATGCACATCGCCGTTATCAATCCTGTGCACTATATCGTTAGCGAAAGTCTCTCGTGCAGCAATGGTAGCGGCGCTGAGGGGTTGCCGCGTTTGAATTTTGTATGGATAGAGGTGTAAACTCTGGCGCATGAGACGATACGTGGACGTTGGCGTCATTTGCACCGCAGCTGCAACACGGCGAACGGACACCCGAGGCCGCTGTTGGATCACCTGCTGCACTAGCTGCGCGTTGCCCTCTGTGGTTGCCGTACGCGGTCGCCCTACCTTTCCAGCACGTTCATCCGTCACGTTCCCAGTCGGTTGAAATTTTTCAAACAGACCCTTTATTGTATCGCTTTCTGGTCCTTTGGTTACATTAAACCTCCGTTGAAAACTTCGTCTTGTTGCAACAACACTGTGTTCTAGGCGGTGGAATTCCAACACCAGAAAAATCCTCTGTTCTAAGGAATAAACCATGTTGTCTACAGCACACTTGCACGTTGTGAACAGCACACGCTTACAGCAGAAAGACGACGTACAGAATGGCGCACCCACAGACTGTGTTGTCTTCTTTATCTTTCACATCACTTGCAGCGCCATCTGTTGTTGAAAATTGTAACTACTGTAATTTCGAAAGTTTGTCCGCCTGAAAATGTACTGTTGTCCCAAGCATATTGCAACAAACGGTGTATTTCTATCGCTGCTCGTTTAGTTTTTATTGCCGTTTCAAATATACCGGTCATTTTTGAAACACCCTGTATGTTATCGCTCTTTCCATATAAAACACAGTTGTGAGTAAGTATGCTTTAAATCAGAGGAAAATGTTGTAAGTGAATTAACTCTTCGGCAATTGAAAATACAATTACACTTAACTAAGCATCACGACTTTTAATATGCTTCCGTGTTTTGATACTACTGAATTCGATACGTTTGAGTCATCAAGCAGGTCCCTGTTGCCTGCAGAGTTTCAACTACAAAGTGGGATTAATGTATGCAAAGAATTGCATAACCAGTGGTCCAATGCTTGTTTTTCCCACGGAAGAACGTCACCGAAATGTTGAAGAATCTCAAGTGATAGTCGCTTCAAGGCTACTTACAACCATTCTAAGAAAGGAATTCAGGAGTATATTGCAGATCCCTATGTATCATTCCCGTAGGGATCATGAAGGCTAATCATAGCGCGCACAGTGGCATTTCAGCAAACATTCTTTCCGCACTCAGTGTGTGAATGAATCGCTCGGCATACGTTCTGAAGATTACACAGCACAACTGATAGAATTAACTGAAGAACCTTCACTCCAATGATAGTCAGCAAAGTTTTACCATCACTTCCACCCTGGCTTTTATAGCATAAGCACTAGAGCTGGATCGACACAAAACTCGGGCGTGAATGAAAGATCATTAAGAAGGTAAATGTGATACATACTGAACGGTATGAAAATCCAATAAAATGTGGTACAGTTCAAATAGCCGAGACTTGCTACCCCGCCCTTACCCACCCCCTCCCTCCCCCACCACCCCCGCTTTGTCTTTACGCCGGTGGAAAAATAGCATTGACAACGCACATATAAATAGCATTCATGCGTACACACCCCAGCACATGCAAATAAATTTATCAACTGTCCAGTTGATTACTCCTGTTTTATTTTTGCTATTTAAACGAAGAAAGCTTTAGAATTGTGTGTTGGTTCTTAATAGGAACACGTGACCCTGTTTCTTTTGTTCACCTAATAAGTACCCACTTCAGTGCGTCAGTTTTTTTTTTTTCCTCTGCGTCTAACAGCCTTCCCACAAACACGTCACATAATTTACTACCTTATTTTTTCTGCACAGTCGTAACTGTACCTCTAAGTGGACTGCACTTGTCAATATAGACTAGCCTTTTTGCGTGCACGCTTCAATACCTGCCCTGCTGCCCTGCGAAAATAAGCGGCTTGCTCTTGCCACATGTGACGATGAGTACTAACCATCCTAAAAATATACTACATCTAAAACTCCATTAGTCTGCAGATGAAGGTAATAGTGGTGTAACGTTGTTCAGTACACTATTCTTAGTCTCCAATAAAAATACCTGCACTTGTACCCCAACACCCTCTTCAATTGCAAGTAGCCGGCCGAAGTGGCCGTGCGGTTAAAGGCGCTGCAGTCTTGAACCACAAGACCGCTACGGTCGCAGGTTCGAATCCTGCTTCGGGTATGGATGTTTGTGATGTCCTTAGGTTAGTTAGGTTTAACTAGTTCTAAGTTCTAGGGGACTAATGACCTCAGCAGTTGAGTCCCATAGTGCTCAGAGCCATTTGAACCAATTGCAAGTGTGTGGTACATTACTAAAGAAAAAACACACAGAAAGCAAGTCCATATGCTTCTCCTTCACAAAATTGTCATTAAATAAATAATCACCTTACCGTAACTTACCGTAATCCAGTAAATGACCACATTCTTCCGTCATTTGTAGCTCACACATAATCCCCTCTGTATCACAAATTGTTTGCAGAATCTACTTTAATCACTAGGTATCTCAAGTTCTTGCTCCAAATTTACACAGCTTTTACACTAACTGTTAGTCCTTGAGTCGATCAGACCCTCACTTCGTACATTCGATGTCCAAAGGAAGAAGCCACTCTTCCACGCATTTCACAGTAGTTTTTAGAGTATGGACGATGATGTAGCTGTAGAAACGAAGCTAGAAAGAAAACATCACGACCATGTTCCATTATGCACAAGTCAGTTATTCGCAGCGATTTTCTGCTCGTAATCTAAGGTGTGTTAGGTCGGACGCTCTGTAATAACATGGTACAAGAACAGAGATTGCATGCATCACGCTGCAACCTTAATTGACAATGCCTTATAGAAGACGCTGTAACAAAAGTCAAAAGCATCTTTATTAGACTTGCGTCTTTTACTGCTTTCTTCCGTGAATCTTCTTCTCTATGTACCCTTAGCCGTTCTGCCGTTAACAGCGGAGTAACTGTTCATTTATTACGAATAGGACTATTAAACGGCAGTAAGAATAGCATATGAAAACTTTAAAGACAGCTGTGAGCCAGCGACCGCAGGACGAAAGTGTCAACCAAGTTCTTGCGCTAATGTAAGAGGTTAATACCCAAGCTCATTGTGACATGCAGCTAAGTGAAAACCTCCACTAAGGAAGTCTGAGTCAAGAAGTGCTTATAGAAAAGTCAATGAACACTAAAGGTAAACTCTTATAGGTTGTTAGGCCTCGTCATGGCCGTTTTCAGTTTCCTCTTACCCAATCGCCATTTCGAGCCCTCTGCTGGGTAGTCCTTCAGGATCGTTGGGTGTTCCCGGTTAGCTGTTAAGCCTAGATCCCCCTGTGTAATGTCTACCCGATACACTTCCCTACATTACCAAACTGGCGATTTGTTGATGCCTCGTGGTGTGTCATATCAGCTGGAGAACGTTAACCGTAACGACAGTAATCAAAGCCTTGAAACGATTCCTTTTGCAGCATCATTAGTGCTGGAACTAATCAAGTTGTGCCATAAATATCCCTTTCCCTAATTCGACTGCACACCTCTTTATTGATTGCACGATCTACCAATCTAATCTAAAAGTTTATTCTGTAGTACATTTCAGAAGCGCCTACTGTCTTCTTCTCTGGTTTATCGTCCACGTTTCACTTGCGTTCCATGGCCCTGCATTAGACAGATACCATCACAATAGTACCACTTAAATCTCTATTCCTTGCAACCATATTTCTGTTCTCAGAAACGCTCTTCTTAATCTTTCCTGTCTCCATTTTATATTCCCTGTACTTCGTACATCGTCAGTTATCTACAGTACCTGCCCAAATGTGAAAGTTGCTGGATTTGGACGGGTTACTCCTGTAACTGAAATATCAGATCTGAAGATGGTTCTGAATGAATCGAAACCGGTCATATGAATAAAAAAAAATTTACAATCAAAACGGATTTTAAGTAACATTATAAAATCACTGATTGCTGTTATCCCATAAGACATTATGTTTATTTTTGCAATGTTAGTGTCTACATTGTATTACCATATTTTACTTTCGTCGATGTTCATCTTACAACCTCCTTTCAAAACATCCATTCCGTTCCAGTGATCTTCCTTCGCCATCGTTGACGTCAATTACACAGTCACTGGCAAACTTAAGAGTTTTTGTTTCTTCTTTCTGAACTTTAATTTTATTTCCAAATTTATTCTTGGTTTGCTTCACAGCTTGCTGAATATGCACACTGAATAAAACTGGGGTATAGGCTACAATCCTGTCCCACTTATTTCCTAACCACTGCTTCCGTCTCATGTCCTTACACACAGCTGCAGTCTGGCTTCTGTACAAGTCGTAGATAACCTAAATCCCTGCATTTTATCGCAACTACCTTCAGTATTTCATCTTATTGTTGTGGTCTTCAGTCGAAAGACTGGTTTGATGCAGCTCTCAATGCTAGTCTATTCTGTGCAAGCCTCTTCATCTCCGAGTAAGCACTGCAACCTACATCCCTCTGAATTGGCTTAGTGTATTCATCCCTTGGTCCTTCCTACGATTTTCAGCCGCAACGCTTCCCTCCAGTACTAAATTGGTGATCCCTTGATACCTCAGAACATGTCCTACCAACCGATCCCTTATTTCGGTCAGGTTGTGCCACAAATTTCTCTTCACCTCAGTTCTATTCAGTACCTCCTCATTAGTTACGTCGCGAACCCATCTAATCTTCAGCAGTCTTCTGTAGCACTACATTTCAAAAGCTTCTATTTTCTTCTTGTCTAAACTGTTAATCGTGCATGTTTCACTTCCATACAAATACTTTCAGAAAGGACTTTCTAACACTTAAATCTGTACTCGATGTTAACAAATTACTCTTCTTAAGAAACGCTTTTCTTGCCATTGCCAGTCTACAATTTGAATCCTCGCTAAGTCTACCATCAGTTATTTCGCTCCCCAAATAGTAAAAATCATTCACTACTATAAGTGTTCATTTCCTAATCTAATTCCCTCAGCATCAACTGACTTAATTCGACTACATTCCATTATCCTCGTTTTGCTTTTGTTTATGTTCATCTTATATACTCCTTTCAAGATACTATCCATTCCGTTCAACTGCTTTTCCAAGTCCTTTGCTGTCTCTGACAAAATTGAATGTCATTAGCAAACGTTAAACTTTTTATTTCTTCTCTCTGGACTTTAATTCCTACTCCAAACTTTTCTTTTGTTTCCTTTACTGCTTTTCAATATATAGATTGAATAACATTGACGATAGGCTGCAATCCTGTCAAAATAAATGTGTGGATGTAGAAACATCTATCACTAGCGGTAAGATAGATACTGCCTATAAGAAAATTAAAGAGACCTTTGGAGAAAAGAGAACCGTCTGTATGAATATCAAGAGCTCAGATGAAAAACCAGTATTTCATACAGTTATTATTATTTCGTGTGACTTAACGGCCTGCTGCAAGTCTTTAAACACTACCCTTCCACTCGATTAAAAGGAATGATAGTGTCAGCTGCAATCCTTAGCGTTCGCATCTGTTCCAGTAGCACACTTTTTTATTCCTTCTCTGAAATTTTCTTCCACTGTTTTTTCTTCCCGTCACGTACATGCTAAACACAAATTCCGATAAGGTTTAATCATGTCGTATACCCTTCTGAATACGAGCTTGTCTTTCTTGATGTACCCATTTTATTACACCAATACTATTTTAATAGGCTTTTGAGTTTATTGTTCTGTGTACGCCATACCCATTTGTCTGGGGGCTTCAGACATCTTTTTCCGCTCTGTTCCAGAGAATGAGACGAACCTGAACGCAAGACTGCGTCGGGCAGCAAACTGTGCGTGTATTCAAATTAGAATAGCAGAATTCAGATTTTGCAATAAACCCGAGGTTGTGGAGATGTAAAACTCTGCTATAAACAGTGTCTCGGAAACGGGAAACGATGGGCAAACCTCCGAACTGTTTGCTTTTTGGGAGGAACGGAGAGAAGCCCTTCGCGATTTGCCGGAGCCTTGTACTGACCCGAGATGACTGCTCCGAGACCACAATTGAAAGCACACAGACCGCGGAATTCGACGGTCCGGTTTGGAGTCCCGGAATGCCGAGATCTTCTAACTCGTAAAACAAAAGGCAGAAAGAACAGTACATCGTGTCCAGGGTAAGGTAATTCAGTTTCATTCTACTCCATCTTACTCTTTCACAACCTTTCTCGAGCTCCATAAATAGCATTAAGCAGCTTTGATTTTTGTTTTCCTTTTACACGTACGTCGATATACGTGCTCAGCAAGCAACTATCTCTCTCTCTCTCTCTCTCTCTCTCTCTCTCTCTCTCTCTCTCTCTCTCTCTCGCGCCCCCCTAGACCTAGACTGCAGCTCTTGATAAATGGCTGCTTGCTTCCACGCGAATCCTAATTCTCTTATATTACTCTCGTGATTCATAGGCGAGATATACGATAGAAGCAGTGGCGTTTAGCATGCGATTTCCTTAATATACGCATTGCACTCTCCCAGAATTCTTTCAGCCAGTCTACATTATTCATTCGCCTTCCCTATGTTCCATTATTAAGTACTAGATGCTCCTCTTCCGAAGCAAAAGATATCTTCGTCCAGTACTACTTTCACTTATTTTTCTTTCAATTTTTATTAAGCGTGAGACGTCTTATCAATCGTCCGAAAATTTTCGCCTTGATCCACATACACCGTCTTCAGTACTGTGATAACGTTGTTTTTCAATAAACAATATAATCTCTGTCTTCATCTCCAATTTTTCTCTTCTACTGCTCTCTCTATTACTATGCTTGTGAGTTGCGCTTGGTTTAAATTAATCGGAGTGGACATTGAAATACCTACAGAAAATTGCCCTGGTTCAAATACCCATTTGTCTGTGAATGTTGACTCATACTATTATAACGTGCTCTGACCTCATTTGATGAATAACTGAACACAGGCAACACTTAGTCTGCGTAGCGATTAAACTGGGTCTACAGGATGCGTAATTCGCTTCTATGATAAAGTTTCCTAACGAAAGATCTTCCATTTGATCTTGGAAAAGCTTAATATGTGCTAACTTGTAGACAAAACATGTGTATTGAGCATGCTTGGCTCAGAATTATAATTTAAAAACACTTTCCTACAAAGAGCATGAACATACTGAATATTCAAGGAACACTATATAGACATGGCATAGTATGTGCTGCTCCAAAGATCTCGATGAAAATTTACCTACTGGAACCTCCAAGAATCTTACCAGAAATAGTGCGAGCAGTCATAGGCTAACTGAATGAGTGCATTACATCAAAACTAATTCTTACTGAACAAAAACGATGCTGGAGGCAGACGATCACGATAGGATCCTTGTGTGTGTGTGTGTGTGTGTGTGTGTGTGTGTGTGTGTGTGTGTGTGTGGCCGAGCGGTTCTAGGCGCTTCAGTCTGGAACCGCGCGACCACTACGGTCGCAGATTCCAATCCTGCCCAGTGTCATGTCCTTAGATTAGTTAGGTTCAAGTAGTTCTAAGTTCGAGGGGACTGATCACCTCAGATGTTAAATCTCATAGTGCTCAGAGCCATTTGAACCATTTTGTGCGTGCGTGCGTGTGTGTGTGTGTGTGTGTGTGTGTGTGTGTGTGTGTGTGTGTGCGCGTGCGTGCACGTGTTTCAACAAGCTAAACGGCCATGATCTTGCAAATTATTAAGTAATTTATATACGATCTCTGTTTATTGATGGGACGGTCTGTGAATAAATAAAGAAATATTTCGTATCACTTGATAATTGTTGGAACCCAACGATGCAGTCTTTTTACCAGAAAGAACGTAATTTATGTTACAGGAACCACATAAAGACTACGCCATGACAAAAACAAAGACTTTGCTCGCAAAATATATACAAAATCAACGAAAATGCAAAGAATATTGACAAGACTGAAGAACGCATTTACACAGCTCGGTTACAAATCAAAGACACTGCATAGGGAAAACGAATTCTGTCCTGCACTAGTTGAAACTGCATTTCCCACCATATTGCGCATATTGGATGAGTACAGTCATGAAAACTTTGCATGAACATGGCATGCCGAACATGGGATTTGCAGCAAGTGTTAACGTATCTTCCATCGCTCGTGAACAGTGAAATGCGGGCCGTAATAATCCTTAATAGTTTTCTCTTACAAACACAGATTACGAGCACTAACCATTCTCTCTTGCTCTCAATAGATCTCAGAATAATCGCACTTCCTCCTTACCACCTTCGCCGCAGCAGATACGAGAACAGAAAAGAACGGAATAGAACATTTGTTTCTGCTTCGAAAACAGAGGAAATTCTGTCCGCCCTGACCGCATTGAATTCTCATTGGTCGAGCCGCCGCTCACTCCAAAGAACATAGTTAACATAAACCACCGCAGTTGAGTCATGTGAGAGTATTTCACAGATATCGACCACTGGACACAGATTATCGCAGCAAAAACTGTTCGTCAGTTAGGAGATGTAAAATGTCAGAAATCGGAAGACGAAGATTGTAACACGCAACTTTCATGCTATTCCTGGTGTCTCCACACACATCGCCATCCCCTCCCTTTTTATAGTCATTGTGTTCCACATATTCCTTCCCCCTCCGATTATGCGGAGAACCACTTCATTTAATTTTCAACATCTTTCTGCAACACCACACCTCAAACGCTTCTATTTTCTGCCTCTCCAGTTTTCCCACAGATCATTTTTCACTTTCGTGCAATGTTATGCTCCAGAATCGTATTATCGGAAATTCTTTCTTATATTAATACTAGTGTATTATAGCCGCTGTCCAGATTGAAATATTGTTCTCGTACACTCTAATTCCTATTACCTCTTTTTTTAGTGTGCCGTTTTAGTAGGTGGTTTTATCTTGGAACCAATAAGACAGGGGCGGGCAGGAATCCTGCACGTGTGCGGTGCACATGCACGCGTGCAGTTAACAGGTGTTCCGCGTGCACACAGGGGCAAGCTGGCCACCCGCTTCTCTCCCCTCCCCACCATACCGTCTCCGACTCCGTCCTTTGTAATGCGTTTTGTTTCCTAACTTGCTTTATTGAATGAAGGAATAACGTTAGTAGGAGTGCTTGAAAGTAATCATCGTTTGAAAGAGTACCTATTACCTACGAGACGTTTTATTTAATTACCACAGGTGGAGTTTACAATACGTTTAATGTCTGGAACAAAATTTCTGCATACAGACAATTGCAAACAGTTACGTAAATTTTCATCACTGATGTTTTTCTTTTTTTAAAAAAAAATTCTTTATTTCCAAAAACGTATTAATTATACAATTTAACCCACTACCTTATGTGATTAGTGGGCCGAAAAAGTGATACAATACGAGGTGTGGCTAGGAAAAAACCGGACTAATACTGGTGAAGCAATAAAACGAATGCAATAAGGCTGAAAGTCGCGTGGCCTGTCACGTGACTCTCGCTCCGCCTACTGCTCGAGTTTCATCTGCCTCCTGCACTCAGTCTGCCCGTGGCGTCGGTTTTAAGTAGTTGACGTTTTGTCTGTGCGTCGGAAAATTTTGAGTGTTAACATCAAATTTTGTTTCAAACTAGGAAAATCTGCAAGTGAAACGTTTGTAATGTTACAACAAGTGTACGGCGATGATTGTTTATCGCGAACACAAGTGTTTGAGTGGTTTAAACGATTTAAAGATGGCCGCGAAGACACCAGTGATGACACTCGCACTGGCAGACCATTGTCAGCAAAAACTGATGCAAACATTGAAAAAATCGGTAAACTTGTTCGACAAGATCGCCGTTTAACAATCAGAGCAGTGTCTGAGTTAACAGGAGTTGACAAGGAAAGTGTTAGGCAGATTCTTCACGAAAGTTTCAACATGAACAAAGTGTGTTCAAAAATGGTTCCAAAGTGTCTCACAATTGAACAGAAGGAACGCCGAAGAATGATTTGTTCTGACATCCTGGAAAACATTGAAAGTGATCCCACCTTCTTACAAAATGTTATTACTTGCGATGAATCGTGGTTTTTTACTTACGATCCCCAAACTAAACGCCAATCGATGCATTGGAAAACTCCTGGTTCTCCACGACAAAAAAAAGCACGAATGTCAAAATCGAAATTCAAGGCAATGATGATTATTTGTTTTTTTACATCAAAGGGATTGTGCACATTGATTGGGTACCAGAGGGACAAACAGTGAATCAGCATTACTACATTAGCGTCCTGGCTACCCTACGTGAGCGAGTACGGAGAAAACGGAACGATTTGTGGAGAAAAAAGTCATGGATCCTTCACCAAGACAATGCCCCAGCTCACAGTGCGTTGTCAGTGAAGACTTTTTGGCAAAACACAACATTCCCATCTTAGATCATCCACCCTACTCACCTGATTTGGCCCCCTGTGACTTTTTTCTTTTCCCTAAAGTCAAGTCAGCTTTGAAAGGAACTAGATTTGAGACTGTTGAAGCAGTAAAAGGAAAAGCGACAGAAGTAATGTATGGACTTACCGAAAATGATCTGCAGCATTGCTATGAACAGTGGAAAATTCGTATGGAGCGGTGTAGAGACCGAGGAGGAGAGTACATTGAAGGAGATAACATGAAATTGTAAATAATTGTAAATAAATGTTTTTTCCAGCATCAGTCCGGTTTTTTTTCTAGCCGCACCTCGTAGTTTTAGTTGCAGCTATTCTGAGTTATATTTAAGTAACTAGTTAGTATGTTAGCTCTTAACCGAGACTTATTAATTATCATAACAGAAAAAAAATCTCTCACAAACGTATGTCGAGCCAAACATTGACATTCTCTTCGCGGCTTCACGATGGAGACGAGGAAACTCTTGCTGTGGAAAGTCGTGTTAAGTCTATTACACGTCTTGCCAAAAGGAATTTGTCTCTCAGATGAGCATTACAATGTAGATCTACTAATTCATTTGCAAATTGGGAGGAATATCATCTACAGAAACAACAAATGGTGTCGAGAACCATTCAAAAACTTGGGATAAATATGATATATCCCCAAATCGCTTGAGAAATTCCTCTTTTATTGCACAGAAACATATTCTTTGCAATTCTGTTCTCGCACAGTGGACAGAGCAGGGAAATGCACTGCGTTCCCTGACGAGATCTCTCGTTCCCACAGCTCAAGCTTGCTAGTGAAAGATTGCACCTTTTCAGCCATTTCACAAATTAGCTGATTTTCTCCTTGCAAACTTGTGTTCAATGCATTCATGTGTCCAGTAATGTCCACTAAAAATGCAAGGTCGGCAACTCACTCTGGATCTTCTAACTTGGTGTCATACCTCCCTTTGTCCTTTAAAAACTGATTTATTGGCTCACCTCAAAAAATCTTTTGAGTACATTACCGCGGCTCAGCAAGCGGACTTCACTGTGGTATGGTATGGCACCGTACTCTTCCCCAATTTCAGCGAGCAGCACACGTGCAACGTTTGCCCGCCCCAGCTATAAGACATACATTTCATGTGATACTGTATATTTGAAAGAAATTTAACATTTTTGCTAGACATAGGCCGGAAACGGTACAGATGGGCTGACAAATGTAACTGCTCGTGCAATCACAAGCACTCCGTCTTCAGGCCACAAGTGGCCTACCGGGACCATCCGACCGCCGTATCACCCTCAACTGAGGATGCGGATAGGAGGGGCGTGTGGTCAGCACACCGCTCTCCCGGTCGTTATGATGGCTTTCTGTGACCGGAGCCGCCACTATTCCGTCGAGTAGCTCCTCAGTTGGCATCACGAGGCCGAAAAACGGCAACAGCGCATGGCGGCCCGGACGGTCACCCATCCCAGTGCCGGCCACGCCCAACAGCGCTTAACTTCGGTGATCTCACGGGAACCGGTGTTTCCACCGTCCTGCAATCACAAGGAATCTCGCTAATTCCAGGGATCCTGAGGCCGGAACTGTCTTCAACTGGGCGCTGCATCTTCGGTGTCTCCTTCGTGGACGGAAAATTAATCCTATGTCTTGTATTCCCGAAAACCTGTTTTACTAACCGTAGTACCGCGTAGCGTAAGAAACGCAATTGACGAATCATCACGTGATTCTCGTCTAAATGACTGCTGGATCAACCACATCGATTAGTCTATATGTACCATTTCCGAACACTGCCTGACACCACTGGAGCACTAAAAATGTCAGCAAGTTGACAAATCACACACAGAGCAATGTTTGATGAAAATAAAATCCAGCCCAGCGTTTCTTCGTACTGGGATTGTATTATTATGGAGGCAGTAGACAATCTTAGCCCATTTGTTAATGTACCAAAGCACTATCAGTGCTAGTCCAATTGCTGCTTCTGTTTTCCAGATCACATTCATTATAGCATGCCGTATGTTAGTGGACGTTTAGCTGTTTGTGATAGCTTCTGTAGTGTGTGTCTTCCACCGAAGTTTGTGGTCGATATGGAGTCCACGATCGACTACAGTCTTGGCGTATCATGTCCGGCCCAGGCTGCAGCGTCTCCATGGGAGGTACCGTGTGCCTTGTGAAGAGTAGAACGGTAGATTTGCCAGGTGAAATATCGAACATGTTCTTTGCCAAAACATTACGATCACCTGCTTAATACACTCCTGGAAATTGAAATAAGAACACCGTGAATTCATTGTCCCAGGAAGGGGAAACTTTATTGACACATTCCTGTGGTCAGATACATCACATGATCACACTGACAGAACCACAGGCACATAGACACAGGCAACAGAGCATGCACAATGTCGGTACTAGTACAGTGTATATCCACCTTTCGCAGCAATGCAGGCTGCTATTCTCCCATGGAGACGATCGTAGAGATGCTGGATGTAGTCCTGTGGAACGGCTTGCCATGCCATTTCCACCTGGCGCCTCAGTTGGACCAGCGTTCGTGCTGGACGTGCAGACCGCGTGAGACGACGCTTCATCCAGTCCCAAACATGCTCAATGTGGGACAGATCCGGAGATCTTGCTGGCCAGGGTAGTTGACTTACACCTTCTAGAGCACGTTGGGTGGCACGGGATACATGCGGACGTGCATTGTCCTGTTGGAACAGCAAGTTCCCTTGCCGGTCTAGGAACGGTAGAACGATGGGTTCGATGACGGTTTGGATGTACCGTGCACTATTCAGTGTCCCCTCGACGATCACCAGTGGTGTACGGCCAGTGTAGGAGATCGCTCCCCACACCATGATGCCGGGTGTTGGCCCTGTGTGCCTCGGTCGTATGCAGTCCTGATTGTGGCACTCACCTGCACGGCGCCAAACACGCATACGACCATCATTGGCACCAAGGCAGAAGCGACTCTCATCGCTGAAGACGACACGTCTCCATTCGTCCCTCCATTCACGCCTGTCGCGACACCACTGGAGGCGGGCTGCACGATGTTGGGGCGTGAGCGGAAGACGGCGTAACGGTGTGCGGGACCGTAGCCCAGCTTCATGGAGACGGTTGCGAATGGTCCTCGTCGATACCCCAGGAGCAACAGTGTCCCTAATTTGCTGGGAAGTGGCGGTGCGGTCCCCTACGGCACTGCGTAGGATCCTACGGTCTCGGCGTGCATCCGTGCGTCGCTGCGGTCCGGTCCCAGGTCGACGGGCACGTGCACCTTCCGCCGACCACTGGCGACAACATCGATGTACTGTGGAGACCTCACGCCCCACGTGTTGAGCAATTCGGCGGTACGTCCACCCGGCCTCCCGCATGCCCACTATACGCCCTCGCTCAAAGTCCGTCAACTGCACATACGGTTCACGTCCACGCTGTCGCGGCATGCTACCAGTGTTAAAGACTGCGATGGAGCTCCGTATGCCACGGCAAACTGGCTGACACTGACGGCGGCGGTGCACAAGTGCTGCGCAGCTAGCGCCATTCGACGGCCAACACCGCGGTTCCTGGTGTGTCCGCTGTGCCGTGCGTGTGATCATTGCTTGTACAGCCCTCTCGCAGTGTCCGGAGCAAGTATGGTGGGTCTGACACACCGGTGTGAATGTGTTCTTTTTTCCATTTCCAGGAGTGTAGCTTGTTTGTCCATCTTTAGAATGAAATGCGTCACTGATTATGTGCATCAGGGATCCAACAGTTTGTTGGTAAGTTTGTAGAGGTATGTGGCATTAGATGTCTACGCACCGGTCATGTAATCCACGTAAATAATCGGCCGCTGATTTGCGTACGCGGCCATAGCGCCCGATAGCGACCCAGGTGGGTTCCATAGGATTTACATCAGGTGAATCTGGTTGCAGAGACATCAACGTGAGTTCACCATAATGCTCCTCAAACCAGTGCAACATGGTTCTAGGTCCGAAATGTGGACAATTATACTGCTGAAATATGACATCGCCATCGGGGAAGACATTAAGCCTGAAAAAATACAGGTGGTCTTCGATTACTACCAGAGGCTCCATGCGAGCGCAGGGAAGTGTTTCCCATAGCATAATACTGCTCCTACCAGCCTGTGTCGGTGGCGCGCTGTACATTTCGAGCCACCGTTCGCCTCGATGACGGTATTTGTGGAGACGGCCATCGACCTAGCGTAGCAAAAATGTGATTCACCCAAAGAACCGACACATTTCCATTGATCGGCGGTCGAATCGCGACGGTCTCGTGCCTACATGTGAACATGTAGGGGAGGTCTGCTGCGGAGCTCCATGTTCAACAATGTACGATGAACGGTGTGCTCCGAAACACTTGTGCGTGCAGCGGCGTTGTCCTCTTTCGGCAGGGTTGCACGGACCACCATCCCCTGCGTTCTCTGAAGATTCGTGGACGTCCAGCCATTTAGCGCCTAGCGATAGTTTGTGTCCTCCTACCTCTTTCCGTAGATTCTCACGACAGTAGCACGTGAACATTCGACCAGTTCCGACATTTTGGGGATACTCGTTCACAAGGCTCTGAGCAATAATAATCTGCTCTTCGTCAGAGTCGCTTATCTGAATGGATTTCCCCATTTGCAGCCCATATCTTCGCTAGGGTGGTCCCCCTTTCGTGTCTGCTCCGCTTACATACTTTTGTTACCATGTCTCGTGTCTGCGAAGCCACCGGGCTGCATCCAACGACGCAGTGGGTAATGGTCATAATGAAACTTCCTGGCAGATTAAAACTGTGTGCCTGACCGAGACCCGAACTCGGGACCTTTGCCTTTCGCGGGCAAGTGCTCTACCAACTGAGCTACCCAAGCACGACTCACGCCCCGTCCTCACAGCTTTAATTCCGCCAGTGCCTCGTCTCCTACCTTCCAGCTGTGAGGACGGGGCGTGAGTCGTGCTTGGGTAGCTCAGTTGGTAGAGCACTTGCCCGCGAAAGGCAAAGGTCCCGAGTACGAGTCTCGGTCAGGCACACAGTTTTAATCTGCCAGGAAGTTTCATATCAGCGCACACTCCGCTGCAGAGTAAAAATTTCATTTTGGGATGGTCATAATGTTTTGACTGATCAGTGTATGTGTGGTCTAGACATTCACCTTCTGCAGCTCATCAGGAAAGGTCACTCGCTGAATAAATACACTCATAACCAACACGCTCTATACCATAATATCATCTCGAGCAACTTCGTTCTCATTCTTCTTCTTCTTTCGTTTTGGCCATCTTAGGACCACGTTAATTCGCTTCAGCTTCGTTTTTTCTGGTCTGTCTTCTTTCCCAGTATTCTTTCATTCTTATACTTTGCAACCTTCTTCTTTCTTTTTGCCAAGATGATTTTGTTCTGCGTCTCGTTCTGTTCTCGAAAGACTGAATTTTTTATTTAAAAATCACCCTGTTGCATATCTCTGATTCCTGTATTCTCATTTCTTTAAGATCTCTTTGTATCTCTTGGAACCATCGTACTTTGGTTTTCTTGTTCATCAGAAACTGTGTGATTCGCCGTGTTAACCTTCCCTGATCCATTCTGAGGATGCGTCCGAAGAACTTGCTCCTTTTCCTGACGACGTCACTAATTTTTTTCGATCTTGGTATACAGTCCCTGGTTGACTCGGTTTGTAAATTGACCATCTTCTGTTCTTCGAGGTTCTAATATTCTCCTGAGAATATTTCGTTCCATCAGTTCTATCCTCTTGATCACTCCGGTTCTTCCTAAGTTGAGAGTTTCCGCTGCATATAGAGCTTCAGAGCGGATTACTGTTTGGTATAGTCTTCTTTTGTAAGTGTTGATACTTTATATGCTAAGTTCATTTTGTTGATTTGTGCTCCCATTGCTTCTTATTCGGTCAGTTCAATGTCTATCCATTCTCCAAGGTATTTGGATCTCCCATCTTCTGAATTTTCCCTCTTCCTATTGTCATCCATCTACGAGCAGTAGCGATGTTTGTCATATATTGTCTTTTCTCGATAGAGATCTGTAGACCTACTTTACCTGCCTGTGTCTGCAGTTCTGTGGTTTGGTTAACTGCCTCTTCTAGTGACTCGGAAAAGATCGCAATGTCATCTGCAAATGCTAGACAATCTACCCGTACTCCTTTATTCGTTCTCATTAATAAAAAATTATTTGAGTCTTTCTCTGATTCTGACATATTTCAGCACCATACATTTCTGAACTATTCTGAAGCGTAACAGTGGAGCCTGATGTGCCCTTGCAGCTAGCACAGTCCCTCAGGAGAGTAAACAGCGGTTATTTCCTCCGGAGCGGCAAGGCGTCGCCGGTAGCCGCGTGTGGCAGCGGCCAGACTTTCGCTGCGGGGTCTCTCGAGCAAAGGCCAGAGACTGCGCCGTGTGAAAGACGGACCTGCCTGAGAATTAGCACCCCTCAAACAATGGCGGCTGGCGGCGCTCGCTCCCACATTCCGCGTCCCGAGAAACGGCGCAGGTTCCCGCTGCGGGTCACACAGCTAGGCCGCCGACCGTTAGCTCTCCGTGTCATTAAGGGAGCACAGTACTGACTCGTCTTATTCACTCTACCATCACTCACATTCACTCCGTTCATGAGGTCAGTTATCTCGTTTTAATGATCATCTCGAACACGTCAAGCTGCCGCCATGAAGCTTGGTGAAGGTGTTAGCACTTCTCTACACAAGGTGACGCAAAATAGGTCTACCCCAAACATAACATGGGCTCATAGGCTCTAGTTATTACACTACTGGCCATTAAAATTGCTACACCAAGAAGAAATGCAGATGATAAACGGGTATTCATTGGACAAATATATTATACTAGAACTGACATGTGATTACATTTTCACGCAATTTGGGTGCATAGATCCTGAGAAATCAGTACCCAGAACAACCACCTCTGGCCATAATAATGGCCTTGATACGCCTGGGCATTGAGTCAAAGAGAGCTTGGATGTCGTGTGCAGCTTCAGTACGATACCACAGTTCAGCAAGAGTAGTGACTGGCGTGTTGTGACGAGCCAGTTGCTCGGCCACCATTGACCAGACGTTTTCAATTGGTGAGAGACCTGGAGAATGTGCTGGCCAGGGCAGCAGTCGAACATTTTCTGTATCCAGAAAGGCCCGTACAGGACCTGCAACATGCGGTCGTGCATTATCCTGCTGAAATGTACGGTTTCGCAGGGATCGAATGAAGGGTAGACCCACGGGTCGTAACACATCTGAAATGTAACTTCCAGTCTTCAAAGTGCCGTCAGTGCGAACAAGAGGTGACCGAGACGTATAACCAATGGCACCCCATACCATCACGGCGGGTGATACGCAAGTATGGCGATGACGAATACACGCTTCCAATGAGCGTTCACTGCTATGTCGGCAAACATGGATGCGACCATCGTGATGCTGTAAACAGAACCTGGATTCATCCGAAAAAATGACGTTTTGCCATTCGTGCACCCAGGTTCGTCGTCGAGTACACCATCGCAGGCGCTCCTGTCTGTGATGCAGCGTCAAGGGTAAGCGCAGCCATGGTCTCCGAGCTGATAGTCCATGCTGCTGCAAACGTCGTCGAACTGTTCGTGCAGATGGTTGTTGTCTAGCAAACGTCCCCATCTGTTGACTGAGGGATCGAGACGTGGCTGCACGATCCGTTACAGCCATGCGGATAAGATGCCTGTCATCTCGACTGCTAGTGATACGATGCCTTTCGGATGTAGCACGGCGTTCCGTATTACCGTCTCGAACCCACCGATTCCATATTCTGCTAAGTCATTAGATCTCGACCAACGCGAGCAGAAACGTCGCAATACCATAAACCGCAATCGCGATAGGCTACAATCCGACCTTTATGAAAGTCGGAAACCTCCTTACACGAGGCATCACAACAACGTTTGACCAGGCAACGCCGGTCAACTGCTGTTTGTGTATGAGAAATCGGTTGGAAACTTTCCTCATGTCAGCACGTTGTAGGTGTCGCCACCGGCGCCAACCTTGTGTGAATACTCTGAAAAGCTAATCATTTGTATATCACAGCATTTTCTTCCTGTCGGTTTAATTTCGCGTCTGTAGCACGTCATCTTCGTGGTGTAGCAATTTTAATGGCCAGTAGTGTATGTGCCCGTAATTTCTGGTTTTGTAGTGGGTGGGACCCGGCAGTTCTTCGGTTTTTTATTTTAGCACTGCTTTGTAGCTGGGCGTCCCCCCTGCTCTGGCCTTTGTATCGAGTGTCTGGCTGGGACGGCGACCGCGGGGGCCGGCCGAGCGCTGACCCCGGCCGTATTCCGTGTCCTGCGGTGAGCCGCAGCCCGCCATAATGATACGAGCGGCGCGGCCCGCTCACTCAGCCAGTTCGAGCGCCGGCTGACAGGTGTGACCGGTGCGAGAGACACCACGTGTGGGCGGGGCGGTCCGCAGAGGTCACGCGGCCGGTGCGGCCCACCGCTCCGGTCGCGGGCCGGCGCGCGCGTCATTCAACGGCGTAATAGATTTCCGCTGTACGGCAAATAATAGGCTTCGCTCGCCGCTCGGATGAGACGGCGAATCGAGCCCGCTAGAAACAGCCAACAAGTACAAGGTTTCAGTGCTCACATACATCGATCCTCGAAACTTTCCCGGCGTATAGGGTATTCCACTGGAGTTTCGGGACTGCAACCCAATTACGTAGACTTCTCGCCACCATACTGACGAGAACTCAGCAATCTTCAGGCAGGTGTTTTGCTCTGGTGGTTTTTAGTTCACATCGCTAACTTTATACCAAAAACTGGCGTAAAGACATACGAGGTGTGGCTAGAAAAAAACCGGACTAGTACTGGTGAAACAATAAAACGAATGCAATAAGGCTGAAAGTCGCGTGGCCTGTCACGTGACTCTCGTTCCGCCTACTGCTCGAGTTTCATCTGCCTCCTGCACTCAGTCTGCCCGTGGCGTCTGTTTTAAGTAGTTGACGTTTTGTCTGTGCGTCGGAAAATGTTGAGTGTACAGAAAGAACAGCGTGTTAACATCAAATTTTGTTTCAAACTAGGAAAATCTGCAAGTGAAACGTTTGTAATGTTACAACAAGTGTACGGCGATGGTTGTTTATCGCGAACACAAGTGTTTGAGTGGTTTAAACGATTTAAAGATGGCCGCGAAGACACCAGTGATGACACTCGCACTGGCAGACCATTGTCAGCAAAAACTGATGCAAACATTGAAAAAATCGGTAAACTTGTTCGACAAGATCGCCGTTTAACAATCAGAGCAGTGTCTGAGTTAACAGGAGTTGACAAGGAAAGTGTTAGGCAGATTCTTCATGAAAGTTTCAACATGAACAAAGTGTGTTCAAAAATGGTTCCAAAGTGTCTCAAAATTGAACAGAAGGAACGCCGAAGAATGATTTGTTCTGACATCCTGGAAAACATTGAAAGTGATCCCACCCCGGCGATCTTGTCGAACAAGTTTACCGATTTTTTCAATGTTTGCATCAGTTTTTGCTGACAATGGTCTGCCAGTGCGAGTGTCATCACTGGTGTCTTCGCGGCCATCTTTAAATCGTTTAAACCACTCAAACACTTGTGTTCGCGATAAACAATCATCGCCGTACACTTGTTGTAACATTACAAACGTTTCACTTGCAGATTTTCCTAGTTTGAAACAAAATTTGATGTTAACACGCTGTTCTTTCTGTACACTCAACATTTTCCGACGCACAGACAAAACGTCAACTACTTAAAACAGACGCCACGGGCAGACTGAGTGCAGGAGGCAGATGAAACTCGAGCAGTAGGCGGAGCGAGAGTCACGTGACAGGCCACGCGACTTTCAGCCTTACTGCATTCGTTTTATCGTTTCACCAGTACTATTCCGGTTTTTTTCTAGCCACACCTCGTATGCGCGAAGGCAGCCGGTACATGAGCGACCTCTGTCGAGTTTCGCGCTATTTTCGAATACTACTACAACCATGGTGCGCAAGCGCACACGTGGTTGCCGTACTCTACACATGCGCACTCACGGAGTTAAAATCCTGACGTCAAAATTATCTGTCGCTAGACAAGTCATTACTCATGAAACGTTTCCTTTCTGAAGAAATTAGAGAAATCTCCGGGCCCCACGCCTTATTGCGCCATAGATGCAGCAACATTTCAAGGGGGGCGCGTTGGTCGAGATCCAATGACTGTTAGCACAGTATGGAATCGGTGGGTTCAGGAGGGTAATACGGAACGCCGTGCTGGATCCCAACGGCCTCGTATCACTAGCAGTCGAGATGAAAGGCATCTTATCCGCACGGCTGTAACGGATCGTGCAGCCACGTCTCCATTCCTGAGTCAACAGATGGGGACGTTTGCAAGACGACAACCATCTGCACGAACAGTTCGACGACGTTTGCAGCAGCACAGAAATCATTATAAAATTTTAAAAGTAAGAAAAATAGTCGAAAAAAACTATGTGCTATTAAGTTTTTCGCGGAACACTTCTTCACTTTCGGCGCAACAGCAGTGTTCTGCGCAACACAGTTTGGGAAATCCTGCGCTAGAACAAATAGCTACGACCTGTGCAAAAGGTTGCGAGGTGCCGGGGCTAGCAGTGTATTTAACACTAAATTCTTCAAGAATCTACATATGTAAATAATGCTCTAAGCCCCCACTATTCTAACTCCGACTGTTGCTGTTGCACAAGGATTAAAAAAAAAAAAAAAACGCGAACTGACTCTAATCAACCCTGCCAGTGGAGTAGAAGAGAGTTTGGCACCTGCAATAATTTAATTTGATAAATAAGTTAAATAAACGAAGGTTTCATTGACATAGTGAGGAATGATAGGGTTGGTCTACCGATTAACAGAATGAAAGTTCTGTCCAAAATAACAATATGATTTATTAAGACTAAACACAAAATAATAAACAAAAACACATGAAACATTTATAATACATCAAATTGGCTCAAATTGGATACTCAAACAAACGCTGTGAAGGTGAAGTTGTCCCTAAACTAGATTGTGAGGTTTAAGACGAAGTGGTATGTGAAGCCAATTCCTTGCCACTCAAATCTTAAGAGAGACACACAGCTAACCAACATTAATTGCTGCTACTCAAGACAGAACAAAGTTAGAAAAAGACGAACAGACGCGCTCTGCTGAGCTCTGATTGACTAGGAAAATCCCTGTCTGCCGGTGCTGCGGACATACATTACCAAACTGTCTTCTTGACTGCCAGAACACGATCTGGCGTACCGGCGGCGATGGCTGGTTGCTTCGACGTCCTCGACCGCAAGGCGAGAGCCGACTACCCCTGAGCACCCGTACAGGCCGAACACAGAACATTCCCGCCCCCACGACAGTGGCCGTGGTTAAACGTTCCAATCAGCAACTCGAAAACCGGCGGAAAATTCCACTCCATTGCCGGAGCGCTACCATTCCACCAATGGAGATTCTTGGCGCCAATTTCTGCGCTGATTTTGCTACGTCACGGAGCTATGCCCTGAGCAAGCCAATCACAGTTACTATTTTGCAGAAAGCGCGGGAATTTTCCCGCCACAACTGCCTGGGTACACAAGTCATTCCCACGCCTCGCTGGTAGCCCGCCAGAAAGTGTTTTCGCTAAGATTCTGCGAAGTAACGGAACCTCTAGCCCAGCCGCTACTTCAGACCCCTCTGGGCGTGTCTTTTGACAATGTCGGCGTCTGCAAAGCATTCACTCGACTTCCTCGCACCCTTCGGCTTAACCCTTTCCAGATGCAGCAGAGCCCGCCTGTCACCGGACCACCCGGGTGACGAGAGACGCTGCGTGGGAAGTCCGCGTGTGAAGGAACAGCAACTTTTCACTGCATGCAATTAGAGAGGAAAATCGTAAGATAGAAATATGAGAGGGGGCTCATGCCACCTCTCAAGGTGGACCCTTGTCGTCCTTTATTCCCACTTCTCTGATGCGCAGGTAGTCAAATCTTAGGCATCCATCGGTCACCCCAAGTTCTAAAATCCTCACTCGAGGATGGCATGCCAACTGCCAAGCCTTACACTGTCGGCAGAACAAAGACTCGAGAGTGTCAGGAGGTATACAATCGTAAGTGTAGTGGAAGCCGACGATCTCGCATGTGAGCGAGAAGCGGCGAGTGAAAGCTTGGTCGCCGTCGTGCCACCTGTGCGTCAGTTAGCTTCAATTGGCATTTCTCGTACCGATCCAAGAAATTTCCTGCGCCGTTTTTATACGACCTTAATTTAATGTAATAGGTTTGTTAACAAGCCCATTACAGTTGCTGGTGAACAGCCAGCGCTACTGGTGGAACATATTTATTTTCTACTCCTAGCACTTTTTCTTGACCACACGACGCACTGATCGAGTTGGACGTCAAATCTCAGACTCAGAACTTCTCCATTTTTATTTTTATAACATGTGACCCGTGCACACAAGCAGCACTCAATGGCTGTAGAATACGAAAACATAAGCTAGTGATCTGCTGATCCGATGGAATAAAATTTTCCTGGAGACATATGAGTCTCAACATTATCTTCGATAAGGATAGCTCAGGCAATGAATTAAAACTTACGTCATGCCTGGGGCTTGAACCTGTGTCTCCTGCTTATGAGGCAGATGTGCTAACCACTACACCTCCGTAGCATTGTTGCCACCACAGCTGCATGGAAAATGGGCTAAAGGTGTGGACTGTACTTTATGTTAGGGAGGGCGTTGGATTAGGGCAAAAAATGGCTCTGATCACTATGGAACTCAACTTCTGAGGTCATCAGTCCCCTAGAACTTAGAACTACTTAAACCTAACCAACCGAAGGACATCGCACACATCCATGCCCGAGGCAGGATTCGAACCTGCGACCTTAGCGGTCGTGCGGTTCCAGACTGAAGCGCCTAGAACCGCTCGGCCACCGCGGCCGGCCCAACCGTCTACATCTTTGCTCTTTACTCCAATGTTACCTATTTTTAATCACGAGGGCGGGAAAGCCCCGTTTTTTCTGTAGTGGAGTAAAAAGTTGAAATTTCTATTTTGCTCTTGGAAGTGTTTGCTTGTCGCTGACACGTGAGAACTGGGCGCAGATGGCCACCGTCTCCATTAGGCAAGGAAATTAGCTGAATGCTAAGCACCTGCAGGAAATAAACACTCAGCGAACTGCCGGCACCTGAGTTAACGCTCTTTTACTGCTCCCGCAGCCACCAGCAGAGGGAACTGTGAAACGGAATTTCACGTACCGCCCGCACTCAGTTCATGAGCTGTTTCTCCCGGCAGTGCCGGCCACCGCACTCAACAGGGCCAATTACCTCCGCCTTTCCTAGTTAAAGAGGGCGTAAAAGCTGAAACCTCTGTGAAGACCGCTCTCGTCCCGGCGCCATCTTACAAGGGGAAGGCCTCAGACACGGCCAACCGATTCGGCTCGGATTTGGCAGGTCGCTTGTGTACAACCTAAAACGAAGGAATCTAAGATATTTTGGGTCAACAACCCCGCGTTTTTGAGAAAATCACCCCTAAAGGTTAGGACGAGCGATCGACTCAATGTTGGCGGGATCGATAGATAATTGTACGAGGGCAGTTCAATAAGTAATGTAACACATTTTTTTTTCTGAAACAGGGGTTGTTTTATTCAGCATTGAAATACACCAGGTTATTCCCCAATCTTTTAGCTACACAACACTATTGTTCAACGTAATCTCCATTCAATGCTACGGCCTTACGCCACCTTGAAATGAGGGCCTGTATGCCTGCGCGGTACCATTCCACTGGTCGATGTCGGAGACAACGCCGTACTGCATCAATAACTCCTTCATCATCCGCGTAGTGCGTCCCACGGATTGCGTCCTTCATTGGGCCAAACATATGGAAATCCGACGGTGCGAGATCGGGGCTGTAGGGTGCATGAGGAAGAACAGTCCACTGAAGTTTTGTGAGCTCCTCTCAGGTGCGAAGACTTGTGTGAGGCCTTGCATTGTCATGAAGGAGAAGTTTGTTCTGATTTTTGTGCCTACGAACACGCTGAAGTCGTTTCTTCAATCGTTTGACCATGGGGAAGGACATCGAACAGAATAACCCCTTCAGCGTCCCAGAAGACTCTAACCATGACTTTACCGGCTGAGGGTATGGCTTTAAACTTTTTCTTGGTAGGGGAGTGGGTGTGGCGCCACTCCATTGATTGCCGTTTTGTTTCTGGTTCGAAGTGATGAACCCACGTTTCGTCGCCTGTAACAATCTTTGACAAGAAATTGTCACCCTCAGCCACATGACGAGCAAGCAATTCCGCACAGATGGTTCTCCTTTGCTCTTTATGGTGTTCGGTTAGACAACGAGGGACCCAGCGGGAACAAACCTTTGAATATCCCAACTGGTGAACAATTGTGACAGTACTACCAACAGAGATGTCAAGTTGAGCACTGAGTTGTTTGATGGTGGTCCGTCGATCATCTCGAACGAGTGTGTTCGCACGCTCCGCCATTGCAGGAGTCACAGCTGTGCACGGCAGGCCCGCACGCGGGAGATCAGACAGTCTTGCTTGACCTTGCGGCGATGATGACACACGCTTTGTCCAACGACTCACCGTGCTTTTGTCCACTGCCAGATCACCGTAGACATTCTGCAAGCGCCTATGAATATCTGAGATGCCCTGGTTTTTCGCCAAAAGAAACTCGATCACTGCCCGTTGTTTGCAACGCACAACCGTTACAGACGCCATTTTAACAGCTCCGTACAGCGCTGCCACCTGTCGGAAGTCAATGAAACTATACGAGACGAAGCGGGAATGTTTGAAAATATTCCACAAGAAATTTCCGGTTTTTTCAACCAAAATTGGCCGAGAAAAAAAATGTGTTGCATTACTTATTGAACTGCCCTCGTAAATAGAGCATTTTTCCATCACCAGGTATGGGGTCCGAAAACGCACACTTTTCCAGAAATCGAGGTAAGAAACTTTTACAATACAACTGTCGCTTCTGTACCCAGATGGTCAACGCTTTTCGCCGACAGCACCGATAGCGCAACGGCCAACAACGACTGCGAATCTCGAAGAAACGTAGTGGATGTTTTTCTTTTGGTTTGTATTTTTCCATTTCTCAATTGATAGGGATAGGACGTTTAATAAGGTAAGTAAATCAATAAGGAATGATAATAATAAGGTAGGCAAACTAATTTCCCAAGCGCCGTGAGTTAGTAAAGTATTAAACTTTTAAGCCTTGTGACATGAAAACAGCTCCGAGTAAAAGGGCTGCGCCTTCCTCAAGAGTGATCACAGATGGCAAACCGTGCGACGCTTGTTTACAGCGAGGCACGGGATAGAATGCATGCGGGGAGAGTTACGTTGTCCCGGTTGCCTCTTCGTCATATCATAGGGAAGGAACAGTGTGGCTGTCGAAAGACTGCATTCATTACATGCTCTTGGTGCCGTGAGTATATTTGTTTCGAATGTTTATATGACAAGTACCATCCATCTAGTTGATCGAAGAA
Source organism: Schistocerca nitens (assembly GCF_023898315.1). NCBI lineage: Eukaryota > Metazoa > Arthropoda > Insecta > Orthoptera > Acrididae > Schistocerca > Schistocerca nitens. The sequence goes on from NC_064617.1 coordinate 965,468,737, forward strand.
AAGTGAGGACACGTAACAGTGACTGGAAGTGCCATTGTAAAGTGACCAGGAGTAACATTTTAGTTGTTTACTATCCCAAGAGGTTTGAGAAATTTATTTGCCTACCTTATCATCATTCCTTGTTGATTTACTTACCTTATTGAACCTCATATCCCTATCAATTGAGATATGGAAAAATACAAACCAAAAGAATAACATCCACTACGTTTGTTCATGATTCGCAGCCAGTTACCTTGGCCGTTGCGCTATCGGTGCTGTCGCCGAAAAGCGTTGACCATCTGGGTACAGAAGCGACAGTTGTAAAAGTTTCTTACCTCGATTTCTGGAAAAGTATGCGTTTTCGGACCCCATACCTGGTGATGAAAAATGCTCTATTTACAATTATCTATCGATCCCGCCAACTTTGAGTCGATCGCTCGTCCTAACCTTTACGGGTGATTTTCTCAAAAACGCGGGGTTGTTGACCTTAAATATCTTAGAGTCCTTCGTTTTAGGTTGTACACAAGCGACCTGCCAAATCCGAGCCGAATCGGTTGGCCGCGGCTGAGGCCTTTCCCTTGTTAGTGAGGCAACTGTTAAGTCCAATTAGAAACCACAAATTGTCCGATGAGGTTCAGGAATCACACCAATTTCCACTCACATCACGTTTACAAGCTGCCCACTATCAGTCTACAACGACCATCTTCAGGTGTATAAAAAAAGTACTGTAAGAAATCTGAAGCACAGCTTCCCAGTATGAATCAAAGCAACAAATGAAATGACAAATTCAGAGACTTTACTGGTCTGATGGACGTAGGATTTTGTGTATAGACAGAAGCGGTGAGTGAAAACTTGTACCAAGGTCGGGCATCGAAACCAGGTCTCCCACTTAGTAGGCAGGTGCGTTGTCCAATCAGCCGGCTTCGGTGCGATAGAGCATTGTGACCCGTAAGAATGAGGTCAAGGGTCAATGTACCTCTGAGAAGGCGCAGATGGGGAAGGCGTGCAGTGTCACATTAATGTTGGCCGGCGAATGAAGGTCAGTAAGTCTATGCAACATTTTGCTTCCCCACATGGTAACATTTGAATCACCGAGACAGTCATGTTCGAGAACGTTCCTGGGTACATTACGTGATCCCACCTCTCTCCACATGAGGGTACGTCCGTAAGTGTCTGACATAATCGTTTTGGTGGTGGAGGTGGTATAGTATGAGGATGCATAATGTTGCGTGGGCGTACTGACCAAATCATTAATCACAGTACACACAACGGTCGAAGTTACGGTGATCGTGTACTTCTGTCCCATGTGCGTCTTTTCAACGGTGGGTTCCACCATGACTTCAGTTTTATGGATGATAATGCGCGACTGCATCGAAAAGTGCTGGAGAAAGACTTTCGGAACGAAAGGATGTTCGACGAATGGATTGACCTGGCCTATATCCCTCAACAGAAAACTTTTCTGGGCCGCGTGGGGGCACGTTGGTGACTACACATGTAGCGCTGTTTGTACTGTCCAGGGTACCATTATGAATCACAGTGACCTCAATGTAATATTGTCGTTGAATAAAAGTGTCACCTTTGTTCGTCTCATTGCGTATTTCTTTGTTACCTCGCATACTACACTGCAGCAGTTCTTTCGAAGTTTCATTGAGTAATGATATTTTTGTCCTTAAATTTGCACGCCATTGTATTTTATTTATTTATTTATTTATTTATTTCATCCAAGGATATCTCACAGTGATACAGGAGCTGTCACGGTATACAATAAAAATATAGATACCCACACAATACTTGAAGGTAGAACAGGTTTCATAGACACGGGTTCCACTGCAATAAAGATACATTTTACGATTTACAAACGTTGTTTTCATGTAATTCATAAACAATGTCTCTTCTGTTTCAGGTGAGTACCGTTTCCGTGTTGTTCCCGTGCTGTCCAGCAGCTGTGTGACAGGTAGGATTTACTGATTTCCTGTAAATTTCCTCATCGTGTTTCATTACGCGGTTTAGCATCAGCGACATTCCTTTGCACGCGGTGACAACTCTTCGGGACGAGTTTTCGAGACTTTTTAAATTTTTTCCCTCTAAACTCGTATAAACTAAAGAGGGAGAAGATCAAGCGCGAATTTGGTTCCATCGCCTTCCTGTTCCTTACGCTCGGTGTTTGCTGAGGCTGTTGTGGCGCAGCGACTGTAATAATGGCAGGCGATAAAACACACTTCGACTGTGTCACACTTTACGGACAAGTTGTGGAAGAAAACGCTTTACGTGTCGGCGCCCGAGGTACAATGCAGTGTGAAGGTAATCAACAGAACAATTTCAGCGAACAAATGCTGAGAATTGCAACGTGCATACCTGCATGCAAGCCACCTGTGCATTCCACATATAATACATCCTTAGTAACACAAAAACTCCTATAAAGTTAGACAACACACGCTATCTACATAAATTATAGGACAATAGGTAGATGTTTGTGGTAGATGATTTTTTTTTTTTTTTTTTAGTTCCTATGGGACGAAACTGCTGAGGTCATCAGGCCCTAGGCTTACGCAATAGGTAATTGTAACTTAAAATAACTTACGCTAAGGACAGCACATACAGCCATGCCTGGGGGAGGACTCTAATCTCCGACGGAGGGAGCCGCTCTAACCGTGGCATGGAGGGTGAGGATTAGTTTCGGTAGAGCGCTGGAACTCCTGGAGCAATTTCAACCACTTGGTACACAAAATGATATTTTCAATCTGCTGCGGAGTGTGCGCCGATACGAAACTTCCTGGCAGATTGAAACTGTGTGCCGGACCGAGACTCGAACTCGGGACCTTTGCCTTTCGCGGGCAAGTGCTCTACCATCTGAGCTACCCAAGCACGACTCACGGCCCGTCCTCACGGCTATACTTCTGCCGGTACCTCGTCTCCTACCTTCCAAACTTGTTGGATCACTTGCCCGCGAAAGGCAGAGGTCCCGAGTCTCGGTCCGGCACACACTTTTAATCTGCCAGGAAGTTTCACTTGGTACACAAATTCAAGGTAACTGTGTGCATAGACAGCGTACTGCGTGTAAAAAATACTCTGAATGGGATAAACCCCTAGCATCGGAGTGGAGCAGAGGAGGGAGCGACACGTAAAGATAGCATAATTCAGGAATACTTCCAGTTATTTCAAACAATCAAGATACATGCATTACTCAACAACTGTGTAAAGCTACTGTAGGTTGACCCCCAAAGGGCAGAATGTAGCCTATAAGCTGCTGACGTAAAAATAATCGAAAACGACCTGTTGCGTGTTTAATCCGTTGTTCGAGTTAAACTGATTGGTACACTGTTTTTGTAGTCTGAAATCGTAAATAAACTAACTCGCATTATACACTATAGACACGTTAGATTCCTTTTCATGTTAATTAAACTAGGCAATACCAAGTAATCATTGTCGACCTCCCGAAAAAAAAAGATAATTTTGCGTTTCTGTATTTCAATGCACGACAGAGAAATTCAGCTCCTACGGAAGGTTACCATTGACGAATGTGTCGGCAAACGGTGGAAATGGTACTTGAATGCGAAAGAACTTCCGCCACTTAACATAAAGTGGCTTACTAACCATTTAGCTGTGCTTATAAGCGCTTAACTGATACCTAAGTTACAGAAATGGCTTCACATTCTGAAGTGTCACGTGCTTTTAGTCCACGAGGGACTTTCTAGGAAGGTTCGTGATGTAATGGAAGCCAATGATCCACAGTTTGGACTACGATCTGTCCGCTGACGGCCACTCTGTAGGTGAAAGAATCTTCCATCTCTAGGATTCGAACCAGCTAACTCCAAGTCACGCGTCTCCGCGGTAACTTGAATTCTCGGACTCCGCTAAGGAGGTAGACACACACACACACACACACACACACACACACACACACACACACACACACACACACACACACACACACACACACACACACGTTCAATACTGCCTGCCAGCCGTACACTCTACTAAACTATCCGTCAAACACATACATCTGTTTTGTAGGGAGCACGTTGTGCCCATGTGGTAGCGATCTAGATGCTTGTAAAACAATAAACTGGTAGCCAAGATCGCAGGAATTCTTTTTATTCCATGATTACCGCTTTCGGCGAAACTAAAGCCGCCATCATCGGATCACAGGACAGATACAGGGTACAACATCAAGGTAATATATTATCACCATTGTTTGCTTTGATGGTGTAACGTGTGTGTGTCCTAAGATCCGATGATGGCGGCTTTAGTTTCGCCGAAAGCGGTAATCGTGGAATAAAAAGAACTCCTGCGATTTTGGCTACCAGTTTATTGTTTTACATACATCTGTTTCTACACACATACTCTGAAAGGCAGTATTATGTGCGTGGTGGAGGATACTTCGTACCATTTCTACTAATTACCTGTCCGTTCCACTTGTAAATGCAACAAGGGAAAAATTATTATCTCTCTCTTTTTGTACGAGCCCTGATCTACCTTATTGGTCTTACGCGAGATGATCGTTGGAGGCAGTAGGATTATTATAGTTTAGTTCTTGAATAGCATTTTCGTAGTCTGAAATCGTAAATAAAGTAACTCGCATTATACGCTATAGACACGTTAGATTCCTTTACATGTTAATTAAACTAGGCAATATCAAGCAATCATTGTCGACCTCCCGAAGGAAAAAAAAATGATAATTTTGCGTTTCTTGAAATTTTGTGAAAAACTGTCTTTTTCTCTGGAAGGCTTCCCATTTACGCTCACGGTCGTTTCCGTAACACTCGCGTAACACAACTCTAGCAGCACGGCCCTGGATTACTTCGACGTCTTTCTTTAATCAGATCCGGTTGGCTGGGTTGGGTTGGTTCGGCGGGAAGAGACCAAACTGTGAGGTCATCAGTCTCATCGGATTAGGGAACGAAGTCGGCCGTGCTCTTTCAAACGAACCATCCCGGCATTCGCCTGCAGCGATTTAGGGGAATCACGGAAAACCAAAATCAGGACGGCCGGACGCGGGATTGAACCGTCGTCCTCCCGAATGCGAGTCCAGTGTGCTAACCACTGCGCCACGTCGCTCGGTCCGATCCAGTTGGTATTCTAAATATCTGAACAGTACTCATGAATGCGTAACACAAGCGACGTCATTCGTGCATGCGGTACACTGTCCCATAATTCTCCCAATCAACCGGTGTCCACCATTCTCGCCTTCCCGCCGACTGAGATATGCAAATTCGACTTCATATCGTTTCACACCGTTGTGCGTAGATATTTAATTCACTTGAATCAGCCAAACATCATGTCAGTGATAACTGGCAGCGTACAACCATATGAACTGTACTTCACGTAATAAAATGTTTTACTTGTGGAGATTGAACAGTATTATTGATGTATATATTTCTAATTTAACAGTAAGGGATTTCGCATGTATCTAACAAGGGAACCTCCCCATCGCACCCCACTCAGAATTAATTATAAGCTGGTACAGTGGATAGACCTTGAAAAACTGAACACAGATCAATCGAGAAAACAGGAAGAAGTTGTGTTGAACTATGAAAAAATAAGCAAAATATACAAACTGAGTAGTCCATGTGTAAGATAGGCAACATCCAGGTGGGTGTAAACCCATGAGCGCAGTGGTCCCGTGGTTAGTGTGTGCAGCTGCGGAAGGATAGGTCCTTGGTTCAAGTCTTCCCTCGGGAGAAAATTTTAATTTTTTATTTTCAGACAATTATCAAAGTTCAGGCACTCACGTATACAACTTCGCTCTCCAAAATTCCAGGACATGTTCAGATTTGCTTGGACATATGCAGGATTTGACGGTCTACACACGGAAAAAATTTGAAAACGTTAAAAACATATGTTTTGACAGAGCACAGACAAAACTGTGCGACTGTGAAACTGTTGCATTCATTTGTTGCAGTTTATGTAACAAACTCTTATGTTTTCACACTTTTTTGGGAGTGATTATCACATCCACAAGAAACCTAAATCGGGCAAAGTAGAAGAATCTTTTCACCCATTCGCCAAGTGTACAAGTTAGGTGGGTCGACAACATATTCCTGTCATGTGACGCACATGCCGTCACCAGTGTCGTATAGAATATATCAGACGTGTTTTCATGTGGAGGAATCGGTTGACCTATGACCTTGCGATCAAATGTTTTCGGTTCCCATTGGAGAGGCACGTCCTTTCGTCTACTAATCGCACGGTTTTGCGATGCGGTCGCAAAACACAGACACTAAACTTGTTACACTGAACAAAGACGTCAATGAACGAACGGACAGATCATAACTTTGCAAAAATAAAGAAAGTAAACTTTTCACTCTAGGGAAGATTTGAACCAAGGACCTCTCGTTCCGCAGTGGCTCACGCTAACCACGGGACCACGGCGCTACTTAACTCGGACTCTCCTAGATGGTGCCTATCTTGCACATGGACTACTCAGTTTGTATATTTTGCTTATTTTTTTCATAGTTCCACACAACTTCTTCCTGTTTTCTCGATTGATCTGTTTTCAGTTTTTCAAGGTCTATCCACTGTGGCAACTTATAACTAAATCTGAGGGGGGTGCGATGGGGAGGTTCCCTTGTAAGAAGGACCGAATAGTCGGTGACCGTCCGGTTGGCATCCAACCGCTATCTGAGAAGTTTCCAGACACGTCTTTGGCCTGGTTGTCCTCGACTCGAATAGAATCGTCTTTAGTGATGAGTCCTGCTGCGAATTGAGGCACGGTGACCAGCGGCTGTAGACGCCCCACACAGCGATGGCATACAGACCTGATTGAATGTCGCCTGCCATGCGGCGCTATAACCATGAATGACGGTCTGCTTTCGTTTCGGAGCAGCATCTGCGGCAAGCTTACAACAAAGTGGTGCGTCGACGATATTCTACGCTCAGTTTTGTTGCCCCTCGCGGCAAGCCATCCTGGGCTTACATTTCAGCAAGACAATGCCCACCAGCACACTGGGAGAGTTTTTACTGCTTCTCTTCGTGCTTGCCAAACCCTACTTTGACGAACAAGGTCTCCGGATCTCTCCCCAGTTCAGGACGTTTGGAGCATTATGGGCAGGACCCTCCAAGCAGCTCCAGATTATCAAACGGGACAGAATTTGCCTCGATATTCTTCAAGAGGACATTCAAGAACTCTGTCAGTTATTACGAGGCCGAATAAGTGCGTGCATGGGGGCCACAGGTGGATCACTGCGTTACTGACTTGGTCATTTCGTGTAGCTCCTTCTCTTGAAACAATCCTGTTGGCAGAACATCTGCAACTGAGCAGGTTGAAAATACCGCTTTAGGTGTAAATTATTTTCACACGACCGGTTTCGGACTGTTATAAGCCTATCCTCAGGTGTCGTAGCTGTGCTGTATACACGCGGCGCTCGGGGAGCACAGCACAGCTACGACACCTGAGGATGCGCTTATAACAGTCCGAAACCGGTCGTGTGAAAATAATTTACAACTAAAGCGGTATTTTCAACCTCTGCTCTTTCTCTTGAAAAAATAATACCGTTTTTCTCCAATTGTAATCATTATTTCTCTGTACGGGTATATCACATCTACCGACTTTTGTCGCATTCGGATAGTTCCACCACCCCCCACCCCCCGGGGAGTTGTTTTTCGTCTTAGAATGTAATTCCTTGCGATTATTGGTTACAAGTAAAAAAGCTGTCGCTTTTATTAGAAGACTGCTGTTCGTTGTTTGTTCGTTA